>NC_090931.1:565642524-565945554 GCF_040938575.1 Ambystoma mexicanum | reverse complement strand
CCCTCTGCATTACAGAGCCCTTCACAGACTCAAGATTCCCCACCTGCAAGAAGGGCGGGGGAACCACCAGTTAGTGCCCCTAGATCAGGAAGTGAACTTAGAACTAGAGTAGTGGCGTCAGAACATGGAAGCCTGGAAAATTAATTTGATTTTCGGTGATGTACCGAGGTCGTCATAGAGTCTGATGCCTGGAAATGGGTAAGAGATGGTCTCAGGAGGAATTATTCTGCTGCATCAATTGCTTAGAACTTTCTTAGAATTGCTTAGAACTGCTTGCAGGGTCTTTTTTTTACGATAAAAGCTTTCACCAAGGAGAAAGCAGAGTGTTGCATCCTGCTCAGGGAGGACAACATTTCTGAAGTCTGATACATAAATCACCTGGGGGAGCACGTGGTCGCAGGTGCTGGTGGAACTCACTAAGGACTTCTGGCAATTTTGCCTGGATCGAAAGATCTCTGTGACGGCGGAGTATCTCCTGGGTGTGCAGAATGTAGTGGCAGACTGAGATTCTAACTACTGGCACTATTTCAGCAATTGGATGCTGCACAGGGGGTATTCACCCAAATAGCAGCCCTGTGAGGTCCTCTAGACACCAATCTATTTGCCTCTAGATTGAACAAACAATTACCAAAGTTTTCCTGCTAGAGGCAGGACCTGGAGGTTCAAGGGGCAGACGCTTTTCTTCAAGCGTAGTTGGTCGCAGTACATTACGCTTTTCACCCCTTCCTGATGAGCCAGAGTTGTAGCAAAGATCAGGGGAGAGAAGGTGGAATCCATCATTGTAGACCCAAACCTGAAGTTGTAAGTATGGTTTCCAGTTCTGATGGAACATTCATCGGATTTCCTGCAAGTGCTCCCTCTCAGAGAGAATCTCCTTTCAGAACTGTCCGGGAATTATCATCCTCTGACCAGTAAAGGGCAACTACCTCCTCTGACGTGCGGGGCAGATGGAGCCTGCTGGGCATTTCAGGATCAGCTGCAGAATTTATCAAGCAATCCTGGACCAGGGGGTCTACACTCAAGTTGAGTCGGCAAGATGGGGGCCTATGGTGCAGCCAGTGCGACCTTCATCTCATTTCAGCACCTTTAGTACAGGTTCTCAATTTTCTGGTGTCCCTAGCCAGAGATGGTAAGGCCTTTCGGATAATAGGGATGTATAGCTCAGCAATTTCGGCAGGTCGCGATCCGTTAGGTGGAGCTCCTATAGGGGAACACCAGACAGTGGTGCGGTTGATGAAGGGAGTGAAAGTGAATATACTGCCCCTTCCTAAGTATGAGCAACTGTGCGATCTTAGCGCGGACCAACCGCTATTTGCGGACTGGCCGTGTAACACGGATCTGTCAGTTCAACAGCTTTCAGGGAAGCTAGCAATGTTGTTGTGCCTAGTATCCTGTAGAAGAGTGTCAGATGTAAAGGTGCTTGAGGTAGATAGGAAGATCTTTGGTTCGGAAGGGGTGACCTTCTCGGTGGCTAGAAGGACTATGAGTCATTCAACAGTCATTTCATATACCTATTTTCGTGAGCAGCCTAAGTTATGCATCGCTGAACGTATCAAAGAATACGAGGCTGGGACATGCAAAGTAAGACCATCAGGCATGTTGCAGTGCTCATCATGCGCAGGAAGCTGTTTAAAGCAGTGGCAGCAGCTAATATAGCACGATGGGTGTGTGAAGTCATGTTCCAGGCGGGGATAGACGTGACTCGGTTTGGGGCTAATTCAGTTAGAGGTGCAATGGCTTCCAAAGCCTTGGGAGCGGGAGCAAGCTCCAGGACATTTTAAACGCAGCAGACTCGGCTAGCGACGGTGAATTCAGAACCTTCTATTTTAAGCCAATAGCGAGCATAGCAGCAGCTGTAGTACATAGCTTTGAACCACCACAATGCTTGCCTCTGGTCATGACATAGAATGAACATTACCCTCGCTGTAGAGCAGTGAGTCTTGATTCTGTTAAAGACACTGTGGCAAGCATTATCCCGCCCAGCGAAGCAAGGCATTAGGATTTAATTTACGAAAGGTTATCATGTGTTGGTGATGCGCTATGTCGTATGACCCTCCCTCATGCATATCTTCTCTGACATGGGATGACCAGAAGGCGAGCTGAGTGTCCAGGGCCTAGTGCAGCGAGTCTTCGTAAGGGAAATTGACCGTGTTGGCTGTGAGAAGTATTCTGGAATGGAGTGGCAGTTCAGTTGTTGCTGGTGGCGGTGTGTTGGTTTTGCAGTTTGGAGTGCGTTTTGCGTTTTCTCTCAGGATGTGAGTTGGAAGGCATCAAAGAAGAGGAAAGGACCTGGGCAGGAAGTGGTTCATGGAGCCAAGGGACAGGATATGGACATGGGACTACCAGGGACCCTGGGGTTCATGGGATGTGAAGTTATTTTGACAAGTTTTCTGTTTTTGGTTAAAAAAAGTGTTATTAAAAAGATATGGAGATTTAAATCTGCTGGAAGAGTAGAATTAAAGGAAGTTTAGCATAATGCATGCCTCCTTGTCTTTAATAGAATCAAGACTCCCTGTGCTACAGCAGGGGTAATCTTGATTCTCAGCTATAAATAGCTGCTTGGTGGGATATTGGTCTCATTGTGCAATGTTTGGTGCTTTAATTACTGGGTGCTGAATTTGCTCAGTTAAAGTCCCTTCCTCCTCCTCCAAAGAATTGTTAGCTTCCTCCAGGACCAGAGCAACTGTGGCGCATCGGTTTATTTACTGCTTGAAGTAAGAAGTCCTGGAAGCCAGTGTTCGCGTCTGACAGACAGCTACTGCATTATTGTAGTTTTATTGTAAAAGAAAAAGGGCCTCATTATAAGGTTGCCGGTCCGGTAACAACGGTACCGGTAAGCTTGCGGGTGTCTTTTCACCCGCCAGGTCTGACCGGAGGGGCGGACCGGCACCCGCAAGCAGACCATGTTGGATGCACCGGCACCATTCATGAATGACCTCCCCATTCCCATTGAGCCCTATGGGGAAAATAATGAGGCCCAATGTCTAAAGAAATATGAATATAGAGAAAAACTAAACAGATAAGTTGAGTGACTTTTTATTTCACCCATATCGATCTGGACGTCAATCAGCGGAAGGGTAAAATGCCTGCATTGGGAATCCTTCACTGTGGGAAACGGCCGAAGCAGACACGGCACAATATCTTCCACTGGAGTAACAATTTGCCGCTCGTCCTTTCTTGGGTGCTGGAGTTGGCGATTACCATTTTAATAAGTAACGGCCAATTTGGCGGGCACGAATGGCTAAGCATGGCCTGTTTAATACACAAAAAGACGCTCGGCTCGGCAGTTGCACATCACATGAGGGAATGGATTTCAGATGTAATTCACGGTATTATGTGGCTCTAGTAAGAACAGGCAGTCGCCACACAGAACGGTCGGGAAAGGATATGAGAGGCCTCCCAGCATTGGTATCGAATTAAATGTTAAGCATCTCATACTCTTTAGAAATACAGCCTCATGCCAGCTGGCAGTTTAATTGGCTGGCACAACTGGAACTCTCCTTCCTCAAGCCCTTTTTTCTCGGGGTTAGATGAACGATGGGGTGTGAGTCGGCCGTGAGCTTTTTTGTTTTGTTGATCAAGTGAGGATTAGGGTGCTGCCCAGGCCCATCTCGTTATATTTTAAATACGCGTTTAAAGTAGTACTATTATGTTAATGTTAAAGGGCATTTATGCCGCGCACTATCACCACCGAAGTGATCCACTCGTGCTCTTGCGGATCTGAAAGGAAAGGGGGTAGGATGGTTAAGTGGGGCATAGCAGGAAAAGGTAGAGCGAGAGTTGTGATGTCCTGTTGACCGCACAATAGGAACGGTGCTGTTGCTTCCGAATTCCCATGGGAACTTACCAAATCTGACGCCCGACTTCCCGGTCCGCCGGGACCTGTAATGTCCCGATGGCACTGGGAAGTCATGCACCCGAAACAGTGTTTCGGCGTCTGCGGCAATGCGCCGGTGGCACTGACAGGTTACCGCCGACCTCGTAATCAGGCCCATGCGTAAAGATGGTATACACTTGTATTGCTCCTGCTGATAGAAACTGTATGGTATGCTGCAGGGTATGGCTTTGAATGACCACGGGGCATTTGACGTCGATAAATTGCAGGCCTTTAAAATGTGTAATATTAACACTGACTGCCGCGCTTAGACGCTGCAGGAAGCCAGCGTTAAATGCTAAACAATCAACGTCATGCCGTTTGTTAACGATGCACATTAAGCAAAACACCGGAGTGGACAAATGCGTTTAGTCTGTCAAGCCGAAACGTCATATCACTTCCGGGTGTGCCAAAATACACTCTCAATGCACATACACCCTCAAACTGCACCCTCATACCACTCATACCCTAACATCATGCACATTGCATGCACACTTTCTATACATTTTCACACTCTAGGTACATGCTTTCACAGCTCTATTTCTCGGGTTGTTTCCCTGTCAGCGGTCCACCTATGCCTCTCCCACCCAACTCTACTCCATACTACTCTATCCCTACTCCCACCTCACCCAGCTCTATCCCACTCTACCCACCCATCCTTTCCCCACTACTCTGCCCAGCCACTCTTCCCTAATAGTCTACCACAACACTCTTCCACACTCCACCACTTTTTCCCTGCTCCTGCCCTCCTCATCACTCCAAGACACCCACTATTCCCTACAAACCTACTACTCTAACATACCCCACTGCTCTACCTCACCTACCCCATCCTTTCTAAAATTCGACTCCCAACCTACTACTCTCACCCACCTCACCACTCTCCCCCACCTCTCTTCCCAACCCCACTACTATTTCACCACCCACTCTACTGTGCCCCACTACTGTACCCTGCCCCTCTACTTTACTCCACCCCACCCCCTACCCTCTCCCCAACACCCTGACACTGTTCTGCCCACCAGCATCCTACTGTACCCTGCCACCCTACTACACTATCCCCATGCACTCCCCATGAACTCACTCAACCCCCACCACACTACCCATCTCACCCCAACTACTCTACCCAACCCCACCACTCTACCCCACCTCTACCCCACTCTGTCAATATCTCATCCCAATCTATCCATACCCTTTTTAGCAAAGTAACTACTTCAATGCATCACTCTATACCACCCCACCGGTCTACTTCTACCCACTGCACCCTACCCACACTATTCCACCCCACTACTCTACACTACTCTACACCACGTTGCTCTATTTTATTCTCAGCCACTCTGCTGCTATTCCACCCATCACTTCATCCCAGCCCACATATACCCTTCCCCGCTGACTCTTACCCATCCCACTCTGCCATGAGTCACCCCACTCCACTCCCCACCCACCTTACTCCACCCAGAACTACCCCCACCCTTCCTGCCTCATCCCTACGTACCCTATATCCAACCTACAATACCCTATGCCTACCTAACCTACATTAACTCTTCCTACACGCATCCCCCAACTCACCCCTGCCAATCCCCACCAATCCACCAACCTTAGCTCATCCCTGCCTACCCCCATACAGCTTAGCTCACCCAGGCCTACCTTGCTTACCCCTGCCAACCGCCTCCCACCTTAGCTCACCCCTGCTCCTTTCCACCTTAAAAAAATCCTTGTGGTACCTGTGACATAAATGAGAAAAAAAAGAAAAAAGCAAGCATGTTTTGCTCAATTTTCAAGGAGCTTTTGCAAACTTGGCAAATTCGGATTTCTGACATATAACCCTTCAGATCTTGTTGGGGACCTAGGGAAGTAGGTAGAAGGGCATTGCCATCCGTGTTTTCTTGGGCATGGCTTCAACATGTCAGACTCACCATGCAGTGAGCACATTTCAGACATACCCTAGGGACAGCGGACACCTCTCTCCAGCTATCTCTCCTTTCAGCACTGAACCCCATAAAATACAATACAAGACGTTTGGTCCAATTGTACACATCGCTCCTCAACCTTTTCCTTCTACCCCCTTCCTGTGCATCTTACCTATCCCTCGCCCTCATCCCAACTATCTACCTGACTTTGCTCCTCCCTACCACTACCACATGACTATCATAGTCTTCCTTGACATATCTGACAGATAAAGTGCATTGATGCCATAACCTATGGCAGTAGACGCTATGCAAACATAATATACCATGATCTTAGCACTCGCCTAACCCCTGCACCATAAATTGCTCATAAAATCACTATGCAAACTTTAAAAATTCCAGACATGTCTTCAAGTTAGTGTATGTTGACATGTAGTATAATTATTAATATACATAGTGAAAAAGACTTCTTTATGCCGAAGTGAAGAGTAGTCTTTCTACTGGCTCTATTACTAATGTAATGTGTCTGCAACCACAAACTTGAAGGCATGTCTGGAATTACTGGGTGAGTAGAGCCCATGTATTTATTGCATTCTTATCTATAAATGTAAAATGCAATAAACAACTAAAAACACCAACACTATTCACTTTGCAAATGACTGTTACAATTGGGGACCATGTAGCTAATTTCCAGCTAGTTCTCAGAATAACCCAGAAGCCCAGTGCCCAGAAAAGGACATGATGCACAACGATGTCAATAGGGCAATAAATCAGAGCCTGGGAAATTGGGATTAGGTCGATTTTCCTGCATCAAAAGGTTTGCATGAACCTTTTGTTCTAAAAATGCTCCCACCAAAGGTTCGAACACCAAAAGTTCGAACCTTTGGTGGTAGCATTATAATTTTAAAAAAATGGGGGCTGAGGGGGTGCCCCCCGTATCGCCCCACTCACTATACTTCATGGTATAGTGAGCGGGGGCTACGGGGGACACCCCTGCAGCCTTCCGTTTAAAAAAATAATAAAATAAATAATAATAAAAAAGAAACGGGGGCTGCAGGGGTGTCCCCCGCATCGCCGCGCTCACTATACTTCATGGTATAGTGAGCGGGGGCTGCGGGGGACACCCCTGCAGCCTTCCGTTTAAAAAAAAGAGAAGAAAAGGACCCTGCAGCGCCGGTTCCCGATCACAGAAGGGAAAGGGAACTGGCTCTGCAGGAACCCAGCGTGAAGATGAAGGTAAGTGGGGTTTGTTTATGTTGGGGGTGTGGGTGGGGGTGTGCTGAGGGTGTGGGTGGGGGGGTGTTATGGGTCTGTTGTGTGTCTGGGTGTGAGTATGTATGTGTGTTCGCATGAGAAAGGTGCAAACTTTTGGTAGTTCGCACCTTTCTCATGCGAACGATTTGCCCACGGTAATTTCAGTCGCAGTCAAATCGCTCAGATTGGGAAATTATGGGATGCCATGTTAACTACTGCTGCCACCATCTGGCCTAGAAAAAATAAACAATGATCCTCTATGGCACTGACCCCCCTCCACATCCCCAATGATATGATATGATATGGCATTTATAGCGAGCCTCTACACAAGTGTTTCGAGGCGCGACGAGGCAAGGCAGGGGGGAAACAGAGGGAAGACAGACAGCGATCTTACTAGGCCAGGTGTCATACAGATAGTGCAAGTGTATGGGTAGGGGGAAAGGGAAAGTGCGTGGGGGAAGGGAGAGGGGGAAGTGCAGTACATGGGATAGTAGAATAAATAAGATAAATACAAACGGACGGATGGTGGCAAGTGCAAGGTAAGAGCACACATAAGTGCATGTAGGGCGACGGTAGGGATACAGAATACAGTCCCCATGTGCAGGGGTTGCCCACGAGGCAGAACAGGTGTGCAAATGGCGGGGCCTGGGCCCGAGGTCAGAAAGGGTTGCCAGGCAGCCAGGGCAGATTCAGCTGGGAATTCAGCAGGGGAGAGGGGGAGAGAAAGCAGAAGCAAAGAGGAAGGTTTTGAGGTGCTTCCGGAACCGGAGATGGTTCTCCTCAAGTTTCAGGGAGGCAGGAAGGCTGTTCCAGAGGGAGGCCCCTGCCGAGGAGAGAGATCTACCACCAACTCGTTGCTTGGAGAAGCGACTGACCCTGAGGGAGTTGGAGGAGGATGAGTGAAGAGCTCGAGAAGGAAGATATTTAGGAAGAAAGAGTTGAAGATATTGCGGCCTCAGTCCCCAGAAGGCCTTGTGGACAATGCAGAGGGTTTTGAACTTAATCCTTGCAACCACTGGGAGCCAGTGCAGAGATTTCAGTCCTGGAGAGATACGATCCCTGGGCTTGAGGCCAAGGACAAGTCTTGCAGTCCTATTCTGGATAAATTGCAGAGGGTGGAGAGTAGAGGCAGGCAGATTTAGATAGAGGCTGTTGCAATAGTCCAGCCTAGAGAGAACCAGGGCTCTGGAGACGGTGAGCTTCTGGGGGAAGGAGAGGAAAGGAAGAATACCTCTGAGGAAGTGCAGCTGGTAGTGTGACTTCTTAGAAATGTCCGCGATGTGAGGAGAGAAGGAGAGTGTGGAGTCGAAGATGACCCAGAGGTTTTTTGTCTTGCAGGTGGGAGCAGGAAGAGGGCCGAGAGAGGCCGGCCAGAGAGCTGCAGGGAAGGAGGGAGTGGGTGTGCCAATGAGTAGAATCTCAGTCTTACTGGCATTAAGGCAGAGGTCAACATGCACCCATTACCCAAAGACCTACTCTTGGGGAGGCCATTTAATACTGGAAAATGTGCCTCTTCACTGGTGTAACAGGGGCCCCAGTAGCCCCCGCGGTGCGGGGGGCCCCGCCAGCACATGTTGTGTGGGGGGGCCCCCTGGATAAAAAAAAGAAAAATATTTTTTTTCCAATTTTTTTTTTCTTTTTCAATTTACTTTGCATTCTGTAACAGAAATCATTTCTTTATGAAGGCAGTGACTACAAAAAGAAATGTTCTTTTTGAAGTCTGAGGGCTCCGCCCCCCCATGGCATGGCTGACCCTAGGCTGGAGGCCTCCATGTCATGGGGTGGGGGGAGCCCTATGACTTAAAAAAAATTAGTTTATTTCTGAAGTCACTCTGCCTTCCCAAAGAAATTACTGCCGTTATGGTTCGGTCCTTAACAGAAATAATTTCTTTATGAAGTCAGAGTGACAATGGGTCTCATTACAGGTTTGGCGGTAACTGTGCCGGTGCTACCGGCAGGTTGCCACCGGACCCATAATGATTTACCAGTGCCGACTTCCCGGGAACACAGGGAGATTACAAGCCCGTCAGTCTGGGGAGTCAGGCGCCGGCAAATGATAAGTCCCCATTTCCAATGGACTCTCTGGGAATGGGGTCCACGGAGGCACCGGCACCATTGATAATGGTGCCGGTGCTTCCATGAAAACTCTGCGGGTGGGTGTCGTTCCGCCTGGCAGGTCTGGTCTAACCTGCCGGGCGGGATAGCAACCGCCTGCAGAGCTGTAATATGCTGGTCCGGAAACAACAGTGCCGGTAAGCTTACCAGCACCGTTGTTTCCGGACCGGCATAGTGGTAATGAGGCCCAATTTTTTGGGAAGTATTAGGGTTCCCTCAACCCCATGACGTGTGTGTGTGTGTGTGTGTGTGTGTGAGTGTATGGTGAAAGGCTGTACAATTAAATGTATAGGTGGCTGCCTGTGTGAGTGTATGGTGAAACGGTGCACACTTTAATGTACGGGTGGCTGCCTGGGTGTGCCTGTATGGTAAAATAGTGCACACTTAAATGTATAGGTTGCTGCCTGTGTGAGCATATGATGAAAGGGTGCACAATTAAATGTATGGGTGGGTGCCTGGTAGTGTGTGCCTCTATGGTGAAAGGCTGCACAATTAAATGTACGGGTGGCTGCATGGGTGTGCCTGTATGGTGAAAGGGTGCACATTTAAATGCATGGATAGCTGCTTGGGTGTCCATGTATGGTGAAAGAATGCACACTTAAATATATTGATTGCTGGGTGCACGTGTGTTTATAGGGTGAATGGTGTGTGTGCTTGCGTTCAGGGGCTCAACAAATCTACATTTCGGGGGGGCTAACCCTTCAAATGTTGGGAGAGGCGCTAATTTCATGGGCGGTGAGGGAGGGGCAAACCTATTTGTTTGGGGCATCTCATTTCTTTACGCATTTTAATGAGACTATTCTAGTGCAGCTTCAATGTTACAAGCAGTTAACTCTCTCCTTTAAGTTTGAAAGCACCCACTTATGGACTGCTGTGAGAATGAGCGGTCTCCTGCTGCCTTCCTACCCTTCCAATCACCCCGCTGGCATGCAAGTATTAAACTTACATCACGATTTCAATTGCCTAAAAAATGTGGCATTTGAATGCAGGTGCTAACAGTGAAATGCTTTTTGTTAGTAATTGCTGGGCTCTTGTTAACAGCAAAACCCAGGTGCCATTTAAGATCTGTGTACTGTTCTGTCTGGCAACTACTGTGAAGGTCGACCAGGTTGAGTCATCATAGCCCAAAATTTCAGGGGGAAGGGGGGAGGGAGTGCTGAATCCCAGTCAACTCAATGGTGTTGCACCAATACTTGTGTTTAATGCCTTGATTACTCATTACTCCTAGCTCTATTCTTCCTCGTCCCAGTGTGTATGAGACAGCACTTGTGTAAGAGGCAGAGTGCCTTATAAGTACTGGGATGAGGTAGAGGTACATGGAGGTAATGCCTGACTTAACTACCTGTAATCATCATTACTCCTAGTCCCACTTTTCCTCATCCCAGTACTTACCTATGAGGCAAAGAGCCTCATCCATAAGCTCTGGGACAAGGAAGAGGGACGTGGAGGTAATTCTCGGCACAGAAGCTGAGTTTGGAGGTTGGGGTAGGGTTGGGAGGGAGAAGGGATGTGTGGGAGGTGCAGGCTTGTGCAACAAATCATAAAGGCTCTCCATGTCCAGGCTAATCAGGCATGATATGTAGTATTAGTGGCTAAAGAGGCATTTTGGTGTAGCCAGTCTAGTCATTCCTCAGTTTGGTATGACATTTTTTTAACTGGGCATTTCTAATAAAGCAGTCCTGCTAAGTGAATTACCTGGCTAGACCGCCATTTGGGTGCTGCCAGTCTAGCCGCTTCTTACTGCAGCTTTGTATATTTTTCTGGGCATCTGTGATCAAATTATATGATATAAGTCATTTATAACGCACCTGTACACAAGTGTTTCTAGGCCAACAAGAAAAGGGCGGGAAAATAGAAGGAGGACAAGACAAAAAATCTTACTAGGCCTTGTGTCATTCAGATCGTGCAAGTGCAAGAATGAGAAGTGCAAGGGGAAAGCGAGGGCGGGAGTGCAAGGGAGAGCAGAGGGAAAAACAGGGCAGCAATGCTCTGAGTAAGGGCAGCGCGGCTCTGGGTAGTGCAAGGAGAACAAGGGACTGTAAGGTTACAGTTACAGTCCCTAAGTTTGTGGTAGGCCCAGAGGCAGTGCAAGGGTGACTGTCAAGAAAGAGTCTGGACTCAGTGAGACTCTGAGGGTAGCCAAGCAACCAGTCGGTACAGCAGACAGGTAGGTCAGGTAGGCCAGCAGGGGAGGGAGAGAGAGAAAGCAGAAGAGAAGAGGAAAGGTTTGAGCTGCTCCTGGAACTTCAGGTGGTCCGGCTCAAGTTTGAGAGGGGCAGGTAGGCTATTCCAGAGGGAGGTGCCTGCAGAGGAGAGAGATCTACCACCCACTCTCTGCCTGGAAAAGTGTTTAACCCTTAGAGAATTGTAGGTAACAGAGGAAAGGGCTTAAGAAGGAAGATATTTTGGAAGAGAGCGTTGGATGTAGTGTGGGCCCCAGGCCCATGCAAAGGGTCTTGAACTTGATCCCTGCAGCAACTGGGAGCCAGTGGAGAGATTTCAGGGCTGGAGAGATACGATTCCCTGGGCTTGAGTCCTGTTCTGTATTAGTTGCAGAGGGTGGAGAGTAGAGGAAGTCAGATTGAGAAAGAGGCTGTTGCAGTAGTCCAACCTAGAGAGAACCAAGGCTCTGGAGACAGTGAACTTCTGAGGGAAAGTGAGAAAGGGAATAATACCTTTGAGGAGGAGCAGCTGGTAGTGGACTTCCTGGCGACGTCCGAGATGTGAGGAGAGAATGAGAGAGAGGCCCAAGTCAGGCGGCCAGAGTGAGAGAGGGAAAGCAGGGGCAGGAGTCCAAATGAGAAAGATCTCCATCTTACTGACATTAAGGCAGAGATCATTAGAGGCACAGCAATCCTGAATCGCAGACAGACAGTCAGGAATGACCGAGAGAAGAGAGGAGTCTGAGGGGAGCCTGAAGGAAAGTGGAGTGTCATCCGCATAACACTGAAAGTTAGAGGCGAAGGTAGAGATCAGGTGGGCCAAAGGGGCCAAGTAGAGGTTGAAAAACCATGGTGAGAGGATGGAGCAGAGAGAAAGGGACCAAGTTGGACCTGGGAGGGGCTGTCCAAGAGGAAGAAGGGCAGCCACTCAAGGGCCTGATCCGTGATGCCCATGTTCTCATGGAGCCGATTGATCAAGATTGATCAGGATGGCGTGGTTGACCGTGTTGAAAGCAGAGGAAAGATCAAGCAGGATGAGGACAGAAGGAATGCTGGAATCAAGGTTAGAGAGCAGATCTTCACAGGTGTTCAGGAGAGCAGTTTCCATGACTCTGGCAGCTCTGAAGCCAGACTGAAGGTCATGCGGCACAACCAACAGATTCCGTGTGGAGAGTAAGCTGGGAGATGGACATCTTTTCCAACAGTTTGCCCTGGAAAGGGGTGATGGAGATTGGGCGATAGATTGCCAGGCAGGCAGGATTGACAGACAGCTTCTTGAGGAGTGGATGCATAAGGGAGTGCTTAAGGGGAGAGGGGAACGTGCCAGTTGTGAAAGTGTGATTACAGAAATCGGCCAAGGCTGGAGCGAGGGTGTGTGCATTAAAACACATATTTATATCGTTCTGCTAGTGCAGTGTGCAGCATATACCTTCAGCAGCACATTCGTGGGTATTGCACAAGCGTGATGATTTATGGCGGCCCAGAGTGTGGTGCGATTAGTGATTTGTTGCTGAGTAGGGGGGGGGCCCTCAGCATGGCTCGCAGGGGGGCCCCCACATTTTGTGTTACACCACTGTGCCTCTTCACTATTTCAATAACAATGCAAAGGCGGTCATTTTCACTGTGCCCTACAATACCACAGTGTTCCATCATAGGAGCTTCCATTGTTTTAGATCTAGTTTTAGAGTCATGCTCTGAGTATTTTGTTAAAGGAATAAGTAGTCATGCCTGTGTATACCGTCTCACGTGGTTATTTGATTGCATAAATGACATTGGTTTCCTAGCAATTCATAAATATTCATAAGGGCCATTCTTTATCTTTATATTCAGAGGTTTGTGTATTTCTCGAGAAGGGGCAGCCTGTACGCCTCCAGCATGAACAGTGTCCCGTGACTTTATTTCATTTGTTGGTAGCGCCCAGACTCAGAGGTATCACGGCGCTAGGAAGGTTGCAATACTGGAAGCAGAGTATCCGTTATTAGTTACAGGCAGTACAATTCAAGTGTGATCATTACAATGCAGGTATCATGCAATTTTGATGGCGGGTAGACATCTCTGGTGGGATCATACAGTACGTTCAGGCATATTTATCAAACAACGCAGTTTTAATTTTTTTGTGAGAATGGGGTAAAACCATGACAGTTAATTAAAACATGCATTGAAAGATGGAAAGAGAGTGTATTGATATTGATATTTATATTTTATTTGTATCGCGCACCTCGACAGGTGTTTCAGAGCGCGACGAGGCAGGGGAGGGGAACAAGGGAGAACAAAAACAATGATCTTACTAGGTCCAGCCTAGTGTAAGCCTAGCAACTCATGTGAGAGGTGCTGGTGATCTCAATCTATAGGCTGAACCCCTTGCTGTAACTGATGGGTGCCTAGAGGATGAAGATTTGGCCTGGGATATCCCAGACCTCTTGGCTAAACAACCCAAAAGGCAACACATGTGCCCTAAAGGAAGCACATATCTGGGCAATGCTAGGCCTTGGAGCCGCCTGCAATGTCCGAACTCCGGGAGATAAACCCGAGACTGTGACCTTGTTCAGTGGCATCCATTCTAGGAATATTGATTACATATTAATGGGCCCAGAAACCTGGAAGTGGATGATAGACTTTGCTGCACCATTGCGCCCCCTTAAATTGGACTCTTGCTCATTCGGACCCAACGGGATACATTGGCAATGGAGCACCGACTGCCTATGAGGGGCACTCTAGAGTAGCACTCAAATGGGACTCCATTAATCAAGGGGAAACAATTACAAAACTGTGCTCCGGAACCTTCCTCAACGCACAGCTCCCCGCAGGCGCGGTTATAATGGCTCACAAGCGTATTGTGACTAAGGCTTTCCCTTTTGATGGAAAACCCAGTCATAGGGTTGCCAAAAAAGCCACAAAAAGGAACCAGTGGTTTGGCAAAGTCTAAAGTATGGCAAAACAGCACCTTTTCAGCTGCTTTAATTCCACCAGAGATCTTCCGTAGAAATAAATATACATTGATGATTGCGGAATCAAAGAACACATACAGTAGAGACAAGTGGACGCAATGAACAGATTCTATCACTACAACATCGTTCAAAGTTCGGGAAGATGGCGCTGCTGGCACTAGAGAGGATGCCAAAGTCCAACATGGTGATGATATCCGGGAAAATAAAGGGGCAAATATTTCAAACACTTAATCAGAGAAGGTAGAACATTTGAGACTCGCGTTGACTCTAAAACGAATTCGGGGAGGATAACTAGTGAATCTAACTATGGACGTTTGGTATTTAGCCTTGAAGAAGTGAATACTGCTTTGCTTGCCCGGAAAAGTAATACAGCCCCTGGCCCTGATCGCTTACCCATAGATATCTTTAATGCCGAACCCATAACATGGGGGCCTTTCTTGGTACTGCTATTTAATTATTGCCAGCCATGTTTGTTTGGTTTCCCTTCACTGTTGTGGTGCTGCACTTCTCCCTGGGGGCACTGCAGTCGGGCGTTGCTCCCCGGTTATGGGGGGGTCACCAGTGGCTTTCTGTGGGCTGTAGCCTCGTGGGGATGCGGAGACGTGGAAACGCCAAAAGTCAAAAAGCAGATCTCTGTTGATGCGAAGGCATCAAGAGATTGTTGGCGGTTTAGGCGGGTGGCACGTTGCGCTTATTCAAGGCTACCAGACTGTTAGTCTGTTCTAGCTCAGGCTGGTGGCACGTCGCTCAGACAGGTGGCATGTTGCATCTGTCTTTAGCGTGTCAATATGGGGTGGCTTGATGCCTTTTGTTATATTGTGCACACCTGACTATCCAGTTTGAGCCTATGAGAAGTGGCTTGATCGTTTTGAGGCTATATTCACTTAGTGCATGCCTGATAAGACAGAAACCTCCCTTACAACACCCCAGAATCTGAAAGTAGCAGTTGTAAAAAACGACGGAGGCTAAATCTTCTATCTATTTGATGGGGTTCGATAAGCACGCCCTAAACCTGCTTTATCAGACCACGTTAGTCCTTTCACCCCTGTATTATCAAGAAGGAATCTGTGGTCGCAGGTTCTAGCTCTAAGTACCAGGCGTAAACAGCGTTTGAAAGACCAGCAAAGGGAAGATAACGAGGCTGTTGGGAAGAGATCCATAGACGAGCCGCAGCTGACTAAGTGGAGTCCGAGTCATCAGTGATGGATCCAGTCCACTGAAGTTATTTTCAGTGCCGCTTTTTTGAAACTCCTGTAAGTTTTGCTTCTTGCCTTGGTGGTGAACCGGACATGCACGGGGAGTTACATCGGACCGTGGATGAGTCCTCGGCAGGAGCTTCAGCAGATTCTCCAGTGGGATGATCGCCTTTTGGGAGCTTCCCATCGCTCGCATCAATCCAGGTGAAACCAAATAGGGTGCTGAAGGAGATGGGTAGATGGCTCGCCTTAAAAGGACGTATTGCTGAGTCAAGTAATCTTCCAGAATGTTCTCTCTGGCTCGCGTTGGTAGAAGGGGGTGGGAACCAGGTTCGTCAAGGGACGGTGGACAAGTCCTGTCAAAGCGGACAACTCCTGTCAAATTTACCTAATAGAAGTGGGTACTAATCTTTCGCTGGGTGAAAAAACTGTAAAAAGGCCGGATGTTATACCCTGTCCTCAAGCCCTGTCACCGCCATCGCCAGCTGTTGCAGATTCCTCAGTGGGACCAGCTCAGACTTGTGTATGTCCTTCTAGTCCTATGAATCCTACACGGAAAATGTGTATTCCGAGGAGGTTTCGTGTGGGCAAATATCACATGCCAGAGTTTGCTGACAAGAAAGTAAGAGGGCTCATTTTGGACAAAATACATTTTTATTATTACTGATGTGGATAAAGCTGCAAGGAATGAACCTAGGGAAGCACTTAGGACTAACGCTCTTTTATGGTTGCGCCAGAAGATGGAGCCTGGGGTCATAACATCTTATGACCGGAAGGTTATCCAGAGGATTAAGGTGGACAAATGGTGTTCCCAGAACAACAGAGACTGTGCACTTGTCGGCTGAGGTAGCAGCAATTTTCCACATTATTTGAGTATTTGTGAAAACCTGTCTAGAGGACCTTCCAATAAAATAGTGGTTGATTTTGTAAAGGATTCACAGTAACTTGATGGTTGTTTAACATATAAGATTTTCTTGGGTCTCTGGTGTTCTTGTACTTTTTATTTTCTCATAGGTGTTGCTGTTGTTTTGTTAAATGTTATTTGTGGTTTGTTTTGTATGCTTTTTTTCTGTTTGCATCGCACCCTTTGCCTACAGGCCTAAGGCGCTTTATAAATGGTTACATAAATAAATAAATAAATAAATAAATAAATAAATAAATAAATAAATATGAGGTGTAGCATTCCTGAGTTATGGAAGAAGGCTGACATTATCCCTAGATGTAAGAAAGGGGGACACAGTGATCCACGTAACTTTCAGTAAATGTCACTACTCGATGCCACAGGGAAGATCTATGCAAGAGATTCATAAGATCTCCTAAATACATGGGTAACCAGCAATAATGAGATTAGCCATTGACAGGCAGGGTTTCAGGTATTTAGGCTTAACCGGGGAATCTGGGAACGGAGGATAGCACAGGGGCAACGTGGTGGTCTTGGAAGCAAAACCACTCAGAGCAACAGAGGTTTGAATCCCAGATCCACGCTTAGAAACCAAACTCGTATCGGTATTAAGAGCGTTATAAGAAACCAATAAATAAATACAATTTAAATCAAACCTCTTATACAGAAGTCACGTTAAGGAGAAAATAAAGCTGTTTACAATATTCATAGATCTTCAAAGAGCCTTTGATGAAGTACCTTAACACAAACGTTGGGAAATATTGGTTAGTCTTAGTATTCCTTCTCCCCTCTACAATACAATTAGAACATTTTATTCCCAAAATAAGGCAGTTATAAGATGGGGAATGGACAGAGCTAAAACAGATCCTTTCGAAGTGCAGAAATGTGTCCGCCGGGGCTGTGTCCTGCTGTTCACCTGGTTATGCTTTTACATCAACGGCTCAATAGAATCTCTTCTTTCTACTACAACCCATTCCCCGCCATTGGCAGGGATAAACACTCTTTACTGATGTTTGCTGGGCCTGGTGTCTCTGGCCCCCTAGTGGGCTGAGAAAGCAGGTGGAATTGTTTGGTGCCTTCTGCAAAGATGATGGGTTTATGGTTAAGCGTTCCACAGCCAAATCCATCGTCTTTAAACCACCAAGAAGAAAGCATACAAAATTAAACATTCAAGTTGGCGGATCTCTTATTGACCAAGTAACATCTTTCGACTACCTGGTTCTCAGGTTCCTGGACAGAGGTAGTTGGGCATACCGGGTAGACAAATCTAACCTAACCCTAACTGGGTATAGTGCCTCCACAGGCACATTTATAAAAGCTCATAGAGATGGTGATCTAAAGGTAGCAGTAATTATCTACAAGCGACAGACCCGACAGGCCGCGCTCTATGGTGCTGGGACCTGGGGCCACGTGATGGTCAGGACGCTAGAGGTCACCGAGGACTGGTTTTTAAAGAACGTGCTAAGCCTACCAAGGGCTGCACTCACAATTCCGCTGCATGAGGAGACAGGTCTCAGTTACGTTGGACGAGTGGCTACTACTAAACCCGTGCTCTGCTGGGCCTGTATATGGAGCGCACCGCCCGTTGCTAAATACAGGGAGGCGTTACAGGATGTGCTACGGCGGCAAGAGGCCGGGAAGAGCTTGGCCTGATATTTCTGTAGACTGAATTCCTTCATAGAATTCTAGGAGAGGTTGTTAGCAAGTGCCTGGGTTCTCCCTTCAGCATTGTACTGGGATTGCAAAATATCAATGGGGTATGAACAGCACTGAGATTATTTAAGGCAACAATAGTATAGATGTGGTAGTCTACCATTGGCTATTCATACCCACCAATGGGATTTGACCGTGACAGATTGCTCCCCACATTGTGAGGACATGAGAGGGACAGAGATTCACTTTACATTGCTCTGCCTAAGGCCACGTTTAATTGATGCCAATGTTGGTAACTTCTCTGAGGCCTTGTTGGCTTGCAGGAGAACTGATACTGTAGCCTTCAGGTGTGCAGTGTCAACCAGGGGAGTTGCTAGGTCTGGAAAAGACCCGGGGCTAAGCTGGTGTCGGAACTGTTGGGACTGGGGGCTAGCTAGTCTTTTGGCTGTAGCTCCTGAGATTCTATCCGGGGCTACAACCAAAAGATCAGGGGCTACAGCCCCCTTAGCCCCCCCTAGCAACGCCCCTGGTGTCAACATACATATTTAGAGCCTGAAAATCAGGAACACATCGTCTATTTATAGATAGATTCAAGATAGATAGATTCAAGTGCGTTCTTTTCATTATAATGATTCTATTACTTGGCATCATATAGGCTTCAGACTAGCTGAAGGAAGCTATGTCACAAACATACAAACATACATACAAACATACAAAGAGCTGCTGCTATCTCGACTATTGTATTTTATGAAAATGGTTTTCATGAACATGTCAAAATCTCATTTGACGTTGAGCCCAACCACTTTCCATTCAGACATGGTTCTGATAGAATTATGGATTTCTTTGATTATATTGATGACATAGACCCTTGAGAGGATGACTTATGCATTATACTTTATGTACAAGGACCTAACATAAATGTCAACCCAGAGGAAGCATTATTTTACTACATTGCAGTATTTATAGCACTGGCACTTTAATAGCTTTCCCCCAGCACCGCCGTGCGGAACCTTAACACGGCCTCACCTGACGTCATAACCACTGTTCCTTCGCAACACCCAATTCAACCATTAGGGGACATTCCCCACATAGTAGCAAGCAGCACACCCAGTAACAGCCCCCCTGCCTCGCCCTGTCACACTCATCATCACACAAGAGTGCCATGTATCCCTGCACTCCCCCCCCTCCCCCAACTCATTTCCTTCCTGGTGGTGCCACATGGTCGAGCCCCATGAGTGTTGCCACTCAAGTCCATGTCCCAGTGCAAGCACCGCCTGAGGACTAACACACCAATACAACCACTTCCTCCCTGGCTGCAGTAAGCTGCTGGCCCACGCCTCAAGGAATGAAGGCCAAAGCCCCCTACACTATACTGAAAGATCCCACCACTGAACTCAAAATCAGCACATGCCTCAACGCAGCACGGACACCTACACTCACACTGTCATGCCCAGGCATGAACCAACACACTCATCTCGCAAGTCGGACTCATCCTCCTGCCACCGCTCATCTAGCCTACCCCTGGAACCTCCAGACCTGCAACTCCTTCCTCTGGTATCGCACCATAATCCATTGCCATCTTCCAGATCCCACACCATCACCTGCTATGCAAACAGCTACCAACCTCACCCATCCACTGCTTTCCCACCCTCCTCAACACTTTCTTGCATCCTGATCAACGCTAGATCCATTGTCGCCCATGCTGTGTACAACCATGACCTCATCACATCCAACAACAGATCTCAATCTAGGTTACAATGACCCCACAGACTCAGAAGCTGCGTTCCTTATCAAAACTGTAACAGCCTTTGGCTGCACACAACTTGTCCACCACCCCACCCACATACACAGCCGAACACTCGATTGGATCCTCAACCACAACTGTAATATCTCTATTCTCTCTAACACACCCTGCCCCTGGACTGACCATCACTGCATTAACGTCTCTATCCTTATCCCCTCCAGCCACCCAGAAAGACCCATGCCACTGCCCCCTAGCATGGCTCTCAGCACCCGCAATCTGAGAAAAGAGCACCTACTCCCACTGCTATGCCCTCACACACCTACAAACCTAGACACTAAGGCTCTTGTTGCTCACTACAACCGTGCTTATGAAAGCTGCGGAGAACCTCACCCCACTAAAGCCGCTGAAATCTAAGAACCCCAAGCACAGGAACACCTGTTTCACTGCCAAACTAAAATCTCTACGTGCTAAAAAAACGGGCAGCAGAAACTGCCTGGCAGAAACTCCCCTCGAGCCAAAACAAAGCACGATTCACAGAGGCAGCAGACGTTTACAAAAAATCTATCCACAAATCCAAAACCACTACCTATAGTGTGTGTATTACTGAAGCTGCTTTAAACACAGAGAGCTGTTCTTCATCTTAAGAGAGCTCGAATGCAACATCACAAAAGACGTCATTTGGTAAAATACAAGAAACCCTAACAAATAAAGCAACACAACTCCAGCATACAATTAAAGCTAAATTCGACAGCTATCTTCAAACTGGTCAGGTCATTCCCAGAACAACCTGACCCCCATTGTCCAACCTTTTGAATTCAAACCTATTTCATAGCCTGAGTTAGCTACCTTTATCGCAGGCCTTATGCCAACCTGCTGCATGGGTGATATTTGCCCAGCCACTCTGATAAAGGAATGCGCAGTCCCGCTGATCCCTCTCATCACCGACATTGTCAACTATTCATTCAAATCATGTACCATCCCGACCTGCCTTAAAGATACGTAGATCACGCCCCTCCTCAGAAAACCTGCTCTGGACCCCTCTATCCACACCAACTATGAACACATTACTACAGTGCCCTTCCGCCTGAAAATCATTGACCAAGTAGCCTACACCCAAATCCTAGCCTTCCTGGAAACTTACCACATCCTCAGCCTTTGACAGTCTGGCTTCCAACTCCACCATGGGGCTGAAACAGCACTCCTTGACTTGAAAAATTAGCTTAATGAGGACAATGATGCAGGAAAACTATCTTTCCCTCCTCCCGTGGACCTATCAGTGGCCTTCGACTTAGTCAACACCAAATCCTCTGCAGCCACCTCACTAAGGTTGCAGGCTTCTCACCCAGTGTGTCCAACTGGATTGCATCCTTCCTTGCCAACAGAACCTCCAGAGTCTTCTCTGATGAAGCACCATATCCTGTGGTGTGCCCCAAGGCTCCCGTTTCTCCCCAACCTTGTCCAACATTTTCACCAAACCGTTATTTGATCACCTTGACACCCTGGGTATCACCATCACAAACTATGCCTACGTCACCCAGATCCTGATCCCCTTTTTAGGTGACTACAGCCAGGACTCTGAGAGTGTAGACAAAATCTACAAAATAATTCAACACTGGATGGCCCAACAAGGTCTATGTCTGAGCGACAAAAAGACGGAGCTTCTCATAGTGGGAACACCATCCAGTCAAGCACATGTCGACCCAGCCTTCAGACTCTTCACTATTGATGGCCATAAAATCCCAGTCTCACCAGCTGTAAGAACCCTGGGAGTCTACCTTAATGCCTTGCTTAGCATGTTGCACCCCATATCACCTCTTCTGCAGCGTATGACACCAAATTAATACAAGCAATCAAACCGCTCCTATCATTACCGCCTCACCATCGCCCAAGCCCTTGTAGGCTCAAAGCTGGATTACTGCAATGCCTTGCTCTGCGTTTCATCTGACAAAAACATAAACAAGCTCCAGGTCACACAAAACAATACTCTCCGGGCTGCACTGGACCTACGTAAGACTGACCACATCTCCGAAGCTCGAAAATCAGTACACTGGCTCCCAGTCAGAGAAATATTACCTTCAAAATCCACTCAACTATGCATAAATGTCTATCCAATAATGTCCCACCCTGCCTACCATGGAAAACGACTCCTTATACGTCATCTATACCCCTGAGACCCGCACAGATCCACTGCCTTGTCAAAACTAGATTCAGACGCAAAAGAGCCGGTGGCTCCAGCTTCCCGACTGTGGCAGCCAACCTCTCGAACAATTTACCCCTGCACCTATGCTCTGAGCCATCTTATCTCAGGTTCCGGAAATGCCTAAAGACCCATCTTTTCAACTACTTGCTATGCAACTGTACTGAATATGGGCCTCATTACAAGTTTGGTGGTAGCCTTGCTGGTAAAACCGGCAGGCTGCCGCCAAACTTGCAAATTTTTCAGGTGCCCACGAATGGGCAATTACCGGGTCATTATGGTCCTGCCGGACACGGTAATTGACCATTTGCGGGCGCCGGAATGAAATGCTCCCCATTCCCATTTGAGCCTCAGGGGGCTCAATGGGAATGGGGAGGTCGGATGCACCGGCACCATTCAGAATGATGCCGGTGCATACGACATGCTCTGCTCGCGGGCGCTGGTACGCCCACCAAGCCAGTCCTGGCGGGCGGGAAGTCACCAGCGAGCATAACTCGTAGTTTGCCAGTCCAGTAACAATGGTACCGGCAAGCTTACCGGTACCGTTGTTACCAGACTGGCAAACTCATAATGAGGTCCTATGTCTGTAACCAGCGCCTAGAGGCCTCCGGGCTTTGTGCGCCTTATAAGTGAACACATAAATAAATAAATCCTATCATTAGCTTACGAAATTTGCTACCGTGTCACATCATTGTTTATGCCGTATTAGTACCATATGGTTAGATGTGATTCTAAAAGAAACAATAATTCATCTAAATACCATGATGACGGTAAAGATACATATCTAATTTGTTTGAGTGAGATGGATTTCTGATTGCCAAGAAATATTTGTTTCCTTCTTCTTTGAAATATTCCATTTTCTTTACAAGATCTTGCAGCACTAGCACTTCATTGGTCCTGAAATGTACATTGTTACTTGCATTATAATGTATTTATTGTGATGGTGTTCTATGATTGATATTACACTCTGCCAAAATAAAGTAATTGACTGCAATGCCATTGAGGGGTTCTGGCAAGATCATGAACTCAAGTCCAAAGGTCTCAGAAATGATACAGAAGGCATGATTGGCTGCAATCATTGATTGGTATTAAACCATTATCACATAAAGTGTTTGCCATTGAACGAGGTGAGGAGGCCAGCGTCCAGGTAACGGCATGGTGCCTGAAGCATGCAGGTAACGCGAGTGTCACCGGAACTGAGGACAAGCTGACTGCATGCTGCCTTGGGAATGTGTGTGTGCAATCCGGGGCCTGAAGAAAGCATGCTTGCCTCCTGTGTACACCTGTGCTGCCATCATTCACTCTGTCTCGTCCTCTCTCACTTTCAACTCTGTGCTTTTTCCCCCCTGTTTTGTTTCCCTTCATTTCCCTCATCGCGCGCTCTTTGGCGAGGAAAGATGCCAAACACAGACCTGAAAAAGGTAAGGGTTATAGCCCCATTACAGCACTCCCCGACAGCCAGTATTTAAGGCTCTCCCAATGTCTCTAGAAACCAGCTCCTGCATTGAATATTCAGCTCACAATCTTGACGCAGCCGAGCGTGTTTCCGGGTCAGTGCTGCGGCCTGCTCCCGCGCGCGCACCGCCATTGATTTTATGTTGCTTACATCGCAGCACGTCTTAATAAAAAAGTTGTTTCTGTTTCTCTCCATAAATTGCTCAAGGGTGTGGAAAGGAGAGTTTGGCAGCTGAGTTTTGGCTCGATTTGCCTTCGCCTTTGGGTGCGGTAGGGGTTTGACTTTGAGGGAGGCGTTTCTGGCCTTCAGCGGACCTCCCCATAGACAGTAACCGAGCAGGGAATTTTTCAAAGTCGGTTGTGGTTGGATCAATTCAGACAAGGGTTGGCAAAGGCAGGAGTTTGAGGTTTTTTAAAAGGACTTCCTTCGGTCGTGCAGGTCCCATCCCAGACCTCAGGCAGAGAGAGACCATGAAGGCGGCGTGCTTGGCCAAAGGAGCACCACCACACTAGAGGAGTGCACTGTCCCTGTGGATTCTCTGCCTCACGCGCCTCTTTGGTTCCTTTCCGTGTGCCTAGGAGCTCAAATTAAAAGAGGCGCAACAGCACCACCGAAGAACCAAAACTATGTAGCGCCACTCAGCGGCATTCAAGCATCACCTATGGGACAAAACATATGGTGATCACGAATGGGGGGTTTCTTTCGCCACCACAATCCCATCTCCCTCTGAACTCTCTGCACTCTCTTTAGTGATAGGTAGCTGACATGAAGGGTCTGTGTTGAAATGTCAGAAATCAATCTCCCAAATGAGAGTGTCAAGAACACACAGTTTTATTGTAAAGAAATGGCATTGCTCTCATGCATTGCCCTTCTCTAGTTTCCCCGCGACTCTGTTGCCCTACTCCCTCCTCTGAATACTGCCCCACGTACTCCTGTATTTCCTGTTTGAACCCTCCGATGACTCCATTGATCCCTTGACTTCTGTCTTGAGCTCAATAATACAAATAAATAAAAAAATCCAATATAGACTCTTTTAAAGGGGATATGCAAATGTAGCAGAGAACACATCGAATTTACCAGTAGGCTTCGTAAAAAAGAAACTGTGTCATCCTAAAATGTGCAGTGAAACTGATGACCATGAAATTCCTCAAGGTGTTTGCCGTCTGGTAACCAATCATTGGCCTGATCACTCAGTCCAAGGCATGGCAACGCAGCCCCAAGGCCCACACTTGATTTCTGCCAATCGGCACAAACAGCGATGGTTGCGAAGCTATTCCGCTGACCAGTCAAATGTTATCCCTCCCTGAAAAGTTGGGAGAAAAAAGTAAAGCAAAGCAGTGTGCCAAGAAGCTGTTTTCTTTCCTCCGGATTCTGTGGCCATTTCAGCTAGCCCGGTGTTCTTTCCAATCCCCGGCAATTCCAAGACCAGTGACTTTGTCAGCAGAATTCCTACAGCGAAAAGCAATGCATTGGGAAAACAGTTGGGATCTAAAAAGAGTCCCGAGGTCACCTCTAGTGCTCTTGGGTTCCTTACTCTAGTGCTCTTGGGTTCCTTACTCTAGTGCTCTTGGGTTCCTTAGTTACACTGAGACCAGAATACCAAGAACACAACATGTTGCATTGTGGTCATTAAAAGACCAACCACATGTGCATACCGCTCTGCCCGCCTAGTTACATCACTTCCAGGACTTTGTCTGATATACTTACTACCAAAATCACCTTCTATTTTTGATGCTCTTCCTCATTGCCAACATGTTCTCAAATTACAACTTCTTGCCAATTCTTCCCATCTATTTGCAAATGAGTGGTTCAACTACCACCCCTTCCCGGGAGGATCGTACAGCGGCAACGTGCTCACCTTAGAAACAAGACGACACCAAGCAACACCGGTTCGATCCCCAGGTCTGCGCTTAGAAACCTCTGGGTATTAGACGCGTTATAAATATGCAACTAAGACATATTCCGGTAACAGCGCCTTGATGCCCCCTGGCTATGTGAGCACTTTAAAAATGCAAATTAAATAAATATTAAAAACATCTGTGGGCCCCACCTCATCGTCTCCGGTGGTGTCCGGTTGCGGTTGATAGCAGTGTTCCCACCGGTTGTGCAATGAGGGTGAGAGTACAAATATAAAAGGTGTTGACCAACCACTCCTTTTTTTCAATGTGGCAGCAACAATAAATTTGCATGCGCCACCAAAACGCCTAAGCCCCACAGGCTCATAGGACATACCTTATGTCTCAATAAACACTGAGCATAAGAAAAGACAGGCGTTGAAATGGGTACCAGATGAAAGGAAAACGTCAAAAAGAAAAGGAAACAAAAAGGGCTGGGACGCTCCCTAGGACTGGAGCTAAGTGGGGATGCCAGTGTATAGGAGGAGGCAGCCAATCACATGCAAGCGAGCGCCAAACCAATTCAAGGGCAGAGAGCCGAACAATGTGGATTGGCTGCAGCCCTTATGGAAGGCGCTCCATACTCCGCCCACAGCATTCTGGGGGCCAGAGTTCAATCGACGGGTTCAGCCTTTTGCGAAATGCGGCTAGGGGGGCACGTCAAAGGTCGTTGCGCCTAAGGCGAGTCTCCTATGTTGCTACACAATCCCTACTTCGGCGGACCTGACCCTCCAGCAGGGTTGGACTGGGACAAGAAATAGGCCCGGTCACCCAAAAATATGTGGCCCACCCCTCGCCTCACGACCCTTGACCTCTGATGACATCACCAGAAGTGATGTAATTTGACCCCACCCCAAAGTGACATCCCGGGAGGCTATGAAACACGACCTTTCACCCCTAGAAAAAACAGGAAGTGGCATCAAATAGCATTGTTCCTAAGTACACTAAATTACTGTGAATCCAAGCAGACATCCAAGGCCAAATGATAATATGTTATTGTATAGCACTTACGCTTAAGCTCTTTTTATAGAACAAATATGCATACAATATCACCCAACCTTTGTTGGTACTCATTTATCGACCTAAGAAGGTTGAAAGGCTTTTATTTCTTCCAAACCGGCCCAGGCATGGCCAGAAACTGGCCCCCACTCCCCAGGGACGATATCGGCCTGGCAACGGGCCCAAAGGCCGAGGGGCCAATCCGACCCTGCCCTCCAGAAATGATGTCTCAGACATGAAGACACTTCCATTACCTTGACCACGAACTATTCCCCATTGAAGAAGAATGCTTGGAATATTAAGCTGATTCTGGCCTGTGTTGCTGTACCTGGGAGGGTATTTGGAGGCCCTGACACATCTTGTTTGCATCTGCATCTCTCTCAACAGCGATGTGGACAGAAGTGTTGCAAGATGAGACATGAAAGACAGAACACACTGTCAGGTAGCTTCACCTGGTGGTGTTGCCTTGGCGAGCCTGCAGACAAAGCAATGTGAGCTGAATATCCAAGCCTTATTCCCACAACCCTCTAGCTAGAGGTGCTTAGGCAGTCCTGTAGTTGTGTAGTGTCAGTAATACCCACGACCCTCTTGCTAGAGGTGCTTAGGCGGCCCTGTAGTTGTGTAGTGTCAGTAATACCCACGACCCTCTAGCTAGAGGTGCTTAGGCGGCCCTGTAGTTGTGTAGTGTCAGTTAATATCTCAAGCCTTATTCCCACAACCCTCTAGCTAGAGGTGCTTAGGCAGCCCTGTAGTTGTGTAGTGTCAGTAATACCCACGACCCTCTAGCTAGAGGTGCTTAGGCGGCCTGTAGTTGTGTAGTGTCAGTAAATATCTCAAGCCTTATCCCCACGACCCTCTAGCTAGAGGTGCTTAGGCAGCCCTGTAGTTGTGTAGTGTCAGTAATACCCACGACCCTCTAGCTAGAGGTGCTTAGGCGGCCCTGTAGTTGTGTAGTGTCAGTAAATATCTCAAGCCTTATCCCCACAACCCTCTAGCTAGAGGTGGTAGGCAGCCTGTAGCTGTGTAGTGTCAGTAATCCCCATGACCCTCTAGCTAGAGATGCTTAGGCAGCCCTGTAGTTGTGTAGTGACAGTAATACCCACGACCCTCTAGCTAGAGGTGCTTAGGCAGCCATGTAGTTGTGTAGTGTCAGTAAATATCTCAAGCCTTATTCCCACAACCCTCTAGCTAGAGGTGCTTAGGCGGCCTGTAGTTGTGTAGTGTCAGTAAATATCTCAAGCCTTATCCCCACAACTCTCTAGCTAGAGGTGGTAGGCAGCCTGTAGCTGTGTAGTGTCAGTAATCCCCACGACCCTCTAGCTAGAGGTGCTTAGGCGGCCTGTAGTTGTGTAGTGTCAGTAAATATCTCAAGCCTTATCCCCACGACCCTCTAGCTAGAGGTGCTTAGGCAGCCTGTAGTTGTGTAGTGTCAGTAATCCCCACGACCCTTTAGCTAGAGGTGCTTAGGCAGCCTGTAGTTGTGTAGTGTCAGTAAATATCTCAAGCCTTATCCCCACAACCCTCTAGCTAGAGGTGCTTAGGCAGCCTGTAGTTGTGTAGTGTCAGTAATCCCCACGACCCTCTAGCTAGAGGTGCTTAGGCGGCCTGTAGTTGTGTAGTGTCAGTAATCCCCACGACCCTCTAGCTAGAGGTGCTTAGGCGGCCCTGTAGTTGTGTAGTGTCAGTAATCCCACGACCCTCTAGCTAGAGGTGCTTAGGCAGCCTGTAGTTGTGTAGTGTCAGTAAATATCTCAAGCCTTATCCCCACAACTCTCTAGCTAGAGGTGGTAGGCAGCCTGTAGCTGTGTAGTGTCAGTAATCCCCACGACCCTCTAGCTAGAGGTGCTTAGGCGGCCTGTAGTTGTGTAGTGTCAGTAAATATCTCAAGCCTTATCCCCACGACCCTCTAGCTAGAGGTGCTTAGGCGGCCCTGTAGTTGTGTAGTGTCAGTAATACCCACGACCGTCTAGCTAGAGGTGCTTAGGCGGCCTGTAGTTGTGTAGTGTCAGTAAATATCTCAAGCCTTATCCCCACGACCCTCTTGCTAGAGGTGCTTAGGCGGCCCTGTAGTTGTGTAGTGTCAGTAATCCCCACGACCCTCTAGCTAGAGGTGCTTAGGCAGCCTGTAGTTGTGTAGTGTCAGTAAATATCTCAAGCCTTATCCCCACAACCCTCTAGCTAGAGGTGCTTAGGCAGCCTGTAGTTGTGTAGTGTCAGTAATACCCACGACCCTCTAGCTAGAGGTGCTTAGGCGGCCCTGTAGTTGTGTAGTGTCAGTAATACCCACGACCGTCTAGCTAGAGGTGCTTAGGCGGCCCTGTAGTTGTGTAGTGTCAGTAAATATCTCATTCCTCGTTACCACAACTGTGTCGAGTCAACATATCCCTGTAGATTTCCGTGTTGTTCAAATGCCAAAGGAGCTGACTGAAGACAGCGTGATTTATGTTCACACTACACCTACTGACAAGTCTTTCCGACTGCACGCGCTGCACACACTACCTGCATTGTACACTGGGTATATAATTTCAGACTGATGGTTGGAGGCCTCCCTACACAATGTGTTCCTAATCTGCATGTAGTGCTGTGTGATTAATATACTTTCTTATAGGTGTTTTAGGCATTGTATTATATTGTGCCTTTCATAGGTGCCTGGGTTATTGCTTTTTCCCTCTGTGTTGATTTAATTCATAGCAGAGGATTCTGGGCTAGATTCTGGCTGGGTGTCGAATCCTTAGTATTTATCTATTTATTTAATCATTCAGACGATAAATAATGACATGGTATACCGCAGAGGATTCCGCAGAACAATGGTAAAACATGGGAATATAAGCCATGGGGTAGTGATGGACGACAGCAGGTGGAACAACACAGAACTATACTGCCATATTCAAAGCCTGATGGATGGTCATTCAGCCACTCCTATTGTCTATGGTTGGTGTGTGGCTCGAGCGGGACTTGTGGTCACTCTTCCACTGCCAGAGCTTCTACCTGCCACCTTCTTGCCACGCCCAATTAGGCGGCCCATTGTTGTATCATTTCCTGCATCACTTTATAGTAACACTTGTAGTGATACAAATGAGAACAGAAATAAAGCCCTAACGCCTACTCACCCAAGACTGATTGGGTGGCGCAGTCTTCCTTCATCCCACCAAAGCTGCGCAGTCGTAACATCGCACTGCACATACTCTGTGCCCCTGGTGCTCTGCTGCCTTATCAGCTACACTGGCACAGTCCAGAGCCATACCAGTCCACCAACCTTCTAGGGCTGCTGCAAATTATCTGGCAGGAGTGATTTTAGATACCTAAGCCTATGCCCCATTTCTGAAAGCAGAGGTGCAGATACCATCCAGTGCGGCCTGTCCCCAAAGTCTTTGTTGCCTTTATCAACCAGCAAAACATCATTGTTGCTAATGCCCTTTTTGGGGAGCGGCTAAAGAAATTAGCACATGATTATCATTTTTTTTATACCAAATAATACAAATCACAAAACAAGATTTGCACATGGACCTTAAAGGACAATTCAAATCATAGACTCGAATTCACAACAAAGATCTTGAACTAATAATTTGTATAATGTTTTCATATGCAAAAAATGACTGTAGATATACTGTGTGCTCCTGACGAAGGTCCTCACCAAGGATACCGAAACATGTAGGACAGCTTTAGGTACACCCTTTAATGATCTGCAAGACTGTGGATTCTGTCTATGTAACTGTGCTTTCTGATCTACCAAATTTGGCTACGTGTGTTTTAAGTGTTTATATGTCATATATGGATCTTTCTGTTTGATATTTTTGAATGTTTCACAGGTTTTTGTATCAAATGTTTTGAGATGTCTGCTGATTTTTACATTAGGTTATGAAGTGATTGATAGTCATATGGTCTATGTCGGTTTGATATTAAAAGGCAATACAAAGCATTTTCAGCTGAGCTTGTCAATAATGGTAATGAGTACCTAGGATTATGTTTATTTGTATTTAATATGCATATAACAATTATAGTTTTACATATAAGGCTCATAAAATCACAAAGTATTTCCCAGAGAATTCTAAAATAAAGAAAAACACACATCTTCATCAATCGCAAATTAAAATATCGCTATAAAAACATCAGTACACCATTTGATAATTCTTTTAAAATCTCTAAAATCGTCACATAAAACTTCATCATATAAAAGATTAAAATCATATTGTTTCCGGCCATGAGTCTCAACCAGATTTCAGACATATTGCACTTAAATATATTGGGCCTCATTAGGACCCAGGCGGTAAGGGGTTTACGGCAGCGTTAACAGCGTCGACCCTTACCGCCTGATTACGAGGTCCCTTAGCGCCATGGAGGTTTTAACACCTGCTTTTAGCAGGTGTTAAAATCCATGGCGCTAAGGGACCATGGAGTTAATTACGCCACCGTAATTTACGGTGGCGTAATTAACGCCTTCCCCACTCCCATTATGCCCTATGGGGCAAAAATGGGAATGGGGAAGGGTAAATGGGGATTGGGGACTTACCGCCCCGCCAAGGTCGGAATGGGGCGGTAAGTCCGCCAACCACCATGGCGTAAACGTAGTTTACGCCATGGTGGTAAAGTCACGGCCCAGGCGGTAACTTACCGCCTGGGTCGTAATGAGGCCCATTGTTATTATACTTCATTAAGTATTTCCTGCGTATGTCATCAAGGCTTTCACATTCACATATTATATGATAAACTGTTTCCAACGTATTTACCCCGTATATTCTACAAAATCTAACATCTTTATGGATACCATTTTTTGCAGCTAAAATTACTAGTACGTTACAGATGTTGAATTTAAACTTTAGATACCAACGAATCATTTTGCACTCCGGGTATGCATACTGATAGCTTGGTTTAACTTCCCTGGAAGTCATTTGATTAAGGAATGGACCACTGTTTACTTTTCACCCATGGTCACTATCAACTGTTCATGGGCTATTTCACAGATTAGTTTTTTTAATTTCTGCTTAATCTGCGCAATAGAGAACGGCACCCAGCTGGCACTGTCATTTTTTGTCCACTTATCATATACCTCTCTCCATCTATTTATGGTAGCAAAATTCATTTTGGTGGTTGAACAGCCATATTGTTCCATAACCTTTACCACAAAAGTGCCATTAGTAAGTCTATTCAGTTTTACACATAGCATGGCCACCATCAATTCTATACGACTATTCACACTTATCAGTCCACATTCCAGCAATATGTATTCATTTGAAAGGTTTTTTGACATCCTCAACAATATCCTCAGCACTTTGGCTTCAAATGCTTTCAACTCTTTCTTGAATAGGCTTCCCCAAATTTCTGCACCATATAATAAACAGGATACAATTTTCGCGGAATATAGTTTGACCACAGTTTTCATAGAAAAATGTCCTTGGCTTCCGATAAATTTGCTTAGCGCCATGGTGGCTATCATACATTTACGCTTAGTTTCACACCAATGTTTTTTCCAGCTAAGTCTATTATCTATAACTACGCCCAGATATTTATGTTCATTCACAACTTCAAGCTGTCTCATTTGTATCATCCATTTTGTTGTTTGGTTTCTAATCAGATGTTTGGAGTCGAACTTCATTACTTTAGTTTTCTCAATGTTAACAACCAAATCATTCACTTTTGCAAACTTTACCAATTCATCTAATTTTACTTGGAGACCCTTGGGTGTATAGTCAATCAAAACAAGGTCATCGGCGTAACCAAGCCAACCAAGTTTACCTAGGATTATGGCAGGTCTCTTCAGTCCATTAGTGTCGTTGATAAGTGAGTGATACCCGAGCACCACAAGGACAATATTTGTGTGTCCATTTCCGAGTTAACTTGTGAAAACAAGATGGCTGCCATAAACAAACCAGAGGGTGCTCAAGATAGTCACCTTTCTATGCTGATGGTGGTCACGCAGCTTATGTGAAGGGGTGGGGCCAGCTAGAGATGGAGGGGACACAGGGCCGCCTATGAAAAGGGTCTGCAACCTTTGGATCTCTAGATGTCTTGGACTACAACTCCCAATGGCACTATCAAGTATAGTCAGTGGTGAGGGATCAAGGCAGACGTAGTCAAAAACGTCTGGAGAGCCACAGATTTCAGACTTTTTTTTAAAAGGGAAAATGGAGTGGAAGGTGGAGGAGATTGGGCGAGGCACCTGACTGCACATGGGGAGCATGGGTGTATAATCCCCACCTTCCAAGAGCTCTAATTATCTGCTCCAGGTGCTAAAGTGCCCTGGTGGGAAAAACGAGTGTAATTTCGCTTAACCTCAGAGATTAAAAGCCTTACAGGATTTGCTTTATGCAAAGAAACCCAGTTTAGTCCTTCAGGTTGTGCTGCTTTCCTTGAAATTGATATCTGAAAAGAAAAAAAAAATCACTCTTAGTTTTTTTTCTTCTTGGTAAAGAATGTCAAAGATACGTCTGGAGGCAAAAGACATAACACATACGCAACCTGTGACACTTAACAGCGTGCATCGCTGCTTTCCCGTAGCTTCTCTTCACAGTTTTAGGAGCAACAGCGCCATCCTACATTAATATTCACTGCAATAAATAAACGCAATTACCAGGCACCCGATAATTAAGACCCTTCGGGGCACCAGCGGTATAATTGCAGCAGAACACAAGTCCTCCTTTGCTGAGGGAACAACTTTCAGAACTTTCTCCCGGCTCGCCCATATGACTTGCACTGTTGGCAAATGACCTAAGGTTGCTTAGGACTTGCAAAGGCTCAGCGCAGGACGCTTTGCGCCGAGAATTGTCCTGATTGTGAATAGTGGCCCAGGTGCAAAGCCAGAGGTGGGCAGAATTTGGGACAGGTTCGGGCGCAGCATTTTTTAGAGAGATAGGCTCAGATTCTCAAAACGTGGTTATAGATGCGCTCTTTCAGATGCCGCCCACCCTTTCTGCAACTAAGGGGGTGTTTTGGGGCATTTCAAAGCACATTCCCAATTCGTAAACGGGACATGCTTTAAAAGGCCCAGAAACAATGGGCTTTCCCCGACGCCTTTTAAAACAGGCGCATGGAAGTGGCATATCCTGGCAGCGTCATTTCTAGTCCTGTCATTATTTTGTGACAGCCGCAGTCTGAACCATGGCAGTCACACTAGCATGTCCGTCCAACAAACGGGGGTGGAAATGTTTTCACCCAGACGGGCCTTTTAACAGCTCCTCTCTGTTAAATACGCTCCTGTCATATGTTAGTAATGGGCGCAAGGGGGCGGGACCGCGCATCTTTGCGCCATTGTCCGGCCCCTCCGGAAACGCTCAGCCCACCTTTGTGAGTAAGGTAACCTGAGCCTTTCTCGTAGAAGCGCAAATGAAGCGAGCGCATTGTCTCATTTGCGCTATTATTGGACAATCTGTCCCATCATGTTATTGTTTCTTACGTTTCTCTTTTGAATTGGTGCTAAAAATGATTGCCGGATCATTTGCCGGGAAACCTTTTTTTTCACCTGCTGATGATGGAATCCTGCAAGGCTGGCACGGGCTTCCCATCAAGGCTGCACATCATGATGGCAGGACAGGATTCCGGGGTGCAAAAACTGGGCCCAGTTAACTTGGTAGACTGTAGATTGGGGGATAGAAATATGACTGACTGCGTAAGTTTTGGTCAACCACAATGTACCAATCTCGAGAAGGTACATGGCTCTCTTTTCTCTTGATAGATACTTTTTAAATGCATTATTTTCCTAAAGTTATGCAAATACGGTTGTTTATATCATTATACATTTGTATTAATGAGGTTGAAAATCCCTGTAATTTAGTGAGGGCAAGAGGTCGAAATTAGGATAGGTAAACCAGGGGCAAAAAGCAGCTCCTGGGGATCGGGCATCACCCTTTAGGCAGGAGCTACGTCTGGGGACCAGGATCCAGTGCAAAGTGTGTGAGATGCATGCTAACCTTTTGTCCATTACATTCTATCCAATATGCTTTAAATGTGCCTTAGGTGTGTCTTTTATTCTCTTTCGCAGCCATTCCCAAACCTACACACAGTTAATATCACATGTCTGTATGGAACCACTTGTCTGGGGAGTCGCAAGTCGCTCTGGGTAGTTCTTGGTGTCAAGATAACCAGGCTCCCTTTGCCTATCACCAGAGCTAAATAGCTCCCAGCTCCTGGCACATTTGAACCCTCTGAGGGTATTTATGGAGCAAAACTGGCCCATTAAACTATATATGAGTAGAAGACTTTTTCTATATCACACACTGAAACGAAGCACGGCTAGACGATCGCAGTTAAGAGAAATAAGGTGCATTGAGGTGAAGGCATTTACCCAGCATCATATAATGTGCTGAGTGAGAAACCAGGACTGGAGTCCTGGTTCCAACGTTTACAATCTAGGAAGTAGACCACATCATCTCAGTCCCTTCTCAAAGGGGTTGATAGCACAATGTACAATGCACATATAAAACATTCTTGTAAAATATTCTGTGGATTAGGAATGCTACATAGTACAATGTCAAATGCAGGCAATCGGAAACATGCTCTTTGCTAAAATCAATGGTCTTCCCTGATATACTGCAAAGAATGATTTGGGAAGTTCAGATAGAGTCCAACTCCAGGCTTTAAGGGCTGGATCCAATACCGGATTTTCAGGAGATCCCTCATTAATATTCATGAGATACATTTTCATACAATGGGCCTCATTACAACCTATGCGGTACGGTCTGGACGGTTGATGCTTGTCAATGCACTCCTCCTAGCTTCTTCACTGGGCTTGTGCTGTCCTTTAAGGCAGACGGGCCAAAGCTGAGGAGAGTGTTGCAAATTACACCCTTGTCCTTGGTTTGGTTCAGAGACTCTCTGGCACTTTCCACCTAGGAAGCTTGCTCGCAGAGCCTAGCAGGGCATGCTGTGCGCTGGCTGGATAACGGTTCTGCAGCAGCTGGAGGGTCCTCTGGATTCAGTATCTCCCTCTGTTCCCTTGGGAGATGTTTAGGAGATGGATCTTGCTTCCCTCTTTGTAAATCCTGGCCTTCCTTCACTGGTGGAACCTGTAAGGCAGATTGTACCTTCAGCCAGGGTTCAAATGAGTTCTTATTGTTACTCCTTGCACAACCCTCTTTTAAAGCCAAATGGGCCACAGTGATTGGTGTAGGCTAGGCCTACCTTAATTAACCAATTCTGGTTCCCGACCAACAATCTCCTCTATGCATGTGCTCATAACCAGAGTGCTTTGCAACAGAAAAGGTAAAGGGGTGAACACGTATAATACTAAGTCCCACCCATCTTCCCTTCTGTTGTGGATCAACGGGTCTCTCTGGTTAATTGAGCTGTCTGTGGCTCCTGATTGAAGCTGTGACTAGAACAGACTTTCTGACTCCATCAATCCACATACTCATACCTTCTGAATTAGGTCCCCATGCGGCGAGGAAACTGTCAATACATAGTCCCAGGCATGACAGGTCACTGCCCTTGATACTGAGAGGCAGGAGCTGGCTTCAAGTTCGCACAATGCATATCAAAGGTTGTTGGGGTTTTTGTGTCTTTTATAAACCACTGCAGCGAGGACCCATATGAGCCTGTTTCAAGTATACTCTATTAGTCTGTTAATTATGTTAATTGCTGTCACCATCTGCAGAGCATAAACAAACAGACAGGGTGGATCCATGGAGCCTTTGATAGTTAACTGGGCTGACCATTGTAGGAGGAAGTTTTTGGCCCTCCCCCTTCTGAGATGCATCATGTACTCCACCTTTCAGATCCCAACTAAATATGACAGGTGGGACAGAGCCCGTACACTGTGTCCACCCAGAGTACACAGGTCCATGTGTATGTTGTGCTATGAGCATAGGAAAATGTGTGCAGATTAGCCCCACACATATTCTGGAGGTTGATCTACCATCATTTAATTTCATAAACATTTTCTAAAATAGCGAGGCGAGTGCATACCCACCGTACAGATGGTCACATTCCTCACAGCAGCCTATCTGAACTGGGTAATTCTGCTGGTGCTTTAGGCACTTTCAGCTATCTTCCTTCCTAAAATGACATCTGTGAGGCTTGTGCTGATGCTGCTGGGGCCTGTTCGATCTTGGGGGCCAGTCCTAATGTCGTGTTGCCTGTCTGGATTGAGTATTTCTAGCAATGTTATTATTATTATTATTATTATTATTATTATTATTATTATTATTATTATTATTGTATTTATTGAGCACAGACCTATTTTCGAGAATCAACAGAGCGCTTTACAGAGGTAACAATGCAACAGATATACAGAGGGGGGTTGCATACAGAGAAGCAGGGAGGAGGGGTGCAGTTGTAGAGGGTGGCAGGGAGGAGAGGGGCATTAGGCCTCTAGCAAGGCAGGTGGCGCTGGGTGCGACGTGACGGACTAGGTGTTGAGGAGGAGAGACTCCATGAAGAGGTGGGTCTTGAGTTCTTTTCTGAATTGTGGTAGCGAATAGCCTTCTTAACTCAATGAAAAACCATACTTCCCGCCAAGCCTTCCCAGGGTGCTCTTTACTGTTTCGGCATACTTTCGTATCAGGATCTTCCCAGACTCTCACCCCAGTTGCGCCTACCCGCAACCTTTCTTTGCACTCCATTTTATTTGGCTCATGTATGAGCACTACAGGTCCCAAAGAGCATTGCGCACAAGAAGACTCAGCTAGTGGGCGATTGCAAGTGTGCATGGCACGGCAGGAGCACAGAAGCTGCTTTCAAAGCCTGGTGTGCCATGTGTTCCTGCAACAAACCAAGGCAAGTGTGTTCTCACACTATTCACAATACCCTCAGTCAATGAGATAAGTGTGCAAGTTCTTACCTTGAGGGCAGTCACCAAAGTGTCAACTAGGAGTGGGCTGGTCGATGTATGTTTTCTTCATCACACTAACGAAGCCCAGATCGGTGGACAAGCACCTGCATGAGACGCCACTGGCTCATTAGCATGCAATGGGTGCACCACCAACATTTTATTTGATTGTTTTAACTGCATTGCTTAAAGCGCGGGCCGAGCTCGCGAGCAGTGGAGCGCTGTGCAGGGTGTGGGCTGGTATCTTTTACGGCAGCGCAGTACTGTGAGTTGCAGTCTGTGCGTCCATTGGGATAAGTCCTTGGTCAGAACTTTTGTTTGCATTCTTCTGCAGTCCCTCCAGTTTCATGGTGCAGTGTACACATAGCGAGGAAATGGGTGAACTTACTGCAGCAAGAGAGTTGCACTGTCCGCTAAGAACCCAACAACCGGTAGCAGGATCCACACCAGATAAACACCATGATCAGCACAGTGATCTATCTTTCCTAAGGCTCTCACTCTCACCCCTATACCTATTCTGTAATGAGCTGTTGACTGAAGGTCAGCGACTGTTCTTACTGACACACATGGCAAAGAAAATTGATGGACTATCCATAATTGATGTGTATGTCGACGCCTGCACAAGAGTTGAGCAGTAGTTTGATAAGAGTGGGCTGAAATGACTTCCCTACTCCAGATTGTAGTTTTCACATGAACACGTTTGGGATTTCATCACTGGCCATCAAAAATTGGGGAGCACATTTGTGCTTGTCACTATTGCAGATCAGTTGATATTGAGCCAGCTAATGTTGAAATGCAGGGATAAAAAAGTGCAATCCGCGTTGCAGCTAAGCAGGGAATCACTGGATCAAAAAGTGATCACCAGTGCTTGGAGTTCTGAGCAGCCTATTTGTTGCTTGAAAGAGGTGAGGGGCACGAAATTCAAAGACAATATGTGCATGGTGGGGAAGCCATCTAAGCCAGCTGAGAAACCCAAGGAAGGGGCAGAATCCATGCAGCACACAAGCAGGGATGTCATTTCACCAAAATGCCAGGAAGTGACATCACACGACCCTTGGCCTCTGATGACATCAGAGGAAGCGATGTCATTTGGCTCCACCCCAAAGTGACATCACAGGAAGCAATGGAACAGGACCTTTCACCCCTTGACAACACGGGAAGTGGCATCACATAGCATTGTTCCTAAAGTACACTCCGAAAAAGATGGTTACGATATCACTGTAATGTTATGTACATTTCATACAAGAATGGGTCACCATATGTATCGTTATTATCAGTGTGTATAGGCCCATGTTACCAAATTACTGTGAATGCAAGCAGGTGTCCAAGGCCAAATGATAATGATGTGTTATTATATAGCACTTAAACGCTTTACATATAACAAATATACATACAATATCACCCAACATGTGTTGGTACTCATTTATCAACCTCAGAAGGACATAAGGCTGAGTTGACCTTGCAGGGATTCGAACCTGCAACCTGCAGATCACACACACATTGCAGCAGCAAGCGCTCAACCCACTTAGCTATTTTACCGGCTATAGTAAAAGGGGCAATTACATGTCTGAATGTTCTCATAGTCAGAAAGCAAACTACACTCTGTAGTGGATACCATTAAACTGGTAACTGAGATTTAACAGCAGGCCAGTTCACCTACAGGTCTGGTGCAAAGTTGGCCACATGTCAAGCCTGAGTGTATTTACTTTTCAGACTTCAGAGGTTCGCAAAATACATACCATTGGGAGGGTTCATAACTGTGTATTAAAGAATTTAGAGTAGCGCAGGGAAAGCAGTGCACTCACGCGGCATCCCGTACACTGGGAACTCGTTACCTCATGCCTGCAAACAAACATCCTGAACAGCATGCCAGGGACATAGGAAAGAAAAGATAGACACATTACAACAAAGCATTAATTGTGGCCCAATTAAACAAGGGCCACTTTATGTGCTATGGGCAAACATTTCTATACTGTACGCAAGCTTTTAGGCAGAAGGATTTTGTCAAGTGACTGAGGACACCGAGATCGAATGTCTTGTGATGATCGTAACAGAGACAACGGCTATAACTGCAACTTTACGAAAAGAAGAATTTATAGTCCGAAATGGCTGCTTATTCTCCTTTAAATGCTTTTTGCAAGTTCATGTATGCATTGTGAAGTTGAGGTGTTTTAGAAAAGACTAATTCAGTGACTCACCCCCTGAAGTGTGCCTGAAATAAACCTTTAATGAGTCTAGCAATGATTGCACAAAATTCCAGAAAGACACTTTATTTATTATTTCTATTCTTTCTTATTAGGGTCACTGCTCAAAGTGTGACACTTGTGGAACCCCCTGTTTTTTGAAGAGGCCTGAATAAGGAAGCCAGCAACTCCAGAAACAAACAGCCACATGGTACTGGCTACAGCCCAGGAGCTTCAGTAAAAAAAAAAAAATCTTTTTTTCTTTTTTAGGGATAGCAAGGGAGACCACAGGGGTAGCAAGGGATGCCTCGGGAGCAACCCCCAAATGACGTCCCTGCACACAAGAGTACTCTGCACTGTCAATGGTCCCCGCAAAACCAATGAGCGACAAAGTATGCTACAGATGTGGAAGTGGTTCCCATATTACCAATGGCAAAGACTACCAAACTTAAGATAATGTACTGTGCATTATGTCAGAAGAAGGGACATTTTACCAAGGTATTCAAGAAAAGGAAGCCTGAAATATTGCTCTAGTGAAAAGTAATTTGGGGTATTCCGTGGTTTTACCAACAACAAACACTTCACAGTTATTTACTTCTATGCTATCACTTCGAGAAACTTGGAAATTATTTATGTATTTTTGGGGTAACAGGTAAAAGGGGGGTGGGGAGGTGTTTGGGGTGAGGGTGGGAGTGGAGGGGACGGGGGGTGTAAAGACTGGAGGGAGTTATCCGTACTCCTGCCCTCTGTATGGCAGAGTAGAAGCACAGAGCACCCAAGCCAAGATTCTCTATTTGATAGCTATGGTTGAGCAATCAAGGCTTAAGCTCTCAGGAGGTGATGCGGGCTGGTTCTTAAGAACCGTGTAGCCTCCAAGCACCCACACAGGAATGTCCACACACTATGTTAGTGAAAACACAGTTCTTTATATAAATAAGGCTTTGACTATGTACACATACAATAACACACTTTGTGCTCCAACAATTCTAAAATGGTATATATATACAGTCTCAATGTGGTATCACAAGTACTCTTGATTTCATTCAAATGGACCAACTACTGATAGTCTCAAATGGCATACACATCAAAATAGCAAAAGGTATCAACAGTAGACTTAGGAGGGAAACAAGTGGTTAAATAATTGGCAGAATACTGGCCCCGTTACCTAGACACAGTTCTGTGTGAGGATCCCCCCACCTGTGCAATCTGTAAATAAAGATATAAGCAAGCCCAGTCCATATATCGCTTATAAGAGTCTTATTTCCTTCTATAAAGTTCTACCACCCCATTGTACCTGGTTTAGCAGAGATCCACATCCGGTCATCAACGGATCCTTCTTAAATGAACTCCCTTTAAGAGGAGCCATGGATTGTCGAGATCCCATGAAGAAAAGGTGAACGATGTTGTCACGGAGGCAGCTTCGATCTTCGCTGTGCTCGTTGACAAAAGCTTGGGAACGTCCTGTGGAGATGAGGCATGTGGTATACCTCGACAACGATATTTCGTTGTCGTAAAGAGACAATGTAGAACTTTGGCCCAGCAAGGGCGTTGGGTCGTCAGCGTCTGGCGTCAGCGATCGGGATATGACCACGGCTGGCTCTCGGCTCTTTGTCAGCGTCTTTGAGGTCTTCGGGTGGTGGAATCCCACCAGCGGATTCTCCTCGGTCGTCGACGACCTTAACTTTCTCCAGCTGGACAAAGTGGTCAACGGTGATGAGCAAGGGAGTCCTTGATTCAAATGTCTTAGAAAATGGAGCGTTGCGGCTCTGGTCGTTGAACAGCACAATGTGAAGTTGTCCCCGCTTCTGGGCAACACACTTTGACAGGCTTCCAGCGGTTAAAGCAAACCTACAAACACTGGTCAATGATGATGGACTTGGATGTCTGAGTGCTTCACTTTGGATTCCGTGGCGGACCCCGTCTCCGGGGGTCGGGAGCTTTTCAAGGGCTTACTTCCAAGGTGCTTCGGCGAAGGTTAGCTGGTGCACGATGGTCCCTCATAGCTTGGAAAGAGGTCTCCTAGCGAGGTCCTCTCTTGGATCAGTTTCTTGAAGGCACAGCAGCTTTCAGATTGCGTTGAAGGGAAACAGCGGTTCACCTTCTTCCGGCTCGGCTTCGAGAGTAAGCATCAAGTATCAACTTCAGCTTCTGAACGATTTCCATCAGTGAGAGGTCCCCAGATATACTGTTTGGTCTCTAATTCATTCTGCTGGGTCACACTCAGGCAACCAATCATTCAGAAAGGCATTCATGCAGGCAGGCAGCCAATCAGGCTCACAGTGCATTCAGGCCCTTCTTCTCCACCCAAACACCCACAACACGGAATGAGGATTCGGACAAGCACTGCGCCATTTAGCAGTCCACACTGCATTCATACCAGTTTTGGGCAGGGCTGCCTCATTCATTGTCTTACAAACCAGAAACCAGACACCCATAACATGAAGTGCATATTGGTCACACACTCCTTTCACCCAGGTCCCACCCCAAGGGCGTACCCACAACATACAGTCATTGGGAAGGCTCCAGCCAGTCTGGCCTGGACTACCCCACAATACCATATATGGAACTTCTACCCAACAGCCAGTCAGGGGGAAGGAATAGAGTCAAGGCTTCCCAGGACTTTGGGAAAACAAGGTAACAGGCAGTAGAAAGCAAGAGACCACAGGGGCCATCAACTGATTCCAATGGCAGGGCCTGGGTAGCCCAAAATGGAGGATACTCAGAGCACCTGTCAAATTCAGCATGGAGCTGCCGCCAGCCCATACCCTGCTCCTTGGGCCACACACAGGTGCCCAAAAAACATACACTAGGGGTACAAGGTTGTTCCCCCACCCATGGGTGCTATAAGGGTATCCGAAGGGTCTGATCACCAAACCAAAAAGAGGAAGAGCTCCACTGCCAGGAGTCCCACATGGACTTCTGTGCAGGATAAAGGAGTACAGGACAAGGACAGGGAGGCCCTGTCGCTCCAATGCATTTCCAGCATTACAGGGGGCAGTCAGTGAAGTGACATGGAACCATTATTCATACTCAGATGGGGTTGCAGAGTCATCCAGCCAACTGGTATTTCCTGTGTTTGACAGCAAAGGTTTCAACATGAGGGAAAAGCCTTGCCACAGGTTTACATGCGATGGGGAACAAATCAACCCGGTAGTGAACTGTGGTTTCATTGCAGCATCACATCTGAAGCCCGAAGACCTATGCAAAGATTGCAAACAGCTCTACAATGTCATGACATTCGCCCAGGAGTATATGGGCATCAAACCATCACTCGAACATGGCACCAGTGGTGCAAAATGATGGCCAAAAGAGAATCAATGTAGGGAAACTGTAGGTGGCCAATGTTAGACCATCAATATTGGGAGGTCAAGACCAGGGATCCCTCCACATACAACTGGACCCAGGCACAGAATGCCCGCTCGTGGTAGTCCAAACTACAACATGTGAACAACTAGTATTAAAACATGGCAAAGCCTTTGAGCAATCAGCATGTTTAATGCAATGGGCATGCACAACATCCAATTAAAGGAAGGGGTATGGACAGCAATCTGGGATTGCCTCAGTCTGCCGTCAAAGTCTAATCCTGCTCGTGTGTACGGCCGAATACTAAGCCAGGTGTGCCCAAGCATTGTCTGAGAAGACAGAACCACCTGCATGCACTCTTTACAAGGAAGATGTGTTCAGCAGAGTGATCAATTGTGAAAATGCCTTACAATTTGTCAAAGATGATATCATGGCCTTCCCATACATGGAACTACTCCATGCCCTGAAAGGCGCCATAACTATTGTGGATTCAAGCGCGGATGGACAGGGAGCTTAACTCATTAAGAGGACTTTGACATGGAATCCATAGTGGCCTTGGCATCAGAGTCCCTTAACAGCTCAAAGTCAAACTACTCAGTTATGGAATAAGGAATGTTGGCCTTCAGATGAGCTATACAGCTTTTCAGGGCTCCATATGGGTTACACAGTTCACACTACACATGGGTCCTGAACAATCAGCCCACATGCTCACCCGGAAGGCGCAAAGACAGCCACATTCTGCAGGATGCATCTAGGTGTGATATCCTAGATACTCTCATTTGGTGTTGAGCATGTGGCAGGTTGGGGAAAATAACAGGCAGACCATCCCTCCGACCCCCTACTACAGGCAATCGCCCTCACGACCGTAGTCAAGAAGAATGTACGCAGTGTCGCTGGCACCACAGAAGCAGTGCCAGTATCATGCCCGACTAGCAGTGCTTGCTGGAGTATAAGGCTGCACCCATTTGCCAAAGGCTTAAACTACATACGGGAGACCAATGGCCCATAGAGAATCAACTGGACTGCGAACTCAAGGCATTTTGGAGCGTGGCCATAGAACATTTGATCGACGTGCACCAAAAAAAGTGTTTGTGTACCACCATGGTCGTAAAGAGGGACACCTACATGCTCAGCCCATCAAAGTCATTTGGGATGATGCTCACTGAGCACAGGAAAAGACACCGGTGGCCTGCAAAGGACCAAGAGGGTGAAATACATGAGAGTAGATGTGCACCAACAGTGACAAGCATTTTGGAGTCATGAGCACCACTAGTGCAGAGCATTGGCTTCTAACATGTTGGTCATTAGTTGAGCTATGGATGCTTTCAGCAAGCGATCTTTCAGGTAGCAGTAAGCCTTGGCCCATGTGTTTTTCATGATGTTTTGATCCCCAAATCTGTCATTTTTAAATGTTCACTGTTTTTAAATTCAGAGCAGCAGCAAGAAATGGGGGCAACCCATCAATGCACCCCTTTTAATCACCAACCCCACTGCCATCCCTACAAACACATTGGGCCTCATTACGAGGTCGGCGGTAAGGGGTTAATGGCAACGGTAAGGGTGTGCTGCCGTTAACCCCTTACCGCCCTATTATGAGGTCCTTTAGTGGGTCCCGCTAAGGGACCAGGGAGCTAATAACGGGCCTGCTATTTGCGGGCCCGTTATTAGCTCCTTCCCCATTCACATTGAGCCCTATGGGGGCTCGAATGGGAATGGGAAATGGTTTTCAGAATGGAGACTTACCGGGTCCTCCAAGGTTGGAATGAGCCGGTAAATCCCCATATCGAGAACCCGGACCCGGGATACGGTAAGGGGGTAGCCATGCACCATGGCTACCTCCTACCTCGTAATGAGGCCCATTGTCCCTTTTCCCAAACATACTATCTGTACGTTTTTAGTTTGGGCTATTATGTGGTGATTTAGCAAGGTAAAGGGCCAAAACGTCGCCCTCAGAATGCTGACTCACAAAATTCAGAAAAAAAATCTGCCCCCTCCCTTTCATTACATACATATATATGTGGGGGGGCATGGGATATAGTAGTAGTATGGGGGATATGTGGGGGTCTCAACCCGCATATGTATGTGGTGTAAAGGGGGTTTAAAAAAAAAGTCTGCATTTTTGGCTGTCGGAATTCTGGGGGTCGTAGTGATCCCATAGATCCCTTCAGCACCAGCTATAACCCACAACTATTGCATTGGAGTACAGATAGGGAGAAATGCCATATGAGGGATGACACACATCTTGTAGGTGTTGTTTGGTAATTTGCCCACCCATTGACTGCCCATGGCCATGCTAATCCCTATTGCGATTCCGACCGTGTTCCTGCCCCTCCCCGCCCAAAACTCATCCTCATGGGAACTCTTTGAGCTTGCTTTAATCAAGTCTTCCCATCAAATGTTGCACTTGTAGTGCCTGCCACTTTCTTCTCAAATCATCCTTCTGAGAGTTAAGGACTTGTAAATGCACTACTGGTGTAATAAAAATGCCTTAACAGCTCTATGCGTGTCCTTCACCATAGGCCTGTTAAAACAAGCATTGGCAAAGCTTACAGTTTTGTCTTGTGTATAAGTATTAGGCATTTGCTAGACACTGCTATTATGTGCCCAGTTACTCGCACAATTTTGCATCTCCTACCATCAATAGCCAGTTAATCCCAGTACTGCGGTGCCTAGCAAGTTCCTTTCTCTTGCCTACACAAAAGACCAACATTTTGCCATTGCCTGTTTACATCATATATTGTAGGTGAATGTGTTGTGAATGAATACTGTGCACTGGAAAATGTGTGTGGTGAATATTCTGCCTTGAAATCACTGGCTACTGAAGGCATTTATTCCCTGTCAATGCAACTGCACTGTCACTGAGCAACTATGGTTCAGACTTGGTGCTCAATGGCAGAGCTTATGCAGAGCTTTTACTGAGAAGGGGACAGTGCAATTTTTTATGGGAATCTGGGTGTATGCATGCCTCTGGTCCATAACAGGTTTGATTCCTGGGATTTTTCTCTATAACAGTAAGCACTTCATGCACATACATGTTACTGATGGCTTGTTTCAGTCGTTTTTCTGATGGTGAGTGCTCTTTGTCGAACAATGTTTTGCTTTGCTCGGTTTTCCTCTTTTCGAGTTTGTGTTGTATCTTTAGGCTTTGGTTGTCTGTCTTCATTTATTTATTTTTTATTTATTTTACTTTTTTTTTTAAAGTGCTCACACAGCCCATGGGCATCGAGGCGCTGTTACAGGAATTGTTTGTTTTAGTTCCCTAGTTGTTTTTTTTTGTTGTCTTAGTTGTGTATTTATAACACGCTTAAATACCCAGAGGTTTCTAAGCGCAGATGCGAGGGTCGAACTTGTGTTGCTTCGTGTCGTCTTGCTTCCAAGATGAGCACGTTGCTGCTGAGCTATCCTCCCGGGACTTCCCGTTCATCAACGAGGAATGCTGTGGTCACCTGTTCCCCTTCTATTATTATTATTATTATTATTATGGTATGTATTGAGCGTGGACCTAGCTTCGAGAAGCAATGAGTGCTTTGTAGAGGTATACAACAGAGGAACAGAGGATAACACAGAGACCACGCAGAGCAACAGAGGTTTGAATCCCAGATCCATGCTTAGAAACCAAACTCTGGTACAGTATTAGGCGCGTTATAAAAAAAACCAATGAAATACATTGAATACGGGTGCATAACAGAGCGCTTTCCAGAGGTAACAACAGCACAGATATTCAGACCTTCTATTGTGCGCCCCACATCTTTCTCTATTCCGGGTCCTTCAATTTGAACACAGTCATTTCTCAAAGAAGTTGTTTCCTCACTGGCCATCCACCTCGCGTAGCTCATTCACACCTTTAGTTGGAAGTAGTAAGATGGGAACTTTCCACCATGTTCAATGGGTAGGCCGGTTTAGTTGTCACCAAACTATTCCTTCCTTTGCTGTCCTGGCTGGGCTACTCACGTAACAGGTTATGTTATGTTATGTTACTTTGCATTTATATAGCGCCTTATGTACCAGTGGTATGGTCTCAAGGTGCTGGTAGGACGAACGCCCTCGGGAAGCGAGGTTCAGGTCAGTAGAGAGAATAGAAAGAGTCAAAAGGTGCGTGTGAGCACCGGGTGCAGCTGGTGTGGCATTCATGTGATAGCTGCTTCTTAGCGGTAGGTGTGGAGGTTGAGAGATCAGGAGTATGTGTTTGTTCTGGCAGGTTATTATCCAGACCGTTTTTGGCTGTGTTAGGCCTGAGGAGAAACGCTTAGGCTGGTGGGTGTGTAACCAGCAGTGTTTAGTTAGGGTGATGGGGAGTATGTGGCAAATGATGGTATGAGAACAGCTATACTGAATGGTGCCATAGTATCGCTGTGTTATATTTGAGTGGTGGTGTAAAGAAGAGAGTAAGCGTGGAGATGTGAATACGGTGGTTTACATTAGGTGCTTGAGATTGAGCCCACTCCAATAGTTCCATGTACTCCATCCGTTCCAAGTATTCCGACTGTTCCAGGTACTCTGACCGTTTCAAGCAGTCAAAACCGCTCTTTTCAATGCTCTTTCAAACGTTCCATGCTCTCCAAACCATTCTGTGTAAGTCACGCCATTCTATGCACTCCAATCCGTTCCATGCACTCCAACCCGTTCCATGCACTCCAACCCGTTCCATGCACTCCAACCCGTTCCAAGCACTTCAACCCGTTCCAAGCACTCCAACCCGTTCTAAGCACTCCAGCCATTTTATGCACTCCAACCAATTTATGCACTGCTCCTTTCATTCGTTCTAGCCATGTTATCCTTTTTCCATGCATCATCTATCCACATACGTCATCTTCACACATTCCATCCACTTAACTGGTTCCACCCATTTTACACGTTCTATCCACTTCACCGGTTCCACCCACTTCATCGGTTCCGAGCACATCACCGTTCATCCACCTACTTCATCCGTTCCATCGACATACTTCACCCTTTCCGTCCACATACTCCACCTTTTCCATCCACATACTCCACCCTGTTTGTCCGTTCCACCCTGTTTGTCCGTTCCACCCACATACTTCGCCTGTTCCAACCTCATACTTCCTCTGTTCCAACCACATTTTCATTTGATCCATCCACTTCACCCATTCCATCCACATACTTCAATCGTTCTATTCAATATATTTGACCCATTTTGTCCACATACGTCACCCGTTCCTTCCTCATACTTTACCTGTCTTATCCATATACATCACCCGTTCTTTCAGATCCATCCTCCGTTCCTACCACCCACTTCACCCATTTCTTCGTCTTACTACACCCGTTCCCTCCAACCACTTCACCCGTTCCCTCCAGCCACTTCACCCATTCCATCGTCATACATCACCCGTTTGCTCCACACTCGACACCCACTCGTGCTCAATATCTGTTCCGCACTCTCCACCCGCTCCGCACTCTACACCTGCTCTGCAATCTACACCCACTCCTCGCTCTGCAGTCTAAACCCGCGCCTCGCTCCGCATTCTACACCCGCTCCTCGCTCTGCATTCTACACCCACTCCGCACTCTACACCCGCTCCATACCCTACATCCTCTCAACACCCTACATTGGCTCAACACCCTACATCGGCTCAACACCCTACATCGGCTCCACGCACTCATCCACTCCACACACTCATCCGCTCCACGCACTCATCCGCTCCACGCACTCATCCACTCAACGTATTCATCTGCTCTACGAGCTTCATCCACTCCACCAACTTCATCCGCTCCACTCACTTCGTTCATTCATCCTGCATTATCGGTTCAGCCTATGTCACTTGTCGCACGCACTCGGTCCGTTCCGTGCTCTCCATCTGTCCCATGCACTACCCTTGTCTCATGTACTTGAATCGTCTATTCTGTACTTTCCATTTATACCATGCACTCATACATTCCATTCCATCTGTCTGTGCACTCATCTGTCTCCTGTATTTGTCTTTCCATCCTCTTCACTTAATTCTTTTCATCCATTTTTGTTCCTTTCGTCCATTGCAACCATTTCAACCATTTCATTTATTTCAAGCGCTTTACTGCTTTTGTACAACTTATTCTTTTATCCACTTCACTGCTTTGATCTACTTTATTTATTCTATTCTGTTTGTCCTTTTTAGTTTACAATAGAGGTTATTAGTTTTCGATTTTTTGCTCGGATCATGATGCTGCATTGCTATTTACGATCAAGCATTTGGCAAAGTCATTGCGATGCTGTTATCCAGTTTGAGTTAGTTTGAGTTGTTAGGGTCGGTTTTAGGGGAAGAGCCAGGTTTTCAGTAATTTGCGGAAAGACATGAGGTCTTCAGTGAGTCGGATGTGGGGTGAGAGTGCGTTCCACAGTGTGGGGGCCAAGGCTGAGAAAGATGATCCGCCTAACCTGACTGAGTTTGTTTTTGGTATGACTAGGAGGCCAGCTGAGCTTGATCTTAGAGTACGCACAGGGTGATAGGGTTTTAGTCTGTCTTGAAGATATTAAGGTCCAGTTTTCTGCAGTGCTCGGTGAGAAATGCATAAGGTTTTGAAAGTCACTCTTCGGGCAACCGGAAGCCAGTGCAGAGTTTTGAGGGCTGGGGAGATGTGGTCGCGTGGGCCAAACGCTAGTAGCAGTTTGGCTGCGGAGTTTTGTGCTCTTTGTAGTTTAGTCAGTTGGTATGTGTGACTCCGATGTAGAGGGGGTTAGCGTAGTCCAGTCTTGATATAGCAATTGATTGGACCGCAGAGAGTCTGTTGGGAAAGGAGAGGTATGGGAAAATGCGTCTAAGAGTTTTAAGGTGGTAGTGGCAGGACTTTGAGACGTTGTTGACTTGGCGCGAGAGTGTTAGGTCAGAGTCTAGGGTGCAACCAAGGTTTTTTACTGAATTAGAAGGGGTCAGTGAGATGCCCACGGCAGATGGCCAGGGTAGTGGGTGTGGAAGAAGTTCGGTTTGCCACATACCATGATTTCGGTTTTGGAGGGGTTTAGCAAGAGGTGGTTTGTGGTCATCCAGAGCTCTATGTCGAGTAGGCAGGAAGCAAGGTCAGGTCGGCATTTGGGTTTCGAGTTCAGGAGTTTTAGAATTAGTTGAGTGTCATCAGCATAGGGATGCTCCTTGTGGAACTCCTGTGTCGACTGGTCGGGCTTGGGAGGAATAGGTGGAAAGTAGGGTTATTTGGTTGCTATTTTTGAGGAAGGATGCTATCCATTTGAGAGCGGTTCCTCGAATTCCTAGGGAGTGGAGGCGGTCAAGGAGGATTGAGTGGTTAATTGTGTCGAAGCCGGAGGATAGGTCGAGAAGGATTAATGCGGCGCACCCCGCAGAGTCTGCAGTGTTTTTAGGGTCATCCCAGATTGAGGTTAGGGTGGTTTCAGTTCCGTGTCGGGCTCTGAAACCTGATTTAGCGGGGTCTAAGAGATTGTTGGCTTCGACAAAGGCATTTAGCTTGGAGTAGGCGGTTCGGTCGATGAGTTTGGCAAGGAACCTTGGAAGGTAACTGATGCTGCAACTTGTTTTGGATGCCACAAATAAAAGGGCATGATTGATACATGCATCATAACAGTGAACTCTGGTACAATGCTGCCTACCACCTGATATTATGCACCAAGATTGCACACCGCCCTATCTTGTTCCACAATTGACCCTGTCTTAAAGTGCTACTGCATCAGATGTCATCTTTGCCATCCCCTGGTGGGTGGAAGTTGTCCTATTCCTTACCCTGCATTCTGGGATTTCTGTTTATCTCTTGTCATCCCTCATACTTCCACACACCTTGACTATGCTTTATGCTGTTCACTGCTGTTCATTCTGCTATGTCAAAGTTTATATTTTATAATCATATTTCATTTATATCTTGCACCTTGTATTTGACATGTCTTCTCCACGTCTGCAGGTATTTTTCCGTGCTTTATAGTTTGCACTTTGAGTGCACTTTGTGCTCCTTTGCACTTTAGAGCTTGACTGCTGCTCCTAGTCTGCTCTTCATTTAGTGCACCTTGTGGTATTTGCTATTGCTCCATATTTTACTCCTTGGGCCTCATTACAAGTGACCCAGTCCGGTAATACAGGTGCCGGTAACAGGATACCGGCACCTTTTTCCAGACCGGGGCACTGCGATACTGCCGGTATGGTCACTAACTACTGGCAGGTCTGATCTGCCGGAAGCTCAGTCGCCTGCCGGCATGTTTTTCACTTGAGCACAGGCACCGTTCTTCAGGGTTCCCACTCCCTTGGAGTTCTATACGACTCCATGGGAAAGGGAACTTACCGTACCGCTGCCTCTTGCGATATCCCGGTAGCACCAGGATGTCAGGCAGCAGTAACAGTAACACTGGGTTGGCGGCAACTCGCCGGTAGCGCCAACCTCATAATGAGGGCCACCTTGTCTACATGTCACTTTATCTGTTCCTGCTTTTTCTTGCCTGATCCTGGTATCTATGACGTGGTCGATACCATTGCAGGCAGTGAGGCTGAAAAACAATGGTCTGGAGGGCTGCCCAGAGCCATGCCCGTGGTTATGATTTATTCAAAACCTTCCAGCCATCAACTTTTGGTTTTGCTTGTGTCCAAATGAACTACACACCAAAAACACCTAGAAGCCTACCCTGCGCACAGAAGCTTGTTCTTTCGGCGTTGTATCCGCCAAAACAGCAGCAAAGCAATCTTGCACTGCTCCTCTGTTCCTACTAACCCAACCCAACCCGTTCTCATGTAGGTCCCACAGTGCCAACAAGGCATGGACATACGTAAACCCAATAACATAACATAGCATTAATATTGGTGTGAAACTTTTCATGTGAATTCTTTCATGGGGCTTCTGGAACTGGTGGGTTTTCAAGGAAATCCATTTGCCTTTCTACAGTTTTCTCTTCCTGGAGGCTTCCAAGAACATTCAAGCTGTCATCCAAATCGCATTCGTTTTTATTTTGGGGCCTACATGTTTGGATCCTTAGTCTTGTACTTTGAATGAGCAGAGCGCCATGCAGGCCAATTGATGCACAGAGCTGCCATGACGGTAATTGGTCGATTTGTGCGTCAAGTGGTGAACGCGGTGGCCATGATACGCCGCTCATTTTAAAATGCTGCAGCTCAATATTTACAGGGTTTGTGGTGCTAGACCTTAGTCGATGCCAATTGAAATCGACAGGACCTGGTTATCATTTTCAAAACCATTTATCAACCAAGTCCTGGCTACCTGCAAGAGGTGACGTAAGGGAGCCAGCTGGTCTGGCATCTCCAATTAGCAGGCGATGGAAAATGTCCGGCAAAGATTTAAGCTGCCTACAAATGTCTTTTCTGCACTGGGCTGCATGTCCCGTGGAACCACCTCTCGTTCCTCCATGAAGGTTTCAGCTGCTGAATTAACCCCCACTATTTGAAAAATGACTCCTGGTCCACAGCCTGGACCCAGATTTAACTCTATGTGGCAATACAAGAAGCACTAACATTCTGATGGAATTGGAGTAGCCCTTATAAAATGTGCAGTAAACGTGCAGTCCTAATGGGCCTCAAATGCAACAGTGATCCCAAAGAATACATTGCTGCAAATCTACTGGGGGAGGCTTGCTCACAGGAAGTGCCTCAATAACACCAATCTAAATACTCCATACACCCTCCCTTCAAAGAGCCTGGCACTGAAGCCAGTCCATCAGTTGGTCAACTTATGTTAATGCCTGGAATCTACTACCCACATCTGAGAGAGTGGGGGCGCAGTTAATGTGCATAAGGCTGCCCCGTGTTCTGTTAGTTTGCCTCTGTGGAAGTCAATTGCTGGGTGAGTGGCGCGGTCAGTGGCATGGCTATGGTGGTCAAACCAGCATAGCCATTACGTTATAGCGGATAATTCTGTGGTAGCATATCTTGTGGCTCGAAACTGCTACACTGTTGAATATTGTATATGGCAACATGCACGATGTGAACATACTCTGTTCACATGGCCACACATCTGCGCAGTTGGATGTAGGGAGACACATGCGCTACACAGGGGCTCTGTGTATGTACAATGAGGACAATTCATCACCTGCTCTGCTGCAGCCTAGACACATATGCTCAAACAGCAAAGCTTTTCCAGTGCTCAAAATGTGCAGCAGACCTGGCCACAAGTAGATGACCTTATGTGTTTTGTCAGTCACTAAAGTGGAGGTGGAGCAATGCCAGAATCCGGCCTGACGCTATTCGAAGGGTTCGATCGACTGAAATGGCTGTTCTCTCCAGATTTAACTTTGCTGTTAAAGCAATATCGATGATTGCTCCCGGGAAACACTTTAATGGGTTACAGAGCAGAATACAAAGCCTGTTGGCATTTTACCTGCCTCGGATTAGATGCACAACGTTTTGACCTTCATTACAGAATGGAAATGAGGCTTTGCTGAGCATTCAGATAAGCCCACACAGTTGGAAAGAGCAGCAACCTACTGGATTCCTCACAACTGCACTCTTGTCCAATCTTCCTATTTAAGCAACTCTAACTGTAGTTTTGCCTCTCACTGGCAAGGGCGTATTGAACACCTCTAAAACTGCTGGAGTGCAGGAGCGCCCCACTATTTAAGGCCCAAAGCCTATGTTTGTGGCAGAGTAGTAGGAATATTAGGGCCCCTGCAACATCATTTGCAGGGGTGCTTCCACATGTTGCATTACGCCTATGCTCACTGGGCTTTTGTTCTGAGGAGCACCTGAGGACTCTTGCCCTGCACTCAGATCCTTTTGGATCCTTTAAGGCCGCAGATTTCTTCTGAGATTTCACTGGACTTCCTTTGGGAGAGTTGCACTCTCCAAAGCCCTCAGCCTGAGGTGAATCAGGAATCATCCAAGACTGAAGGAAGCTCTGTCCCCTAAAACTCCCAGGGCACATCAGGAGTACCCTCTGCTGTGGATCAGGACCCTCCACTCTGCACCGGATCTCCTGATCTGGGAGAGCAGACCATGAAGGGAATCATCCTATTCTCGAGACCCCCCTTAGCTCTGATTTCTACTGCACCGAATCAGTCGCACTGTGTTCACCCCGCCTGAAACAAGAAGGAAGTCGCCACTGCTGCTTGCTGTGCTCCTCCATCACATAGAATACTGCTTGCACCATTGACCAGCCTGACACTGCATCATGTCCTGGCTAAGCTCGTCACCTGCTAGGCCCCAAGGGACTTCTCAATGCCGGGATCCAGGCTGAATCAATGCAGAGTCATACGGGATTCCAAATGGGGGTTACAGCAACAGCTCAACCCAGCTAGCTCTTGAACTGCTGCCTCATCATTTGTACATCGATGCATCCAAGATCACCACTTCGTCAACGGTCACCCGCCGACTCGTACTGCTGGAGCATCACTCTTCAACTCCTCCTGGTGGCAAAAGTCCAACTTGGCCTGGCCAACTACAAATCGCTCCTGTGCCTGCCCCGAGCTGCATCCTTGAGAGCCACTGTTTTACCACACAAAGCACCTATCTACGCCCCTACTCGATGCCCGCTTCCTGCTGCAGTCTCCATGATCCTACGTGCCCAAACTGAGCTTGATTGGCTCGCAATCTACATTCAATGTTTTGTCTAACTGAATCCGCCCACCAAGAACTAAATCCAGGTGCTGTTGACTCTGAACTGCCCTCTCGGTCCACTCTGACCCTAGAGACTGGTTAGGTCACGATCGCTGCTGCTTTCACCAAGATATTCTTTCTGTGGTTAGTAATTTACCTACCACCACTGGAGCTATGTTCAGATTGCTACTTGCTACACTCAAATCTTCTCCATTCCTCCTTTAGGGTGGGTGTTTGTGCAGTGTTTTCATTCGTTCCACATGCTGATGGTGAGTGTGATTAAATTATAGATATTTCTACAGAACCTTGATTGGACACTCCCTTTATTTTGGACTGTGATGCTGTGTTGTTTGGGTCACTTCTGCTTCCCCTTCATACCCCTCTTAAGAGCATAGCCTTGCCTCTGCCCACGTTTTCCAAAAATGGCAGAGGAGGTATATCTCTTAACAGTCCCTGGTTTACCTTTATGTTTGCGTTGTGCTTTGGTTTATAGACGTCTGAGGGCTGAGTGGGCCATTTTACCCCTACTCATCCTTGTACCTGTGTGAGGAGCAGAATCCAATTCGTCACACAAATATAAACAAATACGTCAATATCAAGCTATTGCATTTCCATTAAAAAGAGAACCTATATCTCATTACTAATTCATACATTCTACTATAATACATCATTAAATATTCAATGCGTATTAAAATTATATCATATGGAGCAATTGATCTACTCCCCCCCCCCAAAATTTGATGATGGCTAGTTTGAGCTCAGTTGCATGCCACTCACGCATCTTGATCTAAATGAATCAGCCTGAAGTGATTGTTTGCAGTGTGCACATTTTAAAAATGGTTTTCCAACTAAGAGCATTAATACAGTGACAGGCCAGGTACAGATGTTTAAGTGATGCAATAGAGATATAAAAAACATCATATGTGATACTTCCGAGCCTGCCAAGTTCCAACCAACTGAAGAAATCTTCAAGTGGCATTGCATACACAACATCTGTCCACTTTTCCCCTGCTGAGGCGGTCCAGTGATGCCGCCTGCAGAGAAGTGCCTGCTGGTGGGTTTCCCATCATTCTGAAACCGAAGAACGAGTCTGGAGGGTTCACACTTGGTGGTGGCCCACAGAAAAATCTGGTGCTCGAATATCAGTCACCAGAATCCACCCTGTCATCTGTGCTGCGGAACTGAAGTACCGAACAGTGGCCAAAAGCAGAATACTGAAACCCGACAACTACTTCTGTCACTGCACGCGTTGCCAACAAAAGCCATCGATAAAAAACAAATGACTCATCGTCCCAAGCCTTGTTGAGGTCCACTGTGAGCTTCAGCTTTGTGGGACATCCACAGCTTCCGTACCAACCCAACCAAGGAGACCACTGTGACAGACCTTCACTGCTGCCGTTCTGACACTGCTTTGCTCCCCTCTCCTGCTCAACAGCAACAACCCAGTGACTACTTCTTCCAGAGGGGGCTCCATCCTCAAGTGGCATCATCAGGTAAAGCTGAGAAACTCCACCACTTCACCTTTCAAGGCACCGAAGGTACTGTGACGAGGAAGAGGGGCTTCCTCCTTCAGGGTCCATCCAAGGATCACAGTCGTCTTCGGTCTGGCTCTCCTGTTGCTTCCCAGGTACTTTGGGGTGGTGGGGTCTGTAGAAACAAAAGCAGAAAATTAATGAACACATAAGGACTGGACACTAACATAACAGCAAAGTATAATTTACCTTCTCTTACAGGTTGCCCAGCTGGAGATCTCCACACAGAATTGCATTTCTAATAATCTGAAAAGTGATCTGTCAGCGATCTGAAGTATTGCCTGCATTTCTACACTGATGTCTGTGGGGTTAAACAGTGGTTAGTAATGTGGTACCACATAGAGATGTATTTATTGTGTTAACTGAGTAGAATATCATAGTACAAAGCGAGTCTATTTATTTGCATATATCCACATAACCTTTATTTTAGTTAATAAAAAAACTAGGGTAGCACCTAACATATTGTGTGGACATTTCTGTGTGGGGGCTTGAGGGATTCATTGTACCAAGAACCAGCCTGCATCCACCAGCCTTGGCGGCTCATCCATTGCTACCATTTGAGAGCCTTGACTGCGGTGCCTCTGTCCCTCTATCCAAATCATATATTGGGTTATAGTACTGATATCCCTCTCCACTCTTTACATTCATTCTCTCTGTCCCTCTCTCTCTTTCCTATCCCCTCCACTTCCTCTGGAGCAAAGCACTTTGGGTGTGACATCAAGAGGGCAAAGTCTACTCCGTTCCTGAGCAGGTGGACTGTCCACCTGGCCTCCCCTCGCACTTGCTTATACCTCCGGCACTTCACCCCACACCCCCACCCCTGCACTTCTGTTTACTGCACTTGCACGATCTGAATGTCACAAGGCCTAGTAGGGCCGTTTTGTTTCACCACCCCTGCCCCCCCACTTGTTGCGCTTTGATATCCATTGTGTATAGGCGCATTATAAAAACCCAATAAAATAAAACATAGGTGGTACATGCCATATAATAGTCAAAACAAAAAATCTAAGTAGTATTCCCCATCAGGCTCCAGCAGCCAGCATGATTTCCTATGCTGGATGACACATAGCTATCTGCTGGTTTAATTGAGGTTGGCTTTGAAAATGCAAAGGATCAGCGGAGGAAGTCAGCAATCGAAAGAAACAAGAGCCGGGCTGCATACATTAGCTGCCTGGCACACTTGGAGTTCTATTCAGAAGTGTAACAATTCAATTACACACCCTAACGGCACTGCTGCTACACTGATTGGGGTTGCAGCCCGTTGTAAGCAGCGGCGCTGTGCTGGTAAGCGTATTCCCACAGTAATGGATATGGCTTGCTTCGTGAATGGGCTTGCGGATGCACCTACTGTTAGGCTTGTAGGATTAGATAATGCCAACTCTCCGGGGTGCAATCACTTGCGTGTGTTATGCTTGGCAACAGCAGTTTGAGTTTGCTTTAAGGATGCTCTCCTCATGTGAGGGATGCTCTTAGATAAGATAATGCGATTTCTCATATAAGATGCAACGGCCATGCTAGGCCTCGGTGAAGGAAGTGGGAACAATATCAAGGCCTAGAGGGCTGAGCCCATAAGGGGCCTTCCATGCTGGGCTGTGGTACCTTCGTGTGGTGTTTTCCTCTTCCGGGTGGCTGGGGCAATCTCCATGAACTGAGGTCCAAGGAAGGACAGGGCTCTGGGCACTCTTTCAGAATGGGCTTGCCATGTCAGTAGCATCCTGTATTGCCCTCCCAAATTCTTGTGGGCCATATCCTATCCCTACATTTTGAAGTTTAGTAAATTACGTTCTTAGTAAATCCTTATACATTTTCAGTGTATTTCTTTTTAGATTAACTTGTTCAACTGGTAAATGTTTATCTACAAAAATCTAGGGTAGGATTGGTATTTTTTCCAGATAAAGATCTCTGTTGGCCAACGTAGAGGTTCGATCCATCTCCACAGCCCAGCCGTCTGCATATATTCACGCACTGCATACACCCATTAAAAATAAACAGAGATATTATGGAGGTCATTGAACAGAAAATGCCTTTTCTAAGTATTTAGCTGCAGTGAAATGAAAGGGCAACACCTAAACTGCGTGTGGGATGGTACAGAGGTCTCCTGCCATGAGAGTGGGGGTGGGTGGTGATCAGATGTGAGCATATACCCCTTTCTTCAGTTATGGGTGTGAACATTAAGAGCTCAGGAATGCAGTCATCATAAAACATGGTGGCAGAAAAAGCAGAATGGGCAAGCGTATTTTCTGCAAAAATGCAGCCACTTCCACTTCATGGGGAGAGAGACACAGAAAATGCTCGACCACATGTTAAAATGGGGAGAGTCACTTAAGGCTGTGAGGAGGGAAAGGGGTGAGCATTGAGCAGTGGAATGGAATGCCGACAGGAGGTGCCATTTCGGTGTAAGCATAGAAGGAACGATAGAATGAATAATACAAAGATATAATAGGTGGCGCTGACGGAAAGGATTATACAAATAAGAAAAAAATGCATGAAAAAATGAGTCTGGCAAAAGGGTTAAATGTGAGGGCTAAATAACAACGTGGATGGGCAATGAATGTGAAAAAAACTAAAGTTGTAATCTAGGGATGTGGATTGGGGTAGCTGGCGTTAGGAGTGTCGAAAGACAGCCAAGGCAGGGGTGTGAGTAGGCTTGCTCTACAAAATTGGTTTATGGTTCTCAGATGGATTTCATACTGAAAACAACCAAAATAGAATTCTGTACCCTCTGTAACTTTCTCAACCTTAGTTCAAAGTGTCCGTATCTCTTTCTCAATCCTCCTTTAATAGGATGTTTTCACCCACAGATTTCACACGCTTCCGTAACCTTGATAGCTTCCCCAGATCTTATATACAATGTTTGTATATCCCTCTGTCCCCCTTTCATAGGGCATTTGTACATTCAGGTTTCTCAGGCACCCGTAACCTTAATAGCTCTCACAGCTCTTATTCACAATGTTCGTATGTTTCTTGGTCTGACCTTCATAGGGTATTAGCACAAGCTTCCACCTCTGTTATTCACAACGTTTGTACCTTTTAGCAGTAGGTTCTCCGTCGGGTTTCTCAGGCTCCCGTAACCTTGTCGGCTTTCCCCATGACTACGTCTCTGTAGCTACGGTGAAATATATGGGGAGCTTAGGGAATTGGGCTCCCTCCAATGATCTGGACTCGGCATCCGTTACCGGCCTCCGGGCCCATCACAAGTCACTTGTGGTTGTGCCACCAGATGACACGCAGCTATCCCTGTCTACGTTCCTTCTCTGACCTCGAGTTCCTCAGACAGGGGGAACGCTAACCCTCAGGCTTTCGGCTAGCATTTCGCTCACACTCCTTGTTGCCACAGGCTATGCAGCCCGGCATGGCTCCGCCCCTTCAGGATGTCAACGATGCGGAGGCTCGCCTCCGCATAGCAGTTTCACTTTCTCTGTAAGAGTTTCCTCTCTCATAAATATCAGATAAACAAACAGAACGTTGTCCTTCACTAACTGTGGCTTTCAAGCTGTGTTCAGCATTGCCTGTAGCCAATAGGTATGAAGAAGGATCTTCATGGAATATCGACGTTGTGGAAGATAGTAAAGTCTTTTCCACATCCACATATGCGAACACGGTGGTTTGTACTGGGTGTTCCGCTCGGGAATGGCAGTCCTTGTCCGCAAGAAGGGAGTCACTCCTAGTGATGTCCTGCTTGCCTAGACCCCTAGGGACTGTCTTGCGTAGTTGGCTCACCTGCCTAGCCTCACAGGGGGTGGCTCCCCTCTGGGGAGATGGGACGAATTGTCCAGATTCGTCGCAGGTGGCAATCATATGAAAGCATGAACACATTGAAACATGCTTCTAAACACCAAGAGGGAGATTCTCAAAAATGTACGGAAATTAAAAATAGCTCAGAAGTTGCACTTGTTTCATTTGTGTTCATTTTAGTAATGTGCAGGTCACCTTATTCTCAGAGGTGATCTGTGCATTTCTGTGGGTGGCTGGATAACAGCGCAAATGATGTGCTGTCCATCCCTCTTGCATGCCTTACTTTCAGGAAGCGCACTAAAAGCCTGGTTTACAACGTGTTTTGCAATGGGATTTGCCCATTGAAAGACGGTTTTGTAAATCCGCCCTAATATCTGGCTATCTGCACCCACAGGGGAGTACGGCGTGCAATTTAGGGCCTGCCACTATGAAATGCTACAAAAATAAAAGAAACATTTCTATCCTTGCATGCGGGATAGAAATGTACATGGGACAAAAGTGGTTCTCATACCACGGCTGTGCCACAAAAAAGGAAATGCATGGCAGTGTCAAGAATTACACTGTCATGTAATGTGCACTTTCCCTGCACTTGTTGAGCAACACCTGACTAAGGACTACTCCCAGTGGGCGCCCAGGCCGATGCGCAGACAGCAGCTCATAATACTGCGCTAATAATCAAAGATGCCAGCCGAAATGCTGACTACCCACACCTTGTACAATGCTCCGCTGCTCTCCATCTAGAAATGCGCTTTAAAGAATACAATAGTAAGAAAACTGTTGCAGACAGGCATAGGCGATTATCTTTGCTTTCTGCACATTTGGAAGTGCGTCCCATTTGTGAATTCGGAATGCGATTTAAATACACAGAAAAGCATCCCAATTTACGTAAATGCAGAAAAGGGTGATCAGTTAGACACCCTACTTAGAAGGTTGGGCCTTCTCAAGGGCATCTTTTGTTTGTGGCATGTGCTTGGTGTTAGCATCAAGAGAAACTCAGTAGAGGAGTGTGGGGGTGGAGCATCGAGGTAAAAAATGATTGCAGCAGTTCTGCTGCAGCAGCTTGGACAGCGATGAATGTGCCCAAACTGCATCAACGCAAGTCAAAGATGTAGGGCGAGCCAGGGGTCCTTTGTTTGCTGGGGGACCCTGTCCCCAATGGTGAAAACACATCCTTTATTCTGCACTTCCCGGCCAGGTAGGTTTTAAAGAGCACTTGACGGGTTCTCACTGAGCAGGTCCCTGGGTACCAGTGAGCTCAGTTGCAGTAGGCTTTGTTCAGCTATCACGTCACACAAAACATTCCCTTGGGATAGTTGGGGGCAGCTCGCCTCGTTTTTGGAAATCTTGATTTTCCCCTCTATATCAGAGGGAGCAGACTGCACTCTCAACCAGGTTCCAGATAAATCCTTCTTCATCAATTATCCAAAGGTAAATCAACTTCAGGGGCTGGGCTCACTCCGTTAAAAAGGCAATCTTCTATGGTGGATTGGTTAATTTCTAGTCTTCTACAAGGGATCCAATCCTGGTGGCTGTTTCAGAGTCTTCTCCCTGGTGATATCATAGCCAGAGGGCTTTGCCTGCAGGAAGTGGGGCAGGGATACCAGGTGTTGGGAGGCCTGGAGATTCCCAAGATGGTGGACCCTTTCTTTTTTCCTGAAAGGCACTCTTCTTTGCTACACTACTCTGCCTCCTTCCACTGTCTGCTTACATCAAATAATTTCTCTTAATTACATCCCTGGTGTGAGTTTGAGTTCCTTTGCCCTGGCAGAGCTTGAAGCACTGAGCCCCTCTCTGCATCTTTGGGGCGGGTTCTGTCTTGCTGGCTATTGGGTGAGTCAAAGGATCAATGCACACAGCACATTGCATGTGTACTGGGGTGGGGGTTGTTCACTGTCACCAGTGCATGGCCCACAGGTACTATGCAAATGCAGAGACACAACATGCATGCTAGAGTGGCTGCCCACAACTGGCATGTACCACATGAATACACGGAAGGACACACCAGCACAATCTGGCCACGGATGGACAGGCACATGTAATGCACCACAGGTACCAGAATGCATCATTCCCATGTCACAAATCACAGCATAGCCTCACTCATTTATAACCGTAACTAGTGCTAGTAAACACAGATCCTAGGGACATTGGGTCCCCACAGCTGCTGTCAGGAAAGCACATTTCACCTTTTAGCTGCCATGTTGCCACACCACAATGTAATTGCAGAGAGGTACAGCAGACAGGGTCAGTAGAGGTGTATGTGTGAACCAAGCTTTCAGCCAGCAGCATTATGAAAGGGGGGTATGAATAGCAGACCTCATTTTCAGAGACAGAACTTCCTGTTCCAATTTATCACTAGATATTAAATAAACTCAGGGCGTTTCCACCTTAAAGGTGGAATCAAAAAGATCCTGTGGGGGGGGTAACTAGATAGTTGCTGTGGCAGATGGAGTCACTGTGCATAGGTTGGGGGAAGAGAGTTACTTTGGAAGGGCTGCGGCTGAGAATGAAATGCAGCATTTGCAGGTTGCCCAGAATGCAGCCATTAGGCTTATTTTTTCTTTACCTAGGAAATCATCTATCCCTCAGTTCTGCAGGAGTCTCCATTGGCTCCCTGTCCTGTGCAGCAGGCGGTCCTGTTTAAGCCCCTCTGCCTGATATTCAAGTGCCTTCATGTCTTGGCTCCCTCTTATCTTTCTTCACTAATTACTGTTTACCACCCGAATCGCCCACTTCGATCTTTGGGGCAACATCTTTCGATGGTTCCATCATCTAAACCTGCCTCCTGGGGTGACAGATATTTCCCTTCTGCAAGCACACAAGCCTGGAATATGTTGCCAAATGATCTTTGTAAAATTGACTCCCTCTGTGAATTTAGGAAAAGGTTCCTCTTTGAATAGTGGCCTCTGATGACATTTCAGCTTTTTGTTCAGTCACTTATAGCCCCTGCACCCAGATGCAGTCTCTGCTTGGTTCTATGGGATATGCGCAATATAAGTAAAAGAATCAAATAGTCATTTGTGTCGTATGAAGGTAGAGTGTCACTGTGGCTAGGGTGGGAGATGGCAAACGATTCATTGCAGGGATAGCCTTAGAGTGGACCCTTGGTTGAACGTCATTGTAGAACAGAGGCACTGATGGGCTGATGAGGGAGGATCACACTGGAGAGATGGATAAAAGGGTCACTGTGGGGTCATGCAGGTGAAAGGACACTGCAGATATGCAGAAGTAGACCCAGTGTTGGAGGATGTGCACAAGGAAGCACTGTCAGGTAGGAAGGCACAGTCGCTGGGGGATGACAAAATTAAACACGGTCTCCGTTGGCCCTGTTCTTTCACTTTTAGTTGTCAGAAGGTTGGCTAGTCTTACAGTCAAAATGTACTATTGCAGCTGCCTTTTTTGAGAGCATGGATTTGTGGGAAACAAAAAAGGAACATTGGTGTCAACCTATTGAAAATAGTATCATGTAATTTCTCTCTACATCTGGCTTTTCATACAATGTTCATGTGAAACGGAAGGCTGCTTTTCTATCATTTTGCAATTTTCCTTGCAATTAGAAGTAATATTTGTTCTTTTTCCCATGTACAAGTAGTTTTGTCATGTATACAGTGCCTTTATCCCCTTAGTATGTATGCTATGATATGTTGTAGCTTTTATAACGTGCCTGTATACAAGTGTTTCTAGGCACGACAATACAAGGAGGTGGAAACAAAGGGAGGACAAAATAATGATCTTACTAGGTCATTATTTATTATTTATTATTATTATTATTATTATTTATTATTGTGTCGATCAGATCGCGCAAGTGCGGGGAAAAGGGAAGGAGAGAAGTGCCAGGGGGGAGGGGCAGGAGAAGTGCAGTTAACTCACAAGTGCAGCCAGCGGATGGCTCATAAGTGCAGAGAGAAGGGACTGTAGGGGTGCAAATACAGACCCGTAAGTGCTGGGGAGCCCAGAGACAGTGCAAGGGCAACTGGACATGCAGGAGCCTGACCAGTGCGCAGAGCAGTCAGGTGCATCAGCAGGGGAGAGGAAGAGAGAAAGCGGAAGCGAAAAGGAAGGTCTTGAGTTGCTTACGGAATCGGAGGTGGTTCTGCTCAACAGGGAGAAGCAGGCAGGCTGTTCCAGAGGGAGGTCCCAGCCGAGAAGATAGATGTACCCTCAACTCTCTGCTTGGAGAAGCGTCTGGTCCTCAGAGTTGGAGGTGGATGAGCGGAGAGCTCGAGAAGGACGATGATTTGGAAGAGAGAGTTGGAGGTAGAGCAGTCACAGGCCCCAGAAAGCCTTGTGGATGTGCAGAGGGTCTTGAAGTTGATCCTTGCAGCCACGGGAGGCAGTGAAGAGATTTCAGAGCTGGAGAGATATGATCCCTGGGATTGAGGCCAAGGACAAGTCTTGCAGTCCTGCACTGGATAAGTTGTAAAGGTCGAAGAGTAGAAGCAGGAAGATTTAGTAAGAGGCTGTTGCAATAGTCCAGCCTAGAGAGGACCAGGGCTCTGGAGATAGTGAACTTCTGGGAAAAAGTGGGAAAAGAAAGAATACCTCTGAGGAGGTGCGGCTGATAGTTTGACTTCTTAGAGACATCATAGATGTGGGGAGGGAAGAAGAGGGTGGAGTCGAAGATTACACCAAGGTATGGACTCAATGCGCTTGTGGGAGGAACGCCCTCAGGGGATTGAAGCCCTAGGCATGGGAAAGTTGTCAGAGGGGTTAGAATAAGTGTCTGCATTTGGCCAAATAGAAAAATAGGTGGGCTGCCCAGGCCCCAGTAATCTACCCATGATGGTCAGGCATGTGGATGGAGGCTCAGGTGGTCAGGAGAGTGCGCAAGTGCAGGAGACTAGTGTCTGGCTAGACGGACATTTTGGCATGGGACTTAGCTGCATTCTAACGGCAAAGATGTAGTGCATTGTGTTTTAGTCTGGTGTATGAATGCGAATGCATGCGAGTGGGTGGCCGCACCTGCGGCTAGTGTCCACCGAAGTTGTACATAGCTACGTACCTTGAGCATCAGTTGCCATTTTGCTTAGATGTGTACATCATCTTGTCCATTAACTTCTCTTCTTGTGAAGTTGTTAGTTTACAAAGCCCTTAAAGACAATGCAGTTCTGGTAATATGAAAGGGATGGTGCTATGCAGGGCTTCATACCGAAAATGAGGGTTCAAGCTTTACCTATATTCAAACACACGTTTTAGTTTTGGCTGTTAGGTAGTCCTTAAGCTAGGAGGGAGATGGGATGTGAGGAGGAACACACAGCGTGTTGGTGTTCTTTGGCTATGTATGCACTTATTGACAGACCTTGTCATGCTAATCCCTATGGCCATTCCCACGCACTACTTGGCTGTACCCGCCTACAGTGCATCCTTATAACATCTCTGAGCTAGCCTAAACAAGTAGTAATATCAAACTGTGTGCTGTATAGGGCCTGCCAGTGTTATTTCTAGGCAGATGTGTCAGTTAATTGCTCAATTGTATCTGTAAATGTACTATTATGTCTTAAACAAGCGTGCCTTCTACCACTTCATTTATAAAAAAAGATTTTTATTTTATTTTTTAAAGTGCATGTTTGGTTTACATTAAACCTTACACACTATATTTATTTACAAAACAGATCATCACTTTAAAAAAATCCATAATTAATGGTTAATACATTTTGCATAGAGTTTACAATTATTATTGAGCTGTGATATAACCATTCTTAATTATTAATACATTATGCGCACACATTGTATCATTATTATAAATCGTTTACTTACATTAAAACCATACATTTTTAAATGACCGTCGTCATTGGTCCATCACAATCGACTTCAATTTGTCAAAGTTTCTTCATAAATTCAGACCAGAAAGCAACAATTGCTAGATTAAGACTCACTTCCCTCCCCCCACGCATCTTTCCCAGAAGTCAACCCATTCCAAGATCTCTTCGGTATTAACAAAACTCCTCAATATTTGACATCTCTCGTCCTGCAAGCCTGGGCGATCAAGGTACAACTGTTTTAAAGTGTCTATTGTGCTTCACTCGCAGCACAAGGGGCAAAATCGGAGACTTCTTTCTGCGTGCTTATGCGCCCCTGAAACAAGGGTCTCCCATTGATTCAGCCTAAACTTGATCAGGGTTCTGTGGGCTATCTTGGTTTTTAATTCTACGTTTGCTTTATTTTGTCAATCCCACAATATATTTCCTTAACAAGTTTTGTTGGTATGTTAAAGGATCCTTATTGTTCCAGGTAAATTCTATTGCCTGTCAGTGTTATTTCTAAGCAGACTTAATTTCATACTTGTATCTGTAAATGAGCGATTATGTCAATTGCATTTGTAAATGAGCTACTGTGTCTTAATCACTTGATCAAGACACAGTAGCTCATTTACAGATGCAATTTTATAAAGATGTGTGTCCTTGCATCTGTTCCTTGCACTGATGTCCTGTTAAAAGCAAGCCGTGGTAAAGCCAACAGTTTTGGCATGCGTATGGATAACAGATGGGCATTAGTCAGAAACTGCTGTCATATGCCAAGTAGTACCATGCAGAGGCGTAGACAGGGTAGAGCCTGAACGGGCAAGGTCCGCCCAGAATCTGTAAACGCCGACTCAGCTGTACTGTGTGCGCATTTACAGATGTTAACTACATAAGCTTCAGTCCTCACTTGGTAGACAGTCCTGACTACGCCTCTGGTACCATTATGGCAATGACAGGGCTTTGCCAATGTTTGCTTGTACCTGTCAATGCAACTCTGTCTCTCTGTCCGTTGTAGCCTGTAGGACTGCATCGATTTAGTATAGTGCCCCCTGTTTCTCCTAGAGATCAAAGCATGTCCCTATACATCCTCCCAGGTGTTATTCTCTTGCTCCCTGCAGAGGGCCCTCTCGCCCATACTCACTGTATCCACAGATCCGTCCTCCCGTCTATGGTGTGTAGGTGGCCTCTGTCCCTGCTGTACCCGAGACACTGCCGATGTATGGTTCGCAGTATAAGACACTGTCTGCAAGGCAGCCTGTCCACAGAGATGCACTAGCGATTCATAGATCGGATTTGCCATCCACTGCATGGCGCAGGCTCTTGTTTGTGCCTGGCTGTCTGTGGCACTCGCTGCAAGGATGCCCGCCTGCGACTTGCAGAGAGCATTTGTCTGTTCACAGCCTTTCATAGGTTCTGGCAGTGAGCAATTCTTTGCTTGTCACACATGGCACTGCGGAGCAGAGGCCTCTACACTGTAGCATCTCTATATCCAGCCAGGCAGGCCAATCATTCCATCAGGTACCTTTCTGGTACTTGAGGGGCAGTATAAATGCTTTAAAGCATAACATACTTACAACAATGTATGCATGGCAGAGGTTTGACTGCCAAAGCCATGGAAGGACTTCCTCATTTCTAGGCTTGGAAGGCAAAGGTTTCTGTGAAAGGGATCAGCACCTGAAACTATCAGCATCATTACGAGTCTGGTGGCATCTCGCCTGTAATAACACGGAGACACCACCAAACGGTATTACCGTTACCGCCACTTGGTCGCCACCACTGGCGGCAATGTTGCCTATTTGGCTGATGCTGGACGGTAAGGCGGGGAATGACCTCCAGCATTCTCCAGGACGTGTTTCCTCTGCCTTACATCCAAATCTGTAGTTCGGCGGTGAGTTAATGCAGTGAGGAAGTGAAAACACGCGCCCTAGTAACACAGTACAATTTCAACGTGTTTAAAATACTAAATTGCAGCTGGTTGAAGGGATTTCCAAAAACTGCATATGCTGAGCTTTCCACTTCACCTTAAAGTGTCCCTTTTTCTCTCGGTGCTTTTCCCTCTACCCATTCCGAACGCCTTTGCGCCAGGAAGCCCTGACCGCTTTTTGGCGGGTAGGCAGTAAGTAGGAGTGTGTGTGTGTGTGTGGTGTATGCAGGCAATTCTTCACGCTTGCCTGGACACCCCAACAGGCAACCACCACTCCGACCGAGTCCCTGTTGGGGGTCTCTGGGTGCCCCCAATGCGTGCCCGCGAGCCCCTCCACCCACAGACTCCACACGGACACGTCTGTGTGCTTCGGGCTCCCCGGTCGCTCTAACGCGGCCGGGAACGCCCCGTTTATTTAAGGCGCACGCGGCGACGTGCAACGTCACGCCGCCGCGTGCGTATCCCCTCACGGGGCAACGCCACACTCCTCCTTTTTCCGGGAGGAACAATAACAAACAGACACGTCAAAACATAGCACTGCACACAATGTCACTTGCGAACTTACAAGGCCCATGCCCCCTTTTATTATCAGCCTCCCAGGTCCCCTTCACTCCGGAACACAGTCAATCGGCCCCAGCACGTAGTCTCCGAGGTAGGCAGGTCTCCCTCGCCCAGCCCTCTGGGGGTACCTCCCACCTACCTCAGCCGCCGGACTCCCCGCTGCTCCAGTGCCTCGTTCTGGTGACCCCACGAGTTCCCCCCGGGGGGTATCTTCATCCGGGAGGACAGTCTCATCCGGGTCAGGCGGGAGTTCAGTTCGAGAGTCCCCCAGTTTCTTGAAGAAACTCACATTTCGAGTGACGGCCGACTTCCCGTCCGAGGCCGTTACCATCGATCCCTTTACTGCCACTACGTCCAGCGGCTCGGGTTCATATGGGAGCGAGAGCTTTCCGTGGGGATGCCGATTCCTGATCAGCACTTCGTCGCCCGGTTCCAGCCGCTGCGGACGAAGACCCCGCCGTATGTTTTCTTGATGTGTCCTTGCCTGTCGCTCCGCTTCCACCCGTTGGTCATCTATTACGCCGGGCACCTTTTCCTGTACCTCCGGGAGGAGACCTCGGGGGCACCTTCGGAATAGTGCTTCAGCCGGGGCTACCCCAGTCGAGGCGTGTGGGGTGGTGCGGTACACTCTTAGAAACTGGTATAGCGCCCGCTGGAGAGGCTGGCCTTGTCCCTGGGCTATCCGGAACGTTTTGTTTAATGTCCTCATCAGCCTCTCGGCATCCCCGTTCGCGCGGGGCCACAGCGGGGACACCTTCCGGTGGGCCACTCCACAGCTCTCGAGAAACTCCGAGAACCTCGCGCTCTGGAATGGGGACCCATTATCCGAGCACAGGGTCACGGGAAACCCATGGGTGGCAAAGATTTTCTCCACAGCGCCGACCACGTGCTCAAATGCCACCGACTCGACGAATTCCACCTCCGGGTATCGCGAGTATTCATCGACGATGGCTAGGAAGTGAGTACCCACGGCCGTGGATCCGAAGTCCGCATGTACGACCTCCCACGGGCGGGTCCCCCGTGGCATTACTTCAATTTCAGGCTCCCGCTGTACTGGGGAGGCCGCCTGGCACCATACACAGGCCGCTACAAAGTCGTCCACTTTTCTTTCCAGCTCGGGAAACCACACCTTCAGCCTCAATCTCGCCTTCGTTTTGGCGGCCCCTTGGTGTCCCTGGTGTGCCAGGTTGATGACTTCGTGGACCTTGGAGCCCGGCACCACCAGGCGATCGCCCCGCAGCAGCAGGCCCGACTCCGTGAAGGACAGTTCGTCCTTCACCTTCCAGAGTTGCTCGAGGGTCACTTTAGCCTCTTGAGTGCGCCCTGCCACCAACTCCAGCACGGCCTTCCAGGACCCCGACTGCATCGAGCTCCTCAGGATGCGAAAGCATTCGTCGTTGGCCGCAGCACTCTCCAGCTCGGGTAGCGGCATTGCATTGGGGGTGGCGCTCTCGACCACCATGCTGACGTGATCATCGGCTTCCTCCGCACACGACTCTTGTGCGGGTCCGCCCCTGCCCACCGGATGCCTGGACAGGTAGTCAGCCGCATTGTTGGCCCCCGGCCGGTAGATTAGGGTGACGCCATATTCCAGGAGGGCCAGCATCCATCGCTCGATCCTGGCTGGTGGTTTGGAAGAGGATCCGGCCATAATCGGAATCAGTGGTTTATGGTCTGTTACCACTGTCACGGGTCTCCCCAGCACATAGAGCCGAAAATGCCGACAGCCCCACAGAACCGCCAGGGCCTCCCGTTCAATCTGTGAGTATCCCTGTTCGGTCTCGGAGAGGGCCTTGCTCGCGTATGCCACGGGCCTCATCCCCCCATCTTTGCCCACCTGGGTGAGGACCGCCCCGAGGCCAAACGGGCTGGCGTCCACAACAATCTCCGACTCCAGGGCGGGGTCAAAGAAAGCCACTGTGTCATCTGCTGTCAGAGCACCCTTGATGTCCTCGAATGCTGACTGTTCTAACGGGCCCCACTGCCAGATGGTATCCTTTTTCGTCAGGGCCCTCAGAGGTTCCGACCTCGAGGCGAGATTCTTTACATCACCATTCCCAGGAAGCTCCGCACCTCTGATGCCGACTCAGGGGGGCGTGCCGTCTTGATGTCTTGGACCTTCTTGGGGTCAGGAGATACCCCGCCCTCCTTGAAGATGAAACCAAAGAACTCAACGGTCGGGCGGAGGAACTCACACTTGTCCTTGTGGAGGGTGAGCCCCAGCGACTGCAGCCTTTCGAGGGTCTTGGCTAGGCGTTTCAAATGGTCAGGTTCAGTCCTAGCAAAGACCAGAATGTCGTCGCTAATGTTTAGGACGCCCTCCAGGTCTGCGAGAGCGCCACGGATTAAGTTCTGAAACACCTCGGCTGCAGACGACACCCCGAAGCTCAGCCGCTTGTATCTATAGAGTCCCCTGTGGGTGGTAAAAGTCGTGATGTAACGGGACTCTGGGTGGAGAACAACTTGGTGATACCCAGCTCGTAAGTCCAACTTCGAGAAAAACCGGGCCCCTTGCACTTCAGCAATGATGTCATCGATCGAACGGAGTCCGGTTGTTTAGGTTTCCTCGCCACTACGATGGGGGATACCCATGGTGTGGGGCCCTCCACCTTTTCAATTACGTCCAAGTTCACCAGGTTATCGAGTTCCCTGTCCACCTGGTCCCTTAGATGAAATGGGATCCGCCTGTGCTTCAGGGCTATGGGCTGTACCGACTCGTCAATGTGGAGCCTCACGGGGTCACCGTTCATCCTCCCAATCCCTTTGAAGATGTCAGCATACTTGTCCAGCAGGTCGTTGATGTCCTCCAAGTATACTGAATAGGCGAAGCTGACTATGCCAAGGGCCTCCGCTGCCGCACAGCTAAGCAGGGTGTTGCTGCTCACCGGAGTCACATAGAAACGGGCCCTGATCTTCGACCCGTCATGTTCCACCTTGGCGACAAACGCCCCGTCAAGTGGCAGGGGCTCACGCCCACCAAATGCGAAGATGCGGGCTCTTGGTGTCGCCAGCCTCGGGGGTGGGTTGAGCGCAGCATAGTGTCCTCTCGCCATTACATTGACAGAGGCCCCCGTGTCGACTAACACCGGGACCGGCGAGCAGTTTACCTCTACGACACATCTCGGCTGTCTTCTGCTCCTCCCCTTGAGGACCTCCATGCTGGAGACGAAGAAGATGTTCTCCTCATCCTCCTCCTCCACTTCTTCCGCCAGCGCCTCCTCGGGTTCCGCTTGTTCCACCTGAGCTACATTTGGCGGGCGGTATTGCCGCGGGGCCCATAGACGAGGCTGTCCTCTCGGAATAAGTACAGGCAGGGTCGCCCTGCACACCCTCGAGAAGTGGTCAGGCACCCCACAGCGTCCACAGATCTTTCCTTTTGCCATGCACTCCGATGAGTGGGGGAGGTCATAGCCGCACTTCTGGCACGACTCCAACGGCTTCCCCGCTCTGTCTCTGGGAGGTACACCGGGTTTTCGCACCCCTCTGCCGCCCCGCCAGACAGCGCACACCTCTTCCGGTCTCGCCGCGCGGGATCCGGCCTCCATCTTGTTGGCACGAGCCTCCGCCACCTCATGGCACCTCCCGAGCTCCAGGATTCTGGGCAGAGTGAGTCCGGGCTCTCTTAGGACTTGTCGCCTCAGCTTGCCAGATGAGCATGCCTGGATCAGCATGGTCCTTATCATGTCCTCCGCATCCCCCCACGCACACCCTTGTGACAGGCGGCGCAGGCGGCCATAGAAGGTGTCAAGCGTCTCATCCTCCTTCTGTTTGGCCGACAGCATGACGAACCTTTCGAAGTCCACGTTGGCAAGGGGGATGAAATGCGCGAGGAGGGCGGCTTTGGCTTGATCATAGGAGTTATCCGTTGGAGTTAATGATTCAAAGATCTCCTGCACGGTCGCTCCTGCGGAATACAGCATCGTGGCCACCCTGCTGTCATTGTCCGTGACCTGGGCGGCCCGAAAGTACATGTCTAGCCGTCCGATCCATCTCCTCCATCGGGGCCCCAGGCTGGATGGGGGGCCCGTAGCATCAAACTCCGGAATAGGCTGTAGGGCCGCTTGCGCCCTGGCTTGGGCCATGGCCAGGGGTGGTGGTTGAATCGGAGGGGGAGCGGCACCAACCGGGCGTGCAGGCAGTCCAGACGTCGTAGGACGCGGGGTTAGCTGTGGGGGGTCCTGCTAAAACAGGTCTGCTAGGCCTTCATCCTGCGAATCTTCCGAGGCCGTGGCAGTCGCACCCTCCAGGCCACCGGGATCACTCATAGGCGCAAGCGCACAGGCACCCTCGTTCCAATCCTGAGGGCCGCAACTTGCACTTCTCCCCACACTGCCACCACCCACGTGATGATGAAAGGGTTAAAGGAGAGTACCTCGAGGCGCCTTGTGTCCACGTGGGCCGCAGAAGCGGGAGCGTCATCCCCCACGTGATGATGATGAGGGGGTTGAAGAGGGTCCTGAAGAGGATCCGTGGATAAATGTTTCCAAAAATTGAGCTTTGAAAAGGAATGGGCTGAGAAGGCCCAGCCACCTCAGTCCATCTTCCAGCTACAGCACGACGTCATCGTCTGAAAAGTGGCCAAAATATCAAAATTCTGGCATGGGCCTGCGGGTTGTACTGCCCGCAGTCAGTAAATCCAAAAATTAGGCTTGGATGGCCTTCCTACTCCAAACCGGAGCTTTCGGAAGATCCTCCACCTCGTGCGCAAGATGGCCGCCAGCCGCGTGTGGTCCGCGGCCTCAGTGTGATGCGAAACATCCGCGGATGTTTCCTTCGTTGAAGAAAAAATTGTCCGGGATAGCGCTCACCGCCGGGCCCGGGCATCCCATCCTCGTCGCCACTGTTGGGGGTCTCTGGGTGCCCCCAATGCGTGCCCGCGAGCCCCTCCACCCACAGACTCCACACGGACGCGTCTGTGTGCTTCGGGCTCCCCGGTCGCTCTAACGCGGCCGGGAACGCCCCGTTTATTTAAGGCGCACGCGGCGACGTGCAACGTCACGCCGCCGCGTGCGTATCCCCTCACGGGGCAATGCCACAGTCCCTGGGCTCCTCTCAGGCCTGCTGCCACAACCCTGGCTGCTGAAAAACAAGGAAAAACAACAAGAAAGGGGACTCCCTACCCGAGGAGCTGAGATGCACTGAAGCGCGCGGAGATCTCTGAGGGGGCAGCGCGCGCGCGTTACCGGAGAGGCTTGCTCCTGCACGCTGTGTTCTGTGCCACACATGCAGCGCTTGCCCCCGCGGCATCATGGGTAACTGTGCCTCGTCCTTTAGCTGTGAGGAAAAAAAACGTGCTGGTTGTGGAGGTGAAAAAAACACACAGTGTGAAGGTCAAGTCAATGGATTCGAGAGCACAAAGGTCTCTTCATTCCCCCCTTCCTGTGACTCTGAGCCTGGGTGCTTGGTTTGAGTGACGTCCGAGTGTGCGACGTCACCAACAGGATGATTGCAGGCGTCGAATCCTTTGCAGAGGCAGATCGCAGCAGTGATAGTTGGAGTTGGTTACCTGGGTGGTCGCGCGCCGTGGGTCCTGTGTAACTTTAATTCTATGAACGAATCTGTCCTGTAAAGCAAGACGAATGGTCTTCCCTGGCCAGGCTTCAGACCCCCACCCGCTACCTTCATTCGAGTACCTGAGGAGGTCCCACATTCCATTTTTCGAATGTAGCAGCTCACAGCCCAGGGGAACATATATGCCAATACGAGGTTGTATCATGTAACCACAAATGTGCGTTTACAATTTTGAGATACTTATCGCAGGCGTTTTCTAATTCAAAGAAAGGACTGCACTTACCAGCGGGAAGACAAGGGAGCTTAGTGTTGGCTGATGTCTTGAAGAACTTGGCAAAATAACAGCGAGCAGTGCAACACATTCCAGCATTTGGAAGACTGGAAACAAAAAGGTTTTGGGGGTTCATGAAGTGGCCTGCCACCTGGTCCTGTTTGCCCTCCTCAGAGAGAACTTGATGACATTCTGCAGTGCCACAATGCGTGCAATTCAAACAGAAGGGCTTTCATTGGACAGAGTTTATGGCGGCTGCCTCTCCAGCTCCACCACCCCGGCCAGACACTCTCCATTTTGGTGACATGCTCTAACTGGGGCCATACGCTCCCTTCTAGAGTCAGAGAAGAACCTCTGAGTCAAAAGCAATTTAAACTCTCTAAGCAAATCGAGGCGCACGTATTCGATATATAACGTCACCACCTCGGTCTTCTCACGATACCCACAACAAGCCCGGACCGGACTCCACTCACACATTACCACGGGCCAGAGCTGTCATCTGCACGCCTGGATGTTTTATTTAATTATTTATAATGTGTGTTGAAATGGCATGGTCAGTATGCAAAGTGTTTCACAGCCCTGTTCAGAAACCAAGGAAAACATGCAAACAGCCATTGTGGTGCAGGTATGATATGATATGATATGATATGGCATTTATAACGCACCTATACACAAGTGTTTCAAGGCATGAAACTGATGCTGCTCGCCATCAAGTTTGAGTTCATGCTAAGTTAAAGTGGAAAAGTAACGGCGTCAGTTGCGCTGCTGGCCATCAAGTTTTGAGTTCATGCTAAGTAAAAGTGAAATAGTAACGGCGTCAGTTCCGCTCGGATGCTGCTCGCCACCAAGTGGGGAGTGTAAGGGGCCAATTCATAGAATTCGGCGCACAAGTGGCGCACGCGGCTGGCGCACAGTGTGCGCGTGCGGTAGTCTGCGCCAGCCGCGTGCGCCGAAACACATTCAGGCGCACAGCGTATTCATGGATTCCAACATCCACAACCAGCCGTGGCGCAGAGTGGCGCAGCGACCCTGCAGCAGCGTCAGTTACGCCCCCAAGAACGCCCCTCGCGCAGGGAAAAGCCATCAAAATCCCCAATCCAGCGCAAAGGGCAGCAGCAAACGCAGAGCGGGGAGCGTGTATCTCAGGGGTGTGCGGGTGTTCCCACACGCGATAGGCCTGGGTACGTGTATTACAGGGGTGCGCGAGAAAATCTACACGCGATTGGCCTGGGTACGTGGATTTCAGGGGTGCGCGAGAAATTCTACACGCGATTGGCCTGGGTACGTGTATTACAGGGGTGCGCGAGAAAATCTACACGCGATTGGGCTGGGTACGTGGATTTCAGGGGTGCGCGAGAAATTCTACACGCGATTGGCCTGGGTACGTGTATTACAGGGGTGCGCGAGAAAATCTACACGCGATTGGGCTGGGTACGTGGATTTCAGGGGTGCGTAAGAAATGCTACACGCGATTGGCCTGGGTACGTGGATTTCAGGGGTGCGCGAGAAATTCTACACGCGATTGGCCTGGGTACGTGTATTACAGGGGTGCGCGAGAAAATCTACACGCGATTGGCTGGGTGGCTGGGTACGTGGATTTCAGGGGTGCGCGAGAAATGTTACACGCGATTGGCCTGGGTACGTGTATTCCGGGGGTGCGCGAGAAATTCTACACGCGATTGGCCTGGGTACGTGTATTACAGGGGTGCGCGAGAAATCCTACACGCGATTGGGCCTGTGCGAGTGGGGCAGTGTATTACGTGGGTGTGCGGGAAGTTGAAGAGGTGAATTGCCAGTGTGGGTCCTCCCAGGTCTCTCCTCTACCCCCTCCACGACCTCTGCAGGCAGCCCACACCACAGGGGACTACCCTGCACCCCTGGTCATGTCCCGCAGGCAGCCCATCCACCATGGGCATGCCCCCCAGCCAAGCCACATGTCCCCTTGCACCCCCACCCCCCAGCACCGTGGGGCACCTGCCAGCAGGCCCCCAACCATGTCCCACTCATGTCCCCTTGCACCCCCACCCCCCAGCACTGTGGGGCACCTGCCAGCAGGCCCCCAACCATGTCCCCTTGCACCCCCACCCCCCAGCAGGCCCCCACTCATGTCTCCCTGCACCCCCACCCCCCAGCACTATGGGGCACCTGCCAGCAGTCCCCCAACCATGTCCCCTTGCACCCCTACCCCCAGCAGGCCCCCACTCATGTCCCCCTGCACCCCTACCCCCCAGCACTGTGGTGCACCTGCCAGCAGGCCCCCAACCATGTCCCCTTGCACCCCCACCCCCCAGCAGGCCCCCACTCATGTCCCCCTGCACCCCCACCCCCCAGCACTGTGGGGCACCTGCCAGCAGGCCCCCAACCATGTCCCACTCATGTCCCCTTGCACCCCCACCCCCCAGCAGGCCCCCACTCATGTCCCCTTGCACCCCCACCCCCCAGCACTGTGGGGCACCTGCCAGCAGGCCCCCAACCATGACCCACTCATGTCCCCTTGCACCCCCACCCCTCCAGTCACCAGGGGCAGCCTCCACCAGGCCCCCACCCATGTCTCCCACCACCCCCACCCCTCCAGTCACCAGGGGCAGCCTCCACAAGGCCCCCACCCATGTCTCCCACCACCCCCACCCCCCAGCACTGTGGGGCACCTGCCAGCAGGCCCCCAACCATGTCTCCCAGCACCCCCACCCCCAGTCACCAGGGGCAGCCTCCACCAGGCCCCCACCCATGTCTCACACCACCCCCACCCCCCAGTCACCAGGGGCAGCCTCCACCAGGCCCCCACCCATGTCTCCCACCACCCCCACCCCTCCAGTCACCAGGGGCAGCCTCCACCAGGCCCCACCCATGTCTCCCACCATCCCCACCCCTCCAGTCACCAGGGGCAGCCTCCACCAGGCCCCCAACCATGTCTCCCACCACCCCAACCCCCAGCAGGCCCCCACTCATGTCCCCTTGCACCCCCACCCCCCAGCAGGCCCCCACTCATGTCCCCCTGCACCCCCACCCCCCAGCACTGTGGGGCACCTGCCAGCAGGCCCCCAACCATGTCCCACTCATGTCCCCTTGCACCCCCACCCCTCCAGTCACCAGGGGCAGCCTCCACCAGGCCCCCACCCATGTCTCCCACCACCCCCACCCCTCCAGTCACCAGGGGCAGCCTCCACAAGGCCCCCACCCATGTCTCCCACCACCCCCACCCCCCAGCACTGTGGGGCACCTGCCAGCAGGCCCCCACCCATGTCTCCCAGCACCCCCACCCCCAGTCACCAGGGGCAGCCTCCACCAGGCCCCCACCCATGTCTCCCACCACCCCCACCCCCCAGCACTGTGGGGCAGCCTCCACAAGGCCCCCATCCATGTCTCCCACCACCCCCACCCCTCCAGTCACCAATGGCAGCCTCCACAAGGCCCCCACCCATGTCTCCCACCACCCCCACCCCCCAGCACTGTGGTGCACCTGCCAGCAGGCCCCCACTCATGTCCCCTTGCACCCCCACCCCCCAGCAGGCCCCCACTCATGTCCCCTTGCACCCCCACCCTCCAGCACTGTGGGGCACCTGCCCGCAGGCCCCCAACCATGTCCCACTCATGTCCCCTTGCACCCCCACAGCCCCAGCAGGCCCCCACTCATGTCCCCTTGCACCCCCACTCCCCAGCACTGTGGGGCACCTGCCAGCAGGCCCCCAACCATGCATGTCCCCTTGCACCCCACCCCCCAGCAGGCCCCCACTCATGTCCCGCTGCACCCCCACCCCCCAGTCACCAGGGGCAGCCTCCACCAGGCCCCCACCCATGTCTCCCACCACCCCCACCCCTCCAGTCACCAGGGGCAGCCTCCACCAGGCCCCCAACCATGTCTCCCACCACCCCACCCCCCAGCAGGCCCCCACTCATGTCCCCTTGCACCCCCACCCCCCAGCACTGTGGGGCACCTGCCAGCAGGCCCCCAACCATGTCCCACTCATGTCCCCTTGCACCCCCACCCCCCAGCAGGCCCCCACTCATGTCCCCCTGCCCCCAGGTCCTGACGAAACGCAATCATGGCAGTAATGGGCAGCATACCCAGCACAAACACCCAGCCAAGGATTGCATCCACCCACATAATAGATGCAATTACATGATACAATCCCAATGGCAAATATGTAAATGAACACATGTCCGTCACACACACATACACAATGGGTGCAAGTGAATGTCAAAACCCATATCATGACATGCATGAAACCAATGAGAAAATACCACAAATGTAAGTAATAAATATATGTATTAAAGATGAAAATGAAGTAAAGAAATAAAACACACAACAATGGGGATGACAAAACAAATGGTCCATGTCCGAGAACTAATAGAAAAAATCAAAAAACAAAGGAATCCAAAAACTAATGTAGTCCAAAGCAAAATAATGGGGGGAAAAAATAAGGAAAAACCATTGCCTCATGATGAACACAAATATAAATCCAACAAATGTTTTCCAAACATCAAACTATGTACAAGAATATCCCAGGGTCCATGAGCCCAACACCATAAATGAAACCTACTACTACTAACTAATAAAAAAAATATATACAGAAAAGTGGCCATTGTCCGAGCGGTCCAAAAAAAACTTAAAAAATAAAGGAAACCTAACACTAACTAACTAAAGAACTATATACAATGGCAGCGGGCAAGTCCTGCGGCTCACTCTGTGATGTTGCCGGCCAGGGCATCATCGAACTCCATGTCGATGTCCCGGAGGCGGGACTCTGTCCTGGCCCCGAGGTCTCGCAGGGACACCCCCGTGTCCACCTCAAACTCCCTGCGAGCTTCCTCGAGGCACTCAGCCCGCCTCAACGCCCGACGCATGGAGAACTCCGCCCTGACCATGGTGAGCCGCTCCTCTTCCGCCCGCTGCCGCTCCGCACCTATCCGCTGGACCAACTGCTCCCACACGGAAGACACTGCCATCCCAGGGTTCTCCTGCCCTCCGGCCGATGCCTGCCCCTCTGATCTTGATGGCCCCGAGCCATGATGCCTCCCACGTCGAGCCTGCTGCTGCCTCCGACGCCACTGCCTCTGCCAGCACGACGGCATCCAGGCTGATGGAATCCACCAATGCCGTCGTGCACGTGCCCTGCCAGATGATGCCGGCACATCCTCCATCTGCAGGGGGACAGTTGCTGGTGTGTCCACCCCTGCTGGACCTTCGACTCCCGACTGTGGCAGGGATGGGGTCCCCACCGAGCTGGCTGCGTTGGTCGGGGCAGGTCCACAGGGGGCCCTGGTGGCATCTGGGCCGGAAGACGGCATGGAGCACGACTGGCGCATAGCCTCCACAGAGGAGGAGAGGGTCGCCAGAAGGCCACACACATGTAGGAAACCCCCGACCATGGCGGCTCCCAAATGGTTCACGTACGCACGGTGCTCTTCGTGATGATGTGCATGCTCCTCCCGGGAAGCATGCACCTCATCACGAATGCCAGCCGTGCGCAACGCGACACCAATCAGGACCCTCTCCATACAGCCAGGGGTCCCCTCGTCCGCAGGTAGAGGAGTGTCAGATGACATGGACATCTCCCCTACCTGCGGACGGGCCTGGGATGGGGCATCCCTGCTGGTGCATGGTGGTGCAGTCACAGTGTCAGGGACAGTGACATGCACAGGCACCTCCACGGCGACCTGTGCTGCCTCCTGCCCCTGGCCCTGGACTGCACCACTTGCACCAGCGGGGATGCCCCCACCAGGCCCCATGTGTGGCTCAGTAGCGGCCTCCTCCCCCTCTGTGGAAACCACCAACCTGGATGTCTCCACGCCGTCTTCCGCCGGTGCAAGCCCCTGTGGGGGCTCACCCACCCCTTCCGCTGCAGCCGTGGCGGCATCCCCGCCGCTCTGCTCCACAGCGCCTTCTCCGCCCTCTTCTTCACTTGCCACTGTGTAGAGGGAGACATAGAACACAAGCATCAGGGTACTGTACAATGGTCCCGTAGACAGGAAGCAACAGCAGATGAGTGGCACTGTCATACATCACTTCCATCATGTCCCTCCACAACACATGGGTCAGTGCAGGCAAAACACATACAGTAACAGGCATGGCACATGCCATGGACATTGGCATACATGACCAAGGGACTCATGATTCATACAATGTTGGTTTTAAACTCACATGCATCATGGGTCTTGCCATCATATGCACACACCTCACCGTAGTTCCATCCATCTGGCCTCATACACCACAGACGCAGTGGATACAAGGATGACTAGGCTGCATCAGTGAATCTGAACATTGTCACAGACATGTGTCATGCATCCATGGCATTTACAAGTCACAGACACGCAGGTCAGACACACACACATGGACACCATACCTGTACATGGGACCAGCACCCATCCCTCACCCCCACCCATGTCCAGGAACAGAGACTGCCATGCTTCCATGTGTCCATTCCGCACAGAGCCCCCCATGTTGCAATAGAACACATGCACCAACCATGTGGTTCACACATCACTGTACTCACATGCCTGACCATGATGTCCCTGCACACACACATACGTACATGGCCTATGTCACACATACAGGCAGGTGTCAGACAACCAGCACACTGCAACATGCCCTGTCTCACACAGCAATGCTTGGCCACTTACCGGCCAACTCCAGATGGGTCTGCCTCCGAAGGATCTGGGCGTGGAGCGCTGGGTCTACGCGTTCCAGGACCCTCATCTGGATGTCACTCAGGCGTGCCCGGCCCCCCTCCGTGAGGCGCCGGGCCTTATTGAGGGTCCTGGACCTCAAGTCCACCCAGCGCTTCTTGATGTGCTTGATGTCGCGGGTTGCCACCCCCTCCGCGTTGATGGCAACCACTACATCGTCCCAGATCCTCTCCCGTCCTTCCTTGTTGGCGCATGGTCTTCCGAAGAGGGCATCATAATGCCCCAGGACATGCTCCACCAGGACACCAACTTCCTTCTCACTGAAGCTGGTGGCCCTCTGCCTCTCTGGCTGGGGGTCGCCACTGGTCTCAGATGGTGCTTGCCCCGACATGGCGACCCCTGAGGCAGGCGTGGGTGGGCAACTGGGTCCTGGGGCTGGGCTGTGGAGCGATGGTATCCCAGTCGGGAGTCTACTGATCCAGCAGGGGTGGACACAGCAACTGGACCCCTGCAGATGGCTGATGTGCAGGCACCAAATGGCAGGGCACGGTGGCAGCAGGCAGGCAGGCAGGCAGGCAACAGCAGATGGCACGTGGGAGGCTGCTCGGGGCACTGGGGGGCAGTGATTCGGCCTTCTGGGCAGGAGCGTGGTCTTCCGTGTGTATTCGCGTGGCCAGCTTGATACGAAGTGATTTGGCACGTGAAAAATCTGCACGTCAGCGTGTAATTCGAGGAAAGGCCCTTAGCGCGTAAGCGCGTCTGCACGCATACGCATTTTCATTGGACCAAAGGCCCTCAGCGCGTGACCGCGTCTGTGACGTGACGTGCGAGGGTGTATCCCTCATTGCACGTGATGACAGAACACACGTGGATTTCAACCAATCGCGTGTGAAAGTTCACGGCACCCCGGAACACACGTACCCAGGCTAATCGCGTGTGGAACTACCCGCGCACCCCTGAAATCCACGTACCCAGCCACCCAGCCAATCGCGTGTAGATTTTCTCGCGCACCCCTGTAATACACGTACCCAGGCCAATCGCGTGTAGAATTTCTCGCGCACCCCTGAAATCCACGTACCCAGGCCAATCGCGTGTAGCATTTCTCGCGCACCCCTGAAATCCACGTACCCAGCCCAATCGCGTGTAGATTTTCTCACGCACCCCTGAAATCCACGCACCCAGGCCAATCGCGTGTAGCATTTCTCGCGCACCCTGAAATCCACGTACCCAGCCCAATCGCGTGTAGATTTTCTCGCGCACCCCTGTAATACACGTACCCAGGCCAATCGCGTGTAGCATTTCTCGCGCACCCCTGAAATCCACGTACCCAGCCCAATCGCGTGTAGATTTTCTCGCGCACCCCTGTAATACACGTACCCAGGCCAATCGCGTGTAGAATTTCTCGCGCACCCCTGAAATCCACGTACCCCGCTCAATCGCGTATTTAACTTCCCGCGCGCCACTTTTTTGATGCGCTGGGACTCTACCGCCTGCCTTCGTGTGGCGGCCGTGTTTCAGCTTGTGCGTGTCTTTGGCTGTGCGTGGCTTTGCCCTATTCGATTCCATGAATACGTGTGGTTCGAGTGCGTGTGGGCGTTCCGTCTGCTTCCCTGCAGTACATCCCCAGTTACGCCCTTATTTTCGAGTGTTGTTCCCCATTCCGCGTGTTATGCCCCATGTCCCGCCCACTTTCTGGTGTGTGCGCTGAGGTTGTGCGCTTTCACTGTGCGCGTCGCGCACGCCTTTCGCGATGTTGCAGTGACTTGTGCGCCATGCACGGGTTTGGTGCACATCCCGCGGTGAACACGCGCAGGGACTTCCATGAATCGCACGCGTGCGCTTGTTTTTTTCTGCTTGCGCATGCTTGCGCATGCTTGCGCATGCTTGCGCGAAGATTTTCGGCGCACGTTTGTTCCATGAATCGGCCCCTAAGAGTGTGAAATCAAAGGACACCACATTGGACATAAATGAGAAGGCAAGCAAAACAGTCTAGTGAATTAGAAGAAAGAGGACTGTGAGAATTGGAGCTACGAATAGTTTGACTTCTGGGGGAAGGAGGAGGGTTTCCTGGTTCAGAACGGCAACAGTGGCCACAGAGTGCGAGCAGGGACGTCTCTAGGCTTTCCCAAAGCGAGGCACTTCAAGTTGCAGCAATATGTCCCCCCTCGGCCTCCTGGGCTCCCCAGAATGGCTAGCTTTGCAGCTAAGTGGAGAGGAGGTCCAGCATGCATAGCGCTATGGGCAGGACACACTATTTTAAATTTTATACAGGCCTCAAGAGGAGCCAGTGCAGCTGTTGTAGCACTTTGTGATATCATTGAATCTGCATTTCCGTGTTACCAGTCCGTTGGCATCATGAAACATGGTCTTCAGGGGTAACACCAAATTTAACCGAAAAAAACCTGTCTGTATGGACGTTTAGTTTGATTTGGGTGCTACAGTTTTTGGTGAAGACGAAAATATTGAACATTTGGAGCGGGGGCTGCGGACGTGTACCACGCTTCCCATGTTCGGTGTTTTGGGGGTTCGGAGGTTCAGGGGCTGCGGGGGTGTCCCCCGCATCCTTAACATTGGCAGCGTGGGACAGAATTTGCTCGGGCCCCTGTTTTTAATGAACGGTCAATAGGGGACCCAAAGTAGTTACACTGCAGGCTCTCCACCCGCGAACAAAACGACAACCCAGATCCTCTTCAGAGGAGCAAGGATAGATACAGGCAGGTCCACCAGGACCAAGTTTTTAGAATTAATCTGGACAAGAGAATCATAGCACAAAACGTACCCACAAAGATACACACTCACTCAGGCTACACAGTCATCAAAAGCAGCATTGCTTCTGTGAACAAAATTCAGAAAAACATTCAATAAAACCATATGCTGCATTTGCATGTCCTGATCATAATAGCACAATGTTTTAGTAATGTGCAGCAAAATGAAAACATTTTTTAACAGGGTTTGTAACTTTTTGCCTCAGCTTGGAAAGTAAGTGTTAAATATTTTAAATTCAGACAACAAAATCAACATTAGCCAAGAAGGCAAGTATTACCTCGCAACACTTACAAAGAGAAAACAAAAGACAAGAGAAAGCAATATGAGCCTGCTACTAATGGGGCAACACACAGTTTTGCATCTGTTCAGTGGAGAGACATAGGCAGTTCTTTGTCCTCCTAACCGTCAGTGTTTTACATGTTGCGAATTAAGGTCATGTTACACGTGGAAAACCAAATCGTAGGGTTTGCTTTTAAAAAAAGGTTAATTTCAGACAAATGTAGAGAGCACAGTAAGATTCACTGTGCAGAGGGGCGTGTACTAAGTGACCTTTTCGCAATTGACCTTGGGAGAATTGACCTTGGGACAATTGACCTAGTTTAAAAGGTCCATTTGGACATATATGTGGGGGGAAACCCCCCGCAACCCGCCCTCCCAATCCCCTTATATTATTTATAATCCAAAACCAACCCAATACATATATAGAATAAGTAAAATAATATAAAGGTCAATTGCGCAGAAGGTTAATTAGGACCACTATAATTAGGTCAATTAGGACAAAAGGTCAATTGTAAAAGGTCAATTTGGGTAATACCGTGCAGGGATATCCACTGCATTACCATGTTTGATTGTCAATATATGGCTTGTTGCCAAAGAAGCAGGGTGCGTAGATACTTCAGTACCTGTGAGAAGTGCCTTCCCATTTCATTTTTTAAACAAATGGCATGCGTCATTGATTTGTCACGGGACCTGTAGCAGGAATCTCAGCCCTTGTTCACTGCCACGTGTAGGGACCCCGCCAGGCACTTGAAAGCTGGCCTTTCACCTTGTATGTTGAGGCCGAAACAACAACCTTCACTCCGAACAAACATATTGCAGGGCCTGAGTTCAGGAAGGAACCGACAAACAGATGGTCACAAGTCAGAAGACAGCACTGATCCTGTATCCGACCGCCGCTGCCATAGGCCCACAAATAGGAAACTATGAAGAAAAATCGCCAAACGAATGGACCAAAGGAATCAAAGATCCTTTCAGCTCCTCACCAGTTATATGTAATCTTTGTACTTGCCTCAACTCCCTAAGCATTTTCCATACCATTGGAGTGTCGCCCTCAGCACGTGACTCCCAACATCATCCTGTCCTACCCCACATGATAACTTCTGTAGTTTTTCCCTCGCTCCATTAACCCAGTTTGTCTCTCTTGATTGAGAGAGTAAGATCTTGCTAACGCCCTCGACATATGGAACGGCTTAGAGACAGTTTTCTATCACCTCCCCTTCTCCAGACACAATTTCCCTGTCCGTCTTGATCCGAACAATGCAACTTTTCTTTGCCCATGGAAGTGATGTCCTCTCTCCTGCGCGGTTCAACCCTGCACTGAATAATGGTATCAGATTGCAGGCAATAGCAGTTTAAATGCCGGATTGGTTTGGCTTTAGCATACTCCATAACTTGTGCGCCCCGCCTTACTTTAGGAATTAACCATTGTCACAGGCATACGTATTGCATCCCAATTCAAACTTGAATTAAATCCCAATTCTCTGTCTAGTTTTAACGCATCTGCGACAGAGAACCTGTGTTAGTAATCTAACAAATATGCATAAACTCATTTATATAAAACACACTTCAGATCATGATTTCCTGTTTGGGGCTAAAATGCCTGTGTTGGAGAATATTTTTTCGCATACAATTCTCGAACCCTCCTACCCCCACTTCCCTTTCTGCGTAGGACACAGAACAACATGTTAACTCCACAGATACACAACCAAAATCTGGATTTTCGTAGCTGGAAGTCATTTTTTACATTTATTTGGGCTCCCTTTTGGCTTTTCAACTACCACCCAAGTGTTATTGAATGCAACTTCACTGTAAGAGCAACTAGCCACACTAAAATACTTCCCAGGCACACATCCAATATCATTACCACTTTCTCTGTCTATTGCAGCTTTGTCAATGTCCCTGTGTCTTCACCCAACAAACCCACATTCTTTACGGTAGAATTGTTTGTTTGTTTATTATTTGTTACACGCGCCACACCCTAAGGTATCTGGACGCTGAGTATTCTGAGAGAATTATCTCTCAGAATACTCAGTTTGATTGTGCGGGCCTCCTTGTGTCTGAGGAAGTGCAGGGTCTGGATCAATAGGAAAGGCATGCTTCTGAAATAAGTCTAGAAGCTCTACTCTTCCTTCCAAAAGGTCATCATCTACCTAAAATAGTGAAACTCCTCCAGTGGTGATTCTGGTCTCCTTAGGGAATGTCACAAATAGCACCGTATAATGCAGCAGCCTTACCAGAAATAATCTGTGGCTCCGATGTGCGGTCATGTGATTGTCTACGCATGAAATGGCCAGCCATCAATGTTCAACTGATCTGGCACTCTGGTTTGGGTGCTCATCAAATCTATGAATTTCTCTCCTCGCTATTGGTCAATCTATAACCCCACTTAAAGCAATAGTCGCTTCAGAGAGAAATGGCTTCCTTGGGCATACATAATTAGGATCCTTAAATTTCACACAGGTATCTAACATTGGGAAACAAATATAGACCTGCCATCCATGACTAAAATGCCACAACTTCATGAGTGAACATCTTGTTCTACTTCCCATTCTTTTTTTCTGGTACATTAATTCTGTCTTGATGTATGGGAGGCCCAATAAAACACCAATATCCATACGTTTTCTTTTTTTATACACACAGGAACTGCATTTCCCATCACAAATGCAATACTGCGTGATGCTTAAACAACACATTTTTACAACATTCTGCTTATGCTGACTGATCATTTAATATTAAAACAGTTTGGCGAATGTACTGTAATGGTTCATTCTGCTCCACACTGAATCTATTTCATTTCTCTTGAAGTTTTTTCAAGTCGTGACCCAACTTTTCAAGCCTTCGTGTCCATTGTTCCTACTAAAACCGCATTTGTTCCAACACAATAGTTCTTACCATTGCACCAATTATGGAAAAAAACTAGGATGGCCATGAAAAATCCTGCAAATCTACCCATTTCCCTCCTCTGGAGTATATGACTTTGGGACGGAAGCCTTACCCAGCTGTATAATAAGCTCCTAAAGCGATGTGTATGCCTTTTCCACCTGCAGCTCATTCGATTGTCTTACTTCACTCTTTCCTTCTGCTTTCTTATCTTATAAATATCAAAACTAAGGGACTGATTCACAGAAGCGTTTTATAATGATGCAATCGCATAGTAAATCACTCTGTGAATCAGGCCCTCAATGTTAACATTTCATCCATTCCTTCATTGAGCCGTAAATATTCGTAATTACCTGTTATGATGAATTCTCTGACTGTCAAAAATGTATTTCGACATGGATCTTTGTCATTAATGTAACTGACATCACCACAGCTTCACACTTCACACTTGATATCATACTTCACCCCTTGATCCTTTTAATTTCATCTTTAGGGTGAAAGGGCTTCAGCTGGCTTACATGGGCAATTTGTTCCACCACTAGTTCCCCATATGTCATCAAAATATTAGATGTGAAAATGGTATCTACAATTGTGAAGCCATACATTTGTAATGTCACCTTTTTTCTTTTGCAAAATTGAATTTATATACTACGTCACCTACTTTGTACTCTTTTACTGTTGCCCTTTGATCATAGTTTGTTTTGGCCATTAGCCACTCTTTCCATGTTCCTCTATAAATTATTTCTTAGATTTTTCATACACTCATGAATTGTGGAGGCATGTATCAGTGTCTATTCATTTGTCCTATACAATATGTTTTGGGACAGCACCATCTTCCTGCCAGGGATTAGCTCATACAAACTTAGGTTTGTGGCCATTAAGAGTTTAGCACTAAGGACCATACGCATCAATGGAATTCGCAAATTCCAACTACACCCTGACTCTGCCACAAACCTTTTGAGCATATCAATAATGGTTCTACTGCACCATTCCACACCATCAATTGAGGATGGCCGTTATGCAATATGGTGTTACCCTAAGAATCTGCCACATCTTGGACATTACTCCACCTGTGAAATGGCTTCCACGATCTGATTCTATCCTTTGGGGTAGGCCAAATCTGGAAAATATGTGAATCACCATTAGGGTAGCAGCAGGTTGTGAACTATAATCATAGGCTTGGATACATTCTTGTACACCACAACATCAACCACATCACAGTAAGTATGTACATGTTCCCACATGCCAATCTCCGACTAGACCAACAAAATCGACTTGCAAGCCAGACCAGAGCGGAGTCAAGTCCCTCTTAAAATTTGGCACTCTATGAGGTGGGAAACTTGTTTGAAAATGAGCACACCCTCAACATCCGAGGGTGTGTTTATATAGAAATATATAGTTTAACATCTCGGAACATAGGCAGCCAATATGCAGATTCTCTCGAGATCATGAATGTCTCTTGGGCTCCCATATACCCTGCAGTGATTCCATCATGGTCTTGGTGCAACATAAGACCACAGGAGGAGACCACTCACTGAATGTGATCCGAAACAGGAATGCAGATTAACAATCCATCTTGCAAGCTAAATTATCTTTTAGTTTTCATTAAGACTCTCAATTCCACCTTTCAGGTAAATCTACATCTGTATTAGGGTTCTTGTCTGAATCTAATATGTGGCTAAAGAAAACCCCTACCCTGGGGTCTCCCCTTTGAGCACTGATCAAGACCTGGTCAGGAGTATCCGAGCTCCACTGGACAGTTTTGGTCAGCTGGTTAGCTTTGACATTCCATTCTTTATCCTCCTCAGGTTATTGTGTTTGTATTTTATTGATATTTATAAAGCGTTTTTGCAAACACGTTAGGGTAGAAAACAAATCAAATAAACATGAGTGCAAATGGTCCAAGGGTAAGAAGATTAGGTAAGAGAAAGTTCTAGAAGATGAGCTTTGAGACAAGAACAGAAGATATAGAGGGATAGCGGGAGGGACCAACACGGATGTTAGCTGGGATGGAGTTCCAGAGTTTAGGGGTGAGAAGAGCAAAGGAACGGAAGTGAGAGGGGCGCACAGAGGTTAACGGGTAGTGAGGAGATGAAGATGTTGGGAGTGGAGAGAGCAGGAAGGAACGTAGGGACACATCAAAGAGGGGCGTGGCCATGAAACCCTTAAAAACAATACATAGAAAGTGGAATTGAAGGTGATAGTCATAGGGAAGGAAAGAGGTAGATAGGTGTGAGGGAGATATAGAGGTATGTGTGGGTGACAAAAAAAGGAGTCTTATATCTAAGTTGACGTTCAAGCAGACCGGGGAAGGTGGGATGAAAGAAGACCAAGAACAGTAGTCAAGGCAAAAGAAGATAGAAGAGGAAATGAGAAGCTTGGTTGCATGAAATGACAGAGAAAGGCGAATCTTGCGGATGTTAAAGAGATGGAATCGGCAACTGTGAACAGTTGAAGAAATGTGGTGAGAGAATAAAAAGGCAGAGGCAAAGGTAATCCCCAAATTACGAGCAGTTGGAGAAAAAGGGATAGAGGAGACAGAAAGGAAGAGAGAAGAGAGGGCTGGAAGAGGAGAGGGAGAGGGTTTGGAGGGGTTGAACCTAAGGAATCAAGAGGACATTCAGGATTGGACTGCTGAAAGACAGGAAGAAACAGAAGACTAGAGGGAATCAGAGAAAGTTGAGAAGCAAAAGACCATTTATTTATTTATGTGTCCATTTATATAGCGCCAGAGCCCGCAGGCACCAGGACGAGGAATAGAAAAGGAGAAAGTAGAAGTCAAAAAGCCTAGTCAGGTCCCGAGTCATTCAAAAAGGAGAGTTTTCAGATGCTTCATGAAGTTTTGCAGGTTAGATTCAGCGTGCAAATCCTTTTTCCAGGCCATAGCTGCCTGCATAGGAAAGAATCTACCATATCCTCTGACTCGTTTGTTTTTTTAGGTATCCAGGGGCTTGCCCATAGCAACATTTTTGCACAATAGTTAATACCTTAAACCGGGACCTGGCCTCCACTGGGATCCACTGGCGGTTTCAACTGTGCTCTGAGATAGGCTCGTACCTGCGCATCCTTTTTCCAGGCCATAGCTGCCTGCATAGGAAAGAATCTACCATATCCTCTGACTCGTTTGTTTTTTTAGGTATCCAGGGGCTTGCCCATAGCAACATTTATGCACCATAGTTAATGCCTTAAACCGGGACCTGGCCTCCACTGGGATCCACTGGCGGTTTCTCCTGTGCTCTGAGATAGGCTCGTACCTGCGCACATTTTTCACCAGGCGCGTAGCATCATTTTGCAGGACCTGCAAACGGGCAAGGCTACCTTTACTGGCAACAATATATAGGGCATTGCTGCAATCAATCCTAGGCAAGATTAATGCTCGGGCTAGGATCGCGCAGTGAGAGTCTGGCACATAGGGTTTCGCCAACCTCAGTAACCTAAAATGATACAGAGTTTTGTTAACCACATTTTGATTGTGGGCTTCTGAGCCAAGGGACGCTTGCAGAGTGACGCCTAGAGTCTTCACCTTAGAAACTATAGGGATGAAGTCTTCATCAATGGTGAAGCCCAGATAGGAGTCTTCTAGACTCCCTCTGGCCCGAGATGAACCAAAAAAGCAACATCTCAGTCTTCGTGACATTCAAACATCTGGGAGTCATCCACATAGAAGTATTTTATAATATCCTCTTATTTTTCCTTAGTAGACATTCATTTCATTTTCCCCAACACGATTGTCAATTGCTTGTATGAACTTCCCATGTTTAAGGGTTTTTGACATGTCATTTTTCCTCTGATTTCCCCTCATGGGAGATATTCCACAAAGCTATTCCTTGTGCAATCGGAGGCGGTGACAATTACCAATTCCTTTAATTTGTTTTCTGTGACTCCGGCGAAGGTCTTGTAAATGGCAGCCAGATCGACCCTGCGACTGCTCCTGGGACTAAACCGAAGACCTAATTAATTAATGTCATCAATTTGGGCCCAACCAATTCCACTTCCTGCAACTGATTCTTTGTTGTTCACATGATATAAGACTGCCACCACATACACTGTGAGTAGATTTCGACATTTACAAAAGTCTTATTTGGAGTCTGCTCATACTCCAATTGTTTTCTGCTTCTATGGTGTAAGGAGTTTGCTGGAATGCACAATCATGTTCTGCTGATCTCCGGTCCATGGGGCTCCTCAAATCTCATCAATCCCTAGTCTCTACATCGAAGACTTGTAATTCTAACACCCATGAGGTTATTCTTGATTGGGATAAATCGCCTTTTCCGATCAATTTACTCTGTAGATATTGTAATGGTTTAGGTGCAGCTTCAGTGAGCACCCGCTCACCCTGTATGATGGGACAGAAGTGTTTCAGGGCTCAGACAGTAGTAAATAAGGCCCTATCACACTCATTGAACTTTGTCTCAATAATGCCTTCCTGGCATAAGCAGTGATCGCATAATTTGAGTTCTTTTATTATTATTAGGATATTTATTGAGCATGGTCCTAGCTTCGGGAAGCAATGGAGTGCTTTACAATCATGGGTAGAAGAACACAGTGAGGGAAGCAGAGAAAAAGGGAGTGGGGAGCTAACAGGGGAGAACGGGCAATTGGCAGCAATGGATCTACAAGCAACCAGGAGAGGAGCAGAACACAGAGTGTTCTGTTTCCAAGATAATACTACTGATGAACATACATCTCTTAACAAAATCTCAAGAAGCTTTGGCCTGGCTGTCGTTTAAATTGGGTAAAGCCTCATATCGATGCTATCTCCATTTCCAGGGTACACCTTGTTTTAGTAATTTGGTTAGAGGCTGTGTGAGCAATAAACTTTCCACTGTAACTTGTCATGCCCAATAGATTCTTCAAGCTTCTCACTTTGGTAGGGTGCTCCAGATTCTGAATAGCCTCCACTTTTTTGCTCTGTGGTCAAAGCCATCGGCTGTCATTTATTGATCCAAGATGTTAACTCCTTTCCTGCACCATTTGGCCTTCTGCAAGGAGACATTTGTGCCATCCTTTTGTAGTTGGTTAAGTACATGCCTAATCTCATGGAAATGTGTAGTTATGGTCTCACTCTTAGTAAGGATATCATCCATGTAGATTTTATGTTGCCCAGTTTGGCAGCATCCGGCACAGCCTTGAGCACAACGCTTCCAAATTTGCCTGCACTGTTAATATACCCAAATAGGCTACATTTCCACACAGATTGCCTCCCTTGGAAGCTGATGGAGAATGAATGTTGGATGTCATACGGTAAGGGCACTCACCAGTAACCAGCTGTGAGGTATAAAGCAGTGAAGACCTTTGACCTCTGTATCGGCGCAAGACCCTGGTCGATAAAGGCGAGTGGCCCCTTTGAGACAGGAACCCGCTTGTTGTGTTCCCTTAGATCATCACAAACTCTCCACTGACCATTGAGCTTCAATACTCCTAATATAGAACTGTTTGAGGTGCTAGAATTAGACCCATCATCCCTCTAGATTCTAGACTTTTGTTGATTTCTGCCAACATTTTCAAACAAGCTAATGGTAACTTGTACTGTTTGGCAAGCACTACATTCACCTCATAACCTTCAGGTAACATAGTGAGGTGATTATATGTGTGCCCGCAAGCATATGCCTAAAAGTCACTCACTGGTATATGATAACCCAGCTCCTCTTTTAAGGACTCTGCTAGTCGCTTCTCTAAGTGACTTTTCTTCTCCCCCACTAAGTCTATTTGTTTTTCCTGTTTGTTTGTCCTTGTGAGCGCCTTGAGGCCTTTGGGTGAATGTGCGCTATATAAAAACTTATTTAGTTAGTTAGTTAGTTAGATATGCATCACCAGCGAATAAATCCTTGCATTCTAAAAATATTTTCCTCAATTGATCACCATCTCTTGGTCATCTGAGCAGGCATCTGCAGCCCGATTCTTTTCCTCCAAGAGTTCATACACCTCTGACAAGTCCTCCAGAGGGTGACATTCTATTCTTTCTTGTAACTGAGTGATGGGGTCTATCTAGATTGCAGACACCTTAAAATATCTTGAAATCTGAGCCACCGCCTCATGTGGCTGGCCTTCATCCTGGCGCTCATCTCACAATTGAAAGAAAATGCAGTGATCCTGTGGCAGATCATGCCCTTAGGTTCTTATAGATTAATGAACCATACCCTGAAGACATGCTTTGGCTTAGAGTCAATACATTTAGGAAAATCAGCTTCCTTTGGGCCATGCGCCTCATATATGTTGCAGATAATTGGATTATTCAAATCTGCATTGCATTGTGATGCGACTCCTGAATTGCCATCCCTATTTTAGATTTTTCCAAATGAATTTCTTTAAATTCTTTCTTTTCTTGCAGTCTCTGGATGAGATTGTCCCCAACCTCGGCCAGTAGGGTATATTCACAATCTCTGCTTTGCTGTCGCATGACCTCATTGATGCACACAAATGCATCAGGTTTGCTAAGATTTCATGCCTTTCGCAGTTTCAATGCTACTGAAAATTGGCTATTGAAAGCTTGGATAAAGATGTCTTTCTTTACTTATATATGAAATTAATTGGGCAAGATAGCATGCCTTTCTTTTGTTTTCAACTTTTTGTGGCCAGCATCTGGACCAAACCTTCTCATTTAGCAAGTCCAGTACCAGGCGCATCCTGTGAATGACATCACTGCCTAGATATAATTGTGCATTAGCGCCACTCAATATCTACATATTGTTGTTAATATTTTTAGACCCTATTTCTATTTTTAAATGACACCCCCAACATTTCTGTATCCGCAGTCGGGTTGATGCAGCCCGAATATTTTATGAATTTTAATGAGGAAATATGGTGCTTCCTTTCTGCCAAGAATCTGTCTAAACACTGCTCAGTAATAAAGCTCCTCTCTTGTTCCTAGGCCCAGCGTTGACTCAATTTTCGCCGGATAACTATCTATGATTGCCAGTCCCCTTTCATTTGTATTTCAGCAATGACTTGGATGCATTTTACCTGTTTTTCAAGGATGTTATTGCTGGGCACTGAATCTTCATCATGTAGATACAATCCCAGTGTATTTTCATCTATTTAGGTCTGCCAGCCTTTCTTTTTGTCTAAGTGGATCTCCAGCAGCTGTGATCATTTGTCTCCTGACCGGTCCCTACCTATTAGAATGACAGTGACACTAGGGACGCATCCATTCTGAAGGGACACATCAACCACATTTCTACACGTGGCTACTGGCTGACGTGCCTGCACAGTATTGTATTGATTTGCTACCTTTTGGAGTTTCAATGGCCCCTAACCCAAAGACCGTCCACTAATTTGGGACAATCTCCTCTTACGATCAGTTCCTAATAAGAATGGTGTCACATCCACGGATGTCTCAACTTGTGCTTGCTTGTTTTAATGTCAACCTGTGTGGCACCTTCCACTGGTATCAACTCAACATTGTAATTGAAAAAAGGTTCCTCAACATCTGTCATTTTAGAATTTGCTCCTTGGCTTAGGCTGTCTAATAATGTCTTTGCCATGGCAGTAGCTTGTGCACCCCCGTCCACCATTGCGAACACATCCAATGTCCTTGCACTAACATGGGAGCATAACAGCAAACTTTACTCTCCTGCAAGATGCATAGGAAGTGTGAGTTGTTACTGATCTCAGGACGGACCTTTCCTAGCCCAGCCCGACAATTTTCTAAGCAAAGCAACATGTAGAATGAGATCTTACCCCCTTTCCTCAGCAAAACACCACTAGATATGCCCCTTTTTCTAAAGGAAGAATAAATGTTTATGTTAGGCAAATGCCGATAGAACATATATCAACATTAACCAAGATATAATTAACAAACTACTATAGCAATGATTTAAAACCATTATAATACTCTTAAAATCCTAGCATATACACACCATCATAATGGAAATAGGCAAAATGGCCATCATGAATACAGAGCTCAGTATGTCATCTCTGGGAAAACAAAAAAGGAAACAAAACATTAAACTAGATTATCAGTGTAAACCGCATCACAAATTATATACAAATCCGTCGATTCAATATACATATAAAAATAAACAAGTTAACCTGGTAAAATGCAAGTGCATGATCTTAGTCCCCTTCCCTTCATATCTTTCATCCCGATTCACAATATTTAATTCAAGTGCCAGAAAGACTGCGTGAATCTTCTCTTTAGGTCCAATGTGGTGTAAGTAGCCAGTTTGGGCAGGCCCTCTGGGGCGTCAAGGCATTCTTCTCACTGCCTGCATCATAACAATCACTTGGATCTATAGGGCGCAAAAGAGGTACCAGCCATTCTTTCCTAAGTGCGCTGTGGTAGAGGCAGAAATAGAGAACATGTGCCGTGCTCTATTCAAAACCCGTGCTGCATGAGCAAAGCATTCCATTTTCTGGCGACTTGATAGACCACCTGTCTGTCACATTTTGGAGTGGTAGCGCATTGAAGTGTAGTCTAGTAAACAGCACTCTGTCATACGTTAGCAGAATAAGATCAAGTACACATTGATTGATGTTATGCTTAGTCATATTGAGGTATACAGTAATAGAGTGTCTACTGAAACATCTCACACATCTAACTTGTACCCTCTTTATAATCATACGGTCTTTTAAACTTTCTTAACTTGAGGGCCCTACTGCAATGTGGCTATTGCTTGGCTTTGCTGGCTCTGAGAGCCCTTCCATTGTCCTAATGAAGACCTCATCTAGATAAACCACGGCTTCACTAGTCATCACAACCATAGCTGATTCCTGTGCTTGCCCAGGAACACTTTATAAAACGTATGTGTGGAGTGTGTCATGTCTTCTGCTACTTTACCTGTCATCAGCATCTCATCGAACATCTGTGAGAGGCAGACATCATTAGGGCACCCCCAGTTTGTAGTCTGCATCTGTAGAAAGTCCCGAGAGGATAGCTGAGTGGCAACGTGCTCGCCTTGGAAAAAAGACGACGCACAGGTTCGGAAGCAACGCAGGTTCGAACCCCGGGTCCGTGCTTAAAAACCACCAGCTGTTAAGTGCGTTATAAATACCCAATTAATTAAGGAAACGCACATATTAGACTTCCTGGAACATGCCCGATTCCTTTTTCCACTTGTGGTGTTGAGATCAATATTTGTATCAGTATCTTTGCTCTGTAAGGAGCTATCCTCTTATATCTCAATGTTTCTGTTCTTTTTGGTAACTAGCTCTACAATACACTGCACCACACCCCTTCATTCAGGGCTTGTAGCTTTGTAAGCATCAAGTGGGGTTCGTGAAGTGAGGAAACGTGCTTGGTAGAGTCCAGAGCCACATCAGGCAGAAGGACACCTACTTTCCTGTCTGAATCGCTGGCACCACTCTATCCTGCTTCCCCACTTTGTGTGCACTCTTCATAATTTTTATTAACAGACTCAGGACCTCATTATGAGTTTGGCGGTAGCCGTGCCTGTTTTACAGGCACAGCTACTGCCAAACTCGCTACCGGCACTGCCACCCACGATTGGGCAATAACCGGCCCATTACAAGTTGAATGGGCCGGTAATTGGCCATTCGCGGGTGGCCGTATTACCGGGCTCCCGATCCCCATTCTACCCCATAGGGCAGAATGGGGGTGGGGAGCATGGTTACACCGGCACCGTTTATAACGGTGCCGGTGAAATTACGAGTTATGCTCGCGGGTGCCACGCAGCCCGCCAGGTCAGACCTGGTGGGCTGTCAGGCACCCGCGAGCAGAACTCGTAATTCGGCAGTACGGTATGAACGGTGCTGTTGCCGGCACCGTTCATACCATATCCGCCAACAGTATAATGAGGCCCTCAGTGTCCAGATCATGTTTTCTTTTGATTTTGTTTTCTTTCTCACTACTCTTTGGTCTCTAGATGTCCTAGTTCTTGGGGGGCGGGGGGCAAGCGACATCTGACTCATTCAAACCTCAAGACCTCACTCTGTGAGGACTGCAAGAACTCCCTGTGGGATTCCGCTGGGCCTGATGATAATGCATATGCCACCTGCTTTGCATCTTTAAGGGAGCACGGGAAGGCACGGTGCATGAGAAGAAACATATGTAAGTCCCCACCCCCCATAGTGATAACATTTAAAAAATCTGCGGTAAATTGGCCAAATGCTCCTCCACCGAACAGTCACCAACCTTGGTGAATTTCTTCTCTATTTCTTTCAGTGAATCTACATTTGGATGCTTTTCTAACCATCATCATCAAAACAAGCTTTATTCGATTAGAAATGGCATAAAAGCAATAGAATACATGCATATACATCATTTTAAGATTCCAGGATAAACAATGAATATAAACATCATTTATAGTCGACATATTACATTCTAGAGCGGATTAAATGGATGAAAAGCAAAAATACAATAAAAATGCATTTAAGCAGACAAGGCCGTATACATCGATACAGCCACGCACGGTGGATATACTTGATGACAGGAAATACCAAATTCCTGTCGGATGACTGCCTAATCAATAACATTGCTTCATTCATATTTCAAACTTTCATTATAATAAGCAATGGTTTTCAATATTTGGCTCTCAGAGCCCTGTAGCCATTGCACAAAAATAGAAAGTGAGCTGGAGATTCAGTCATGTGTCCACAAACCGGGCATGTAAGGTCATTGGCCACTCCCCAGCTATTAGCTAAAGTAGCAACGTTTAAAATATTAAGCCTCCATTTTTAAAAGAGAGCCCATGCTATTGCTGGCCTAACCTCATCCAGATAATTTTCAAAACCTAGTTCAGTTTGTCATACTAGGCATTCTGGGCCCGTGCGAAGTAAGCTACATGCACCCTTCAATGTCCTCAAAATGAAATCCACAGCTGCCTTGTTTACACTCACCAGGTAGGAGTTCTCTACTGGTTGAGGGTTTGGTGCATACCGTCTTTAAGTACAGAGCAGCACTCAATCAATAATGATTGATAGTGAGCGGGCTTGTCAATAACAATCCATAGTCCAATTTGTGTCCAATCCCTCTTTACAGGCTGATTACATGAATAAGTGCTGCTCTGTACTTAAAGACGGTATGCACCAAACCCTCAACCAGTAGAGAACTCTTTGAAGGCTAGCCTCGATTGCTTTGAGGCGAAGGGCCAGCTCTATATGGAGTAATGCGTTCGGGAAATTAGATGGGAGGACAGGCAATTGTTTCAAAAATAGGTTTTCAATGGGGCTAAGCTTTGCAGGGTTTGCACTTCCCCAAATGTCTGCACCATAGAGGGAGGCAGCACCTGCTTGGGACCTGGAAAGAGTTAATTGCCGGTGAAACCGCCCCTCTCCCAAGGGAAATGAAGAACTTCAGAATTGCCCCACTGTATTTACTGAAGCTAAGGCAGGCCTTGTTAATTTGGGCTGACCTAAGGCCGTTCTAATAAGATCTCACACCAAGGTAATCAGAGAATTGTACCTGTTCCAAAGCACAATGATTTATGCTAACAGTGAGTTTGGTGGGTTTGAAGAATATACGTCTAAAAACAAATCCCTTGGTCTTCCCAATATTGAACTCAAAATGTAGCTCTTTACTTTCATTAAAAAAAAGTGTTCAAGGTTGTTCTTAATCCCATTGGCGAGGTGAATAATGTGTCATCCGCGTAGAATAAACCTGGGACTGATTCCTCATCCAATCTCGGCTGGTCCAGGCAGTTTGCACAAAGTGCCCCAATAACCTCATGGATGTAAATAGAGAAAAGGAGGGGGACACAGACACAGTCTTGCCTCTACCCTTTGCTTACCAGAACAAATTCAGTGGTAACACCCCCCAGGTCACAATGCACTGATGCCGTATTCAATGAGTACAACTGCTGTATTACGGCAAGGAAATCTTTTGGAACCCTCCCCTTCTTAACAACCACTGCCGCAAGATTGCCTGGGGAATCCCATCAAAAGTCGTTTTGAGATCTATTAAGATGACATATAATCTTGACCATCTCAATGTAACCTATTTTTGACCTATGAGGTATCATTTGAAGCATTGATCGATCATACTCCTTCCTTTTTGGGAAAACAGCCTGCAGAGGATCAATGATGTTGTTAGTGTCTGCTCAGGCTTCTAATTGCTTATAAATGACCTTTGCAAATATTTTCCCTATACTGTTCAATACGCGCCTATAATTCCCTGGTTCTTCCCTTCCACCTTTCTTGTAAATGTGAATTATTATAGCGTTCCTCCAGGATGGGAGAACAATTTTTTGACGTATTAGCACATTAAACAACCACCATGAAATAGGGGCCCATACAACTATTTTGTCCCTATATAAATCTATTGGGATGAGATATGAGACGGGTGCCTTCCCCCCACGTTGCGACTGAATCGCCTCCTCTACGTCGCTCAGGTTTATCACAAAGCTGGAAACCTCATCAATCACTCCAAACCCCTGACCATCCAAGGCGAAAGCAGGCCCGACCAACTCAGTAACCTTGGTCAAGACCATAAAGGTGCATAACGTGTGTCTTCCAGGCGGTTGGGGTTATGCTACAGGTCAAGCAATTCCCTCCTTTAACACCATTGTCGCAAAATAGCTTCCAGAAGAACTGTACATCTCTCTGATCCATGGACTGTTGAAGGGTTGCTCACCTTGACTCGACAACGGCCTCTTTCTTCATTTTGATCAGCAATTATTAGGCTCCCCTTTTTGCATGCACCACGCTTAGATCTACTTCTGGGATGGCTCTCAAACTCGCTATAAGCTCCGACTTGGCTGGCCTACATTCTGGGTCAAACCATTCTTCTTTTGTGGTGGAATTGTTCATATCACTTGCCATGGAATTTGTTGAAAGTAGCTGAAGTTTTACAACCTTTTAAAATTCATCAAGGGTTGCAGTTTCCTCTAGATCATCTAGGGAAAAAACATCCAGGCTTTGTAAGATGGTCCTAAAAAGTGATGTTTTGAATAGAGGGATGGTAAGCTTGGCCCATTTAATGGTACATCTTGCTGCTCCAGCGTTACCCCAACAAACCAATAAGATTAGATTAAGGTATTTGAAAGTTACCTTGACTGGTCTGTGGTCACTTTCAAAGCATGCAATAACTTCACAAGACAACACACTCCCAACCTTTAGCTATAAACAGGATGGGTGGTGGTGGCGGCATGGTCCTGGGGTGATGCTAATCGGTCTTGCCCTCTGTGTGATGCGCCACACGAGGGCCTTACACACTTGGTCTTTTTTTGTCCTATATATGCGAAAGTGAGAGGCTCTGTCCCACGGCCCGTACAGCTCGAAATGGGTTTTGTACAATATCGGCCTGCTTTAACATACTTATTGTGGGCTGATTCACCCCATGAGGGTTGGTCTCTGCTTACATACTGAAAACCAGCACTTTACTTGAGGAAACGTATGCTCAGAAGTAAGACATGAAAAGTGCATTTTTATGATCAATAATGTGTCAGGTTGTGATTTGTTTCTGAGTTTTTTTCTGATTTTATAAATATTGTTCTTATTGTGATATATCTGTATTGTATTATGTACAGTTTTTATGGAATGTAATTTGCATTTCCGCAAAATAAACATATTGATGATGACGATGATAAACAGGACCGAATCTATTCTATAGGAACAGTTGGCTCCAAAGTAGGTGTCCCTGGTCGCCCATTAAGAGTCCATTGCGTGCCCTTAGCTCGAGTATGTTAAGTATCCTTGTTGCTTCTATTGCTTCGTGATGAATCCCCTTGGAGAAATTAGAAACCAATATTGGAATTTCCCGATCCTCATCTTCGTCATCCCAAATCGCTCAAGGTCTTGCAGGGGTTCATACTGCAGATATAGATATGTTGTTTCACACTAGTACCTCCATCTATTATCAAGTCGCTGCCGGTCTCTATCATGTTCATTTTTAGATTTGTTGCCAGGGCGATTGTAGATGTTGAAGAGAAACAGATGTATGCTCTTTGCTAAGTCAAACCTTCAAATACTGCAGGCCCACGGAGCCTGTCTCACATAGTCATCTCCCAATTTAGTGCGAAGTTTAGCCATATTCATAGTCTTCCAGAAGGTCTGCCATTGGCTCACTTAGATGCCTTTAAAGAGAAGACCTGAAATCCTGTGAAAACCATCTGCTTCATTGCCCAGGATTCTTAGAAAAAGATCAGATCAAATCCCTGAGTGAAGTCACAGGTTACCAGTCAATTGGTCGAAAACATTTGGTCGACAGGACAATTGGTCGACACCATTTGGTCGAATGCCAAATGGTCGAATTTTTTTTTTTTTTTTTTACCCCTTTTTTTTTTTTTTTTGGGGGGGTCCCCCATCCCCCTTTTTTTCTTTTTTTTCCTTTCCCCACACGAAAACCCACAAAAAATATATATAAATTAAAAAAAGAAATTCGACCATTTGGCATTCGACCAAATGGTGTCGACCAAATTGCAGTCGACCAAATTGCAGTCGACCAATTGACAGGACACCAAGTCACACCAACTAGGATCCACCAGATGTTTCTGAACCCCCACAATGTTCCAGGACAGCTTCTTGATTTGATGGTATAAATGTGCAGAGTAGTTAGGTGTAGTTCCGTGCTAGAGTTAAAGTCAATTCAAGCGTGTATAGATAGAGTGGATTTATTATTAAAACACATCTGCCCTTAGGTATGCAAATACAGTAGTAATTCCTCCTAGGCTTTGATAACCTTCCTAAGCCAACATCATCCAAAGGGTGGCACATGCTAATGTTTCTCCTGTGACTGGGCTTTGGCAAGACGTATCAAAATAATTCAAAAAAGTTTCAAACCCCATTACCCTGTATAGAAATGCAGGTTATTGTGTGTTAGTAGCAGTATGATTAACATTCCATTAGTCGTCAAGACATCCTGATATTGTTACTTCCCAATTGTAGATGTAGGCAACCATTGGTCAATCAATTTCTGTCGCAAAATACATGGTTTTCCATATGTGAAATACCACATCGTCACATTAGTTGCACATTGGCCAGTTGTTACATTCCTTGTGTATAGTCACATATTCCATTTACAGTGGGCTATTGCCCATGGTACAATAATCCCCAAGGTCCCTTGTGAGAAGGATGTATAAGGGTCATTCTTTGCAGCACAGAGAGTGTGTCCATCTCGGTGCGGTAGTGGGGTTATCTTTTGTCATCCAGTGTTCAAGCTTCCATACTAGATGCTGTGCACTTTTATATTCTGAGATTTGGTACTTATGTAAGTTTCCTTATTAGATTTGCAGCTTCACTTTACCAGGATGGAGGTGCTCAGAAAATAGAAGTGCACAGCATCTAAAATGGAACCTTTAACACTGGATGACCCCGCTAATGCTTTGAGATGGACGCACTCTGTGCTACAACGGCAAGGTGACCCAAGGATATGATATGATATGTTTATTCATATTGGGCCTATATGCAATGTGTTTCAAAGCGCTTCAAGGCAAGGGAGGGAACAAGGGAAAATACAACGACATTCTTACATGGCATGAACAGTAAGGATGTGAAATTAACTATTGTACTCGGCCTGGCGAATTTTCAGATAGTGCAAGAGCTAAAACATAGATAAGGAAGGGAAGAGGGAGTGGGAAGGAAATGGAAACAGACAGGCGACTACTGTGCTAGGCCTGAAGACTTTTCTGGTAGAGTCAGAGGAAAACAAAAGGCGAGGGAGAGGGGTGTAGAAAGGGAGGGGAGGAACAAAACAAGTGACTATCGTACTAGGCCTGACAACGTTTCAGATAGTGCTGGGGGGGGCAGTAAGGGGATGGGGGAGCGACAGACGAGGTTGCTATCATACTAGGTCCAGGGACAATTCTGATAGAGTAAGTGCATAAAAGAAAATAAGGGGAGGAGATTAGAAAAGGGAGATGGGAGGAGAGAACAGAAAGTAAGCAGTCAAAAAGAGTGGAGAGCGAATACAATTGCAGAAGTCAGTAGTAACACATAATGTTGCAAGCCAGGATACAGGGCCACAATGAGTACAAGATGCAAAGGAAGTCCAGCATGAGAGTTCAGAAAGGGTGACCCACAGTGAATCACTGAAGTCCATACAAGTAAAATCCAGCATTTATTTATTTAACATTTATAAAGCGCTCACACAGTCCGCAGGCATCGAGGAGCTGTTACAGGAATTGTTTGTTTTTCTTAGTTGCGTAATTGTGTTTTTTTTTTGTCTTAGTTACATGTTTATAATGCACTTAAACACCCAGAGGTTTCTAAGCGCGGACCCGGGGATCGAACCTGTTGTTGCTTCGCGTCGTCTTGCTTCCAAGACGCGCACGCTGCCGCTGAGCTATCCTCCCGGGACAATTGGCCACAAGACGGTGATGGTGAAACCAGAATGTATCAGGGCAGACTCCTGTGTGCAAGAAGGGGGGACGGGCACAAGGGAACAACACGGAGGGACCAGGGAGGGTGGGGATGGCCTGTGGGGACAGAGGGTGTAAACACATGTTGGTGCATGCTTACCTGTTGTCTTAGCAGGGGGTCAGAGCCTGTATCCTTCTGATCCGAACAGGTCCAAACAGGAATTGCCCTTTTCTTTGACTGCCCTTCACTTTGGACGCCCGGGCGAGAGACACCCTTGATCTAAGAGTTAAGAGCAAGCAAGGAAGAGGCAGGGCTAAGAAGGTGGGTGGGGCTTAGGCCAGGTGACCTAGATCCACTTACACCTGCTCCTCAGCTGCAAAGGAAAAGAGGCTGGAGGGCTCCTTAAGTAGGGAAAAGAGCAGCAAGCAGGTAGGCACCAGGTGGGCGTGGCTTGATAAGTGCTGAAAAAGAGCAGATCTTAAACCTGCAGGACCTAAGGGTGATTGGGTTAATTTAGGGACATATGGAAGAGAACGACCCAGTGGCCTAAAACGAGCAGGGCCTAAAGTTGTGCGGGTTGGTCCTGGGGCAGGTGGAAAGAGACGCATAGTGATCTTTGAACCCTCAGACGGGTGAGACCCGAGTTCGATTACCAGGAGCCCTTCGACCAGGGCTTTGTTTTTAGGACAACCTGAATAGCATCATCGTCACACATTGGCACCCTCAATCTTGCACTATACTGAAGGTCATCTCTTATGACAGATCCTCAACCTCTGATGACGCCCTATGCATAACTCACGGAACCATGCATAGCCATGCACCTGGCTACCTCCGGAAATAGTTTCTGCCCCAGCAGGCACGGCCAGACAAAGTCAGACTCACAGTGATGTAGACCTTGCCAGTTTTTGGACTCACAAAATGGAATGTCTCTCCTTAAATAGTCATTTATTTACATAGTGCTTTCATCCATAGCACAAAGTTACATGTATTATTATTACCAAATCGAAATTGGTACTCACTTCATCGACATCAAAAGAATGAAAGACTGAGTCAACCTTGCAAAGATTTGAACCTGCAGATCAAACACAGATCACAGCTATGAGCGCTTAACCCGCTGAGCCATCTTTCCGGAGGAACACATGTTTTTGGGATATAACATTATAGATGAAAGACTCAAATTCGTGCCAGTTTTATGCACAGACTGTGCAACTCCGAGTCACATGGGATGGTGTGTGCCCTTTACACCCCCCTCCCCCCACCCCCGCCTCCACACCCCTTGGCAACGTGCCTGGCAAAGGACGACAGAAATCACAGGCCTGCCAAAGGCCTTTCTGCCAGTGTAAAGAGGGCCTTGTCTGTATTAACACTGCTATGAAAATAGCAAAGACTTTTACAGCGCTGCTGTAAACAAAATCCCTATGGTTGTAGATGACACGATCTAATTGGCCATTATTACATTTGCTTTGCTCTTGTTTCATAATATCTTAGGCAATATGTTACTGTTTTATACATAAACAGTGATAACATGTTATAGATTTCAGAAGAGTTTATCCTCTGGAACAGCCCTATTGTGCAGGTGCAGGGAAGCGATCACTCTATAAAGCAGCGTTCTGGCAACGTTGAAAAGAGCCGCGGACGCCCCCAGGGCCCCCTTACTCGGGAAAGTCGCTGTTGTAAAATACCCAATATCCCATTCCATCAAACCTGCGTTTCTGAGAGGAGGCTGGATGTGTCGCTGCAGGTGATGAGTCCGCTGTAATAGAAAGAGAGCCGCCCAGATCCTAAAACGGATTTCAGGAACGTCAGATTTCAAAATGGCCGCATTAAGAAAGTTCCCTGGAGGGCTGTCTATTCGGCTTCAATCTGGCAAGCCCCCCCGCAGAACAACAAACGGGTTTTAGGAAGTGAATTATGTTTCCGCTAGTAGGAGGGCTGGACTGGAAGGTGGGGGAGGAGGTCGGGGGGCTGCTCCACTGCTTTCCAGCTTAACCTAGGCCTAGTTGTGTTCTGGAGGGACCGTGGCAGCTGAGCACCCCCACTCTCTTGCGAAACATCATCCCCCAAGAGGCACTTCTTGGTGCCGAATTCTAAAGGCTCCCCATTTTGCGTTTTTACTGATTTTTACAGGGCCATAAATTAATTTGCTTTCTGTCTGTATTCAATTTGAAAAATGGAGAAATGCAAAGAAAAAGCAGGCCTTTCTGTTTGGTTACCTATACTCTCAATGCATTGCAGGCCAGCCCCAATGCACAATGGCAGCGCGGACAGTGCAAATGTATGTGAAATAGTATTAAAGTAGTTCAAATTGCTAACAGCAAATATCTTAGATCAGCAGCAATCACAGGAGCCACGAGTTGTTGTTAGACTAAACATGGAGCTGGCATTGATGTGCAGCAGTCCAGTTCCATTTGTGTTCTCTATGGCTGTGTGTGTTTTAATAGATGCATTATTTTCTTTTTAAATGCAGAAGTGCACTGGTTGCAAGTTATCTTTGTATGTCACAATAATTGTGAATACAGAAAAAAAGGGCAAAAAATAAATATGGATAATACAGATGGAAATGACGGAAAAATTGACCGGCGGACCCCAAAGGGAAGGGGGTCGGGGGCCCTGCACGGGCAGTCCGGCCGACGGGATTGAGGTGACCGCCTGCTGACTGCAGCAGAGGGTGACACGACGAGGTGGTACTCACGGCAATCTTGGGTCCAGAGAGACGCTGGCAGAATAGCGAACGAAAGGTCTCCCACGGCCGAGATTCGATCGGGACTGCAGACAGGTGCGTGGACCAAGGCAGCGTGCCGGGCAGGAGGCAAGTTGCCTCGAAGGCTTGTGCGGAGGAGTTCCCCTGCCTAGGGCGGCCTGTGACCTTCTTGCAATGCCCCCCCGGAATAACCTGATCTTGCCTGGCCAGTCCTCCTTGGAGCAGGGGCAAGCAGGGGTGTACGCTCGACACAGTGGGGCGGCGTGCAACCAGAGCACCCGGCCCACTCCATTTCAATAAATAAACACCCGAGCCCCTGCTCGGTGTCTGGTCTCCTCGCTGCGGGAGGGGGGAGTGCGCAGTGAGGCGGGAGGGGAGCCCAGCCTAATCAACAGCTAGCAAAGATCAGACCGAGCAGGTGGGCTGTGCTGCCTATGCGGGAAGGACTGGTCCTCAACTGATATCCATACAAAGTAAGGCACCAGCACTGTTCATTACCTGCGCACACAAGGTACTTAAGGATCCCTGGCCCCCAGGGGTTGGGGAACGTCTGGGACACGGCGCTCGCCCTTGTCGGCAAGCTGCCCCCCCCTCGCCGGGCAGCCCCAGCCAGGAACAACAGTGGGCATCCTCATAAACATGTGCAGCCAACTGCCAAGTCCACAATACGCGCTGACCACATCGAAGATCTGTCTTCGCAAGAGGGTTGCCATGACCAAAGTTCGTGGCTCTGGAGGTCTTTGCGGCCCATTGGGGTTCTGGCCACCTTAATACTTGGTGGACACTGGGCTAAAAACCTGCAGCTCAGGGAGCACGAAGGATCCTCCATGAGCCCCAGGAGGGATTAATGCTTGGTTGAGGTAGATTAAGCCTCTGTGGATAGACAACACCACTCCAGCTGCCGGGGGAAGGAGAAGCCTGACCTGCGGGGAGCAGTCCCTCACGTAGGGACAACTGCCAGGTGAATATTACGGAGTCCGGTTCAAAGACGTCACAAAGGGCTGGACCGACCCAGAAGCATCAGTAGGGAGGAAGTGATCTGTAGGGGCCGCCTGTCCTTGGGGCGCCGGTCCAGATGATCAATACTTGGGACAGCACTAGCGCGACGCAGCAAGGGTACACTCTGACAACAAACAGAATGATTCAATCCTGATACTGAAATGGTAAACCCTAAGAAGCAAAAAAAAAATCTACCAATTTGCCCGGTCGGAGCAGTAGCAGGCGGCCACCCTCCCCCAGCAAAAGCATGCAAGTGCACAGCTTGATGTGGCGATGCTGAATCAAACTCTCCTAGCCCTGAAGGGCAGTACTGACAGTCTAGGGGCAAAAATAGACGCCCTAACGTGTAAAGTAGATGTTTCAGCAGTGCAGATAGAAAAGCTCTGTGGGCGCATGTCCGAAGCTGAACAAAGGATCAGAGAAAATGAGGACAGGATAACCACACTGCAGAAGGAAGTTGCAGTCGAGAGGTTAAAAAAGTCATAAGTAAGAATGAAGACCTCAAAGGCTGTTCCAGAAGGAACAACATTTGCATCCCGGGGATCCCAGAATCGACCAGGATAGACAACATGGAGAAGTTTGAGGAGCAGCTCCTGTCTGAGATCCTTGGCAATCCACCTTTGTTCTGCATGTATATGGTGGAGCGCGCCCACAGGTCCCAACGGTGAGGCTCCCTCCCGGAGCACCAGAGAGGCCCATCATAGCCAGAATCCTTTGCTACAGAGATATGAACACTATTCTGCGCACAGCCAGGGAAACGAAGGAACTGAAATGGGGCTCCTCAATGGTCAGGCTCTTTCCGTATTTCAGCCCCATGGCACAAGAACAGTGAAAGACGTTCCAAGCTGTGAAAAACACCTTGCGAAGAAGATCATTAAGTACTCAGTGATATATTCAGCAAGCTCTGTGTACAGCACAACGGCACAACTATGTTCTTTACCTCCCCTGAATTGCTTTGAACGTCCCAGACCCTGGAGGCTCACCAAGACACGCACCATGACTACACCGCCATATCCTTCTATAATGATACTTATCCACTAAGTGATTGCAATGTAAATTAACTAATCACTCTGGTGCGTTAACAGAGGGCGGGTGATATCCAATAGCGGTAGTCGCCACATGGAGTGCATGGGCCGCCCTCAGTGCCTTGATTCCCGCTTTAGTAGCGGTCTAGTGATCTTTGTTGATGTTGGGGGGTTGTGAGGGGAGGGAAGGGGAGAAGGCGGTAGTTTATGGTTGCTGGCGTGGGTGGGAGGTGGGGGGTAGGGATAAGGTAGGAAAGGGGAAGTTTTTGGTTACGACAGGAGATAGTTGAATATAAGGGGTTTCACTGGGCCGAAAAAGGCTAGACTAATTGGGAACCATTGCAAGAACCTTTCAGCACAGGTCACAGCAGAGGACGATGTCCTGATGAAATATTTAGATGAGGTAGCCCTGGGGTGGCTGGATGCTGAGATCGGGGGGGGGACACTAAAGGACCCAATAATGACAGAGGAGATACGTAAAGTGATATTAGCCCTCCCAAATGGAAAAGCACCTCAGAGTGATGGTTTAACCGCCGAATTCTACAAGGCGCATGCCGATATACTTCTTACCAGCCTGCAGGCTATGTATGTGAATGCCCTAGCATGCGGATCTCTCCCAGAATCCACCAGAAAGGCACTGATAGCGGTTCTACTCAAACCAGATAAGGATCTGCAGAAATGCACATCATACAGGCCACTGTCATTGATCAACGTTGACAATAGAATCATTGCGTAATTGTTGGCTGAGAGACTATTACCACACATGGAGGCGCTAGTCCTCCCCGACCAGGCTGGCTTCATCCCCAATCGATCAACGCAACATAATATTAGATGAGTATTTGAACTCATGTACAATGTAGACCCGTAAACCCCCATAACGATAGCCGCCCTGGATGCCGAAAAGGCCTTTGATTCCGTGGAATGGGCATTCCTATTTGAAGTACTGCGTCATACGGGTCTGGGGCAGAAATTTATACAATGGATTAAACTGTTATACATGGCACCCAGGGCAGCCGTATACACAAACGGACTGGCCTCGGAACTAATTTACCCGACCAGGAGAACACGTCAGGGCTGTGCTTTCTCTCTCATACTATTTTCCCTAGTAATGGAGCCATTGGCCTGCCATATTAGAGAATTACATGCCCAACGGAGAGTACGCATACAGCGGCAATTAAACATTATATCATTATACGCGGACGATGTCCTGCTATTTGTAAAGAATCCTAAATTAAACCTCTGATGCAAGAAATCGGCAGATTCAGGGAGCTCTCGGGGCTCTGTATTAATTGGAGTAAATCTGAAATACTACCACTGACCACGACGGCCTCCCAAGGCGACGTGGGCCCGGAGTTTCGGTGGTGCCCCCAGGGTATCCGTTACTTAGTGGTGAGGGTGACCACGGACATGGAGGGCTGTATATTTATAACAATGTCGCCATATGGCCAGCCCGGTCCTATTGGGCGCGTATTAGATCCCTAATCATTAGATTGGCATGGGCAGGGAAACATGCAAGGATTCCCTATGATACCATGGTTAGGCCATTCAAACCGGGCAGCCTTGAGTACCCCTACCTGTACCTGTGCTACTTATCAGTGCAATTACAATACATCGCTGGATGTGGTCTATCTACTCAGGACTACGTACACACCGTACTGGCCAGAGAGATTTAGTTTCCAGAAGACACAGTAGGGAAACTATGGGGCACATTAATACATCCACCACGGCGGGAAGTCCAGCCCGCCCTGGTTACATGTAAAGCCTGGGATTGAATATCGCAACAGACTGGTACGGGCACAACCTATGCGCTAGACCTTCCGGTATATAATATACAAGGTGTCCCACTCAACTTTGAAAGATTGTTCCGGATCCACTATCGGAGGTTGGAGGTTTAAACTCTAAGGGACCTCGTTCAGGATGGGAACTTTATAACCTGGGAGTCATTGAAAACCAGGGGGGGAATGGACCACAGTAACACTCTTTTTGTACTTTAGACTCTGGGAAACACTTTGCACTAGATGGCCAGAGTGCCCCAGGGCGCCTGCTACCCACCCAGTGCTACAATACGTATTGAAACCCCCGATATCCCAGAAACTAGTGTCCAAGATATAGAGACTAGCTGGAAATTTGAAGAGGGCACCAGACCAAAAATTCAAAACCACATGGGAAGGGGTGCTGGGGGTGACACTCAGCGAGGAGTAGTGGAAGCTCATTACTTTCCAAACTCGCAAACTGTCCATCAATAACAGATACAAACTAACTCACTATAAATACCTCCACCAAGTGTACTACTCACCAGATAAACTACACAGTATTTATCCAGATAGATCATCCAGGTGCAGAAGGTGTGAAGTAGATAACACAACTTTTTTCCATGTAGCCTAGGCCTGTATATGAATACAACCCTTTTGGGGGAAGGTAGAGGAGGCTATGTCCAAGATGTTGGTATCCACATAGGAATTCTCTCTGGCAATTTATCTCCTGGTGTTGGCATCCATTACGGCTCGCCACCTTATCGCTTCCAATTGGGGTTAGTGCACACCACCGCCGTTCAATAGGTGGGTGGAGCTCATGTATATGTGTGAACAGAGAGAAGCCAGCTATGCTTTATCGCAGCCTGAAAACAGCCGACCGTTGGACTACTAGCCGATTTTTCGCCAGTACTACTCAAGTAAGATGGAGGACTAACCCGTATGGGTGATGAACTAATGGGATGGAAGCCCCAGAACAACAGTAAGAGGACGGAGGGTCCCATGGTCTTTGACATCCAAGCTGTCCTATGTTGTGATCTAGTTGGTTATGATTTGATTGTAGTACACTCCTCAATTTTTGTCCTTCTCTGTTCATGGACCTGTCACAAGTGGACCTGAATGCAATATCTTGTGTGTCAATGGGGGGATGGGGGCAGGGGGAATGAGATTAGTTATATAGTTGTCAATTGGAGAGATCTCATTGTGTTGTAAATAAGAAAATGCCAATAAAGAAAGTTTAAAAAAGAACTTAAATATAATTCTGTTTTAATTACTATGTGCCCTTTGTTGTGTGTGGAGAAGCATCCCTTGGCACTGCATTCTATTGCTTTCTTCGTTGGATGGTAATTAATTGCACTGGCAAGGAAAGGTGGACATGGCATCGCTTTGACTTAATGCCTCCCAATACACACCTATGCCCGGACATTTTTAAGAAGGTCTATTCATCTCCTGCTCGAGAACTTTGGCCACTTTGATGATAAACCTTAACTCAACCAGATTTTCATTTTTCTTTTAGAGGGTGTTATTTTTGTTGAAAGCAATTTAGACACAGGGGGATCAACATTTTGGTGAGCCAAGTTTCGGTGAAAGGCCGAGGGGTGGATCCTATGGTTTTCGAAGATGTCCAAAATATTGGAGTTGTCCTTGGAAGGAGATGTTGCATTACGACATACACCTGTGAAGCATGTGCCTCGAGGGCCTCAGGTTGGGGAGGGAGGTTTCACCTGCCCCGTACGGGCATTGGCTGGGGAATGGGCAAGGTATCAGGAGATAGACAGGTTTGATGGGGCATGGGGGGTTGCTGTTGGATGTTGATGGGTCTAGGTCATGACAGGATTGGTTTGACACCAGAGGGAGGGACTCTTCAGTGGGAAAGGGGCCAATTACAGACTGAGGAGGCTGTAGTGTCATCCCCAGCTGCAGTGCATGGGGACAGGATATGAGAAAGAGGTGCCAGATGTGAGACATTCCTCTGTACCTGCATCCTTTCTTTGCGCAACTGAAAAATGGCACGGCACAAAATCAGGAGGCCTCCCTCCAAAACGTGCCTAGAGGCCCTGTGATTCCAGCCACACAAAAAGAGATGCCTTGGTGCCCTTGAGGGGCTGCAGACTGGTGGGGACCCACACACACTGCAGAGGCTTGAGTGGGGTGTCTGGCATGTGCCTAATGTCTGTATTGTTTGCTTGGACCATTGCTCTGCTTTTTTTGCTAGAAATGTGAAGAGTCAGGAGGAGTGTTCTATTCCATGAGAACTTATATTGAGCCTCTGCGCTGTTAGGGCACCATGAGATATGAATTGGGGGAGGTCATCCAGAATGTATTTTTCCAGTGGGACAAGTCATGAGTCAAGAAAAGGAGGCTTGTTTTTATGGTTTTGGCACTGCAATAGATGTCCACAACGAACACTTTGGTGTTGCTTTTGTGGGAGTTGTCATTGAATTCTTGACTGGAATTTTTGGAAGGGGCCAAGGCAAGTAGAAGAAATCATACCTTAAGTGTCCAGTTTCATTATTTCACTCTGTGTTGTTTAGGAGGTCCGGTTTGGTTGCAGGAGTCATTGTGGCCCAGGCCCGGCTCCAGGAATTTTCATCTGGGTGGGCCAGGGTTGTGATCAAGGGGGCCCACATTCCATTGGTTGTGGGTGTAGGAGTACCCTAAACAAAGTGGTGGCATTGATCAAGATTTCTCGGATCCGTGATCCAACAAAAAATGCCTTCCCAGATCTGCAAAAAGACGTTTGCAAACCTCTATAAAAAACAGTACATAGCAAAAGAGAAGCAAGGAAAATAGTGTTGCAACATCATTTTCTCTCCATTTTTTGTTATATCTGATCCTCCTTCACCTTTCACCCTCCAGTCACCTTCCTTCAGCTGCCCCAACCACCGTTCCCATTTACCTCCCCTCCCACCTATTCACACCAGCACACCTTTCCTTGCCTGGTTTAGGAGAATCGAGGGAGATGCCTCCTCTTCCTCCTCTGAGATGGCTGAGCAGTGAGGCCCCCAGTCTTTGTACCATCTCATATGGTGTCCACCCAAAAATACCCTCCTGAGCACAGTGGCTACTCCCAGCATGCCCCGGAGGAGATGCTTGTTCTCCCTCCATCTTGTTGTGAAAGATAGATCTCCCTCCGCCCCCCAGAATACTGAAGCAAAGAATAGGAGATTTTGTTTCCTACAAAATTACATTTTCTTTCAAACTTCTTTTAATTTCAAGAACAGAACATTGCATGTCCAATCAACACAGTTAGTCTTTTGATCTTAAAAATATTTCGAGCATAACATATCCTCCAATAACATACACATGTATATACAATCCTCCCTTCACCCACCCATTCCACAACCTCCTTCGCCCCTCCTTTCCAACTGAAACGCTACAGTAGTCCCATTCTGAATATCTCCCATCAATGGTTCATGTCCACAATTACATGTTAAACACAAAATGTTATTTAATTGAGTTGAGAGTGCTAGGGCTGTAAGGGCTGCATCAGGAGGCAGGCGTTGATGTTTGAGGGGTTTGCGGCCTTCTGGTATCGCTCATGGTGCGGTGTGGCCCTGTACATCTTTATCTGGTACATACTGTTAACACACTGGATATAATATGCAATTGTCCATGATGATGTGTTTACTTGGAATTGCTATTGAATGACACAATTTTGTTCAATAAATGTGGCCAGGATATTTTCAAAGTTAGATTTGTGTGTGTGTGTCCTAATGCCTGTGCTGTCCATCTATTAAACCATGAGTGAGGCTTTTTGGAATAGCTTATAATGCGAACTGAATAACTTCTAGGGGCACCTAATTTTAACAGGTAAGGCATAGTGAAATTAAAAATATGCCAAGGGTCACACACTTTGATCATGTAGTTAAGCCATAGTTTGCGCCTAGCCTGAAATTTAGATACTTGACCACACATCTTCTGAACTCAAGTTTGTACAATTATGTGTTGAAGTTTGGCTTTGAATACCTAAAACAATACTAAATGTTATACAGATTACTTTAAAAATACACAAGTCACATGTTAAACCAACCTGACAATGTATTCATCATTGTAGAAACATGTTGATGAAAAGATTAAGGGGGGCATTTTGTTTCAAATCCAAAATTGCACAGAGCGTTATTCTCCTGTTTGCACTTTTTTGCAAAAGGGGCCATTCATTAATTTGAATTGTTTCCACCAAGTACTGGAAAAGTAAAGAGTAAAACACAGGCGAAAATTGCCTTTTCTCCTTACTTTACCACTATGTGTCTGGAAAAGTGTAAATCTATTCCACAATTAACGATTGTGGGAGCCATCCACAATGTATTCCTTTGGACTCTGCCCGCTTTTACCAGGTGTAAACGTCAGACAGATCCCATAGGAATCCATTGGTTTTCCGCCAATGTAAAAATACATAAAATACATGCTGGTGGAACACCAATCGGATTTGGCCAGGGGACCTTGTTAAGTCGGATCTGCTCTCCAACTTCACCTGTCAAATCATACAAAATCCTGCAGCTCATAAAAAGTGGAGCTAAATGCATTTAGCCCCACTTCTTCCACACTGCTTGACCTGGAAAATTATCCCCTATGAATGTACCTTTATTTTCCCCATCCTGAATGGAAGCCTGCAAGCTCCAGCACAGCATTTAATGAGAACTTACAAAAAATCTCATACAGACACAAAGTGAAATGAAATACATTACAAAGTTATTGTTTCACACAGCTTGTTCTGTATCCCCTTAATTACTAATATCACCCAACAATCACACTTAAATATCTTCTTAAAACCCTATATAACCTTTTTAAAAGTGCTACAACAATGGTCACTGCCTTTTTACTTTTTCTCATCTCCAATCACTCCCTGTTGTAAATAATCTGCCTCTGAGACATGTTACAAAGATAAGATCGCACTCTTTAGAAAATATTTAAATACTGCTTTTTAGTTATAAAAGATGTACACTTTTTATTCTTTGACTGTAACATTATAGAAAACTCTCTTCTTTTTTTTTATTTTACGGGTGTTCATGTTTCAATTCCGGAACACCCAGCACCCAAGATTTACATCATACTTTCCAAACAAATCCCACAACACACATGAACTATTCTGTTTGCATGCAAACTCTGTAAAATTACTCAAACAGAATGAGGTTATCAAGTCAGTACTTATCAGTTTGAATCATGAAACGTTCTGGCAGAGTAGACTATGCTTCCAAACAAAGATGCATTCTATTTAGGTCAGAGCCCCACTGGTAAGTATGCATGAGACAATCTGAAATTGGTCAATACTTGCCAACCTAGCCTTATCATTTTCAGGTAGGGCCTTGTTGGACAAGCTCAGTGAGGTGTAGCTTGATTCCCTAGGCATAGCAAGCAAGACACCCACATCTGGACATATACATGTTCACTTAGGGAGACAAACTCAAGGCAACATGCACTGGCCTAGCCAACAGCTTGGGCTTTTGATTAGGCATGGATAGGCATTTGCCAGGTACTGCCATAAGGGTACCACCTGGCCATAAGATGTAAAAAGCTGGAAAATGCTGTCAGTAACTGGGCATATGATGGCATGGCAAATGTTTGCTAATATCTGTACGCATGCCAAAACTGCTGACTTCGTGATTGCTTGTTTAAGACAGGACTTCAGTGCAAGTCAGAGGCATTGACAAATATATTGCTTATCAAATCAACTGGCTGAAGACAGACATTAAGATAATTTTACTACTAGCTCATTTACAGAGGCAATTAATTAAACAGTCAAAAGAATGCCTAGATATAACACTGGCAGGCCCTGTACAGCAACACGTTTGTTGTTACTTTGTGACAGAGCTTGCTCAAAGAGTTTGGCAAAGGTTAGGTTTTGGTGGTGAGGCATTAACATAGCCATGGCTAGTCATTAGGTGGGTAGATGACCAGACACACCCATAGGATGTGTGATTTTCCTCACAGTTTATTGCCATCTAATCTGTGTTCCACAGCATGAGTTCTGGTTGTACCCAATAGCTAAAGAGACTCTGAATCAATTACAACCACCGTCATTGCTCTGGCAAGCCTTATATACCATTGTTTGCATATCAGTCTTGGCCCTGTGACTAATGTCAGAAGCTCTTCCTAAACTGCTAAACCACAGGGCCTAAAAACTAATGTGGTTGCTTGTGTTCCAGTACAGATGCAATACGGCATCCCGGTTTCACTACGAACCAAAGTGTGTGATCCTGGGCAAATCATGTAATCGCACTGTGCCTTATCTGCAGTGATTCACTTCATAGCTTATGTTAGCACATCATGCTGTTATAAAAAACACATCCTAATGACTATAGAATTGCTGCATCTATAATAACAGTGCAATTTAGGTATTTTGCACCACAACGGCAACAGTCCACCCCACGCCAGCCGCAGTGCTAGCCATCTATTGGTGGAGCCCATGCACTACGTGACTTGTAAGAGCCACGTAGTAAATGCAGTCCACCAATAGAGGGTCAGCATTTCCAGGGCCCAGCAAGTCAAAAAAAGACTTTCCTAACAGCGGACGGCCGTAGCTGCTTGCGGGGCGTCCTCTGTTAGGGGAGTCTTTCATCCAGGCGGACCAGGACAATCAACATGCCGGGCCGCACTTGGGCCGCATGTTGTGCACCTGTGGTTTAGAGTGACATCCACCCCCCCACTCCCTCGGTTCCCAGTGGTCATTAACACCACTGACATGGATTCCTTTCTAGAGGGGGCAGAGGTTGGCTTTGGGGGGCCTGGCCCCTCTGGCCCCCCTGCTGGAGCCGGGCTGTTGTGGCCATGGAGCGAGCAGGCACCACGTGCATTGGCACAGAATGGGAGACTTCTAAGAAGGTGGCCTTCCTCTGCAAAGAAACCTCACTACTTTTCCGACAGCTCGGTGGACCAGGAGTGAAGATGTGATTTGCGTTACTTGGAAGGAATCGAGAAAGTGCTCTCGAGCATGCGTCTGTATCCTGGACGCCGGTTGGGTGATCTCCTGCTCAGGCCCCTCAGTGTGGGAATTGCAGGATTATAGTCACTCTGGAAGACAGGAGAGGGAAGCCATGACAGGGTGGGCAGGATAATTTTCTCAGTGTTATTAGAAACTGGGATGATCTCTGAAATGCTCCCTTCGCCTTCCCCATCATCGAACACGTTGTGCAAATCTCTTCTCTTTCTCTGGGTGCAGTACTCCTGGCCCTCATTGCAGCGCTGCCATCCGCTTGGGTTCGGTGGTGGTATAGCTCCATTGTAATCGATAACACCAGTAAGAATGGTTTCCACCTGCTGCAATAGGAGTGCAGACTACCAAAAAGACTATTTGGAACAATCACCTGGGTATTGGGAAACAGAGGGCAATGCGTATTTGTATTTGGGATTTGGAATAGCGCAGAGCTTGCTAGGAAACAACACAGTGCTGTGCATGTTGCTAAGGGTCACACATGATGTAAGGAGTGGTAAGTTACAGAATGCTGCTTTCACTATCTAGGGACATAGTGCTGTTCTCACTGGTAAGCAGTGAGAGCCTCTTTTGGATTCCCAGGCCTCTCTGCTCTTTTAGTAGCAGTAGCTGCCCCAGCCTGCCAACCTTGCATAGGACCACGTGAGATTCCTTCCCAGCCAGTTTACCTCGGCAGTGGTCCGGATTCTGGTTTCTTTGTGGTGCTTCTGACACTGGTCTCTCTCCCTCTCTCCCTCTCTCCCTCTCTTTCCAACCTCCAGCCCCCCTGGTTCCTGAAGAACCGCTCCGACCCCTTGGCAATTTGGTAATGTTATATCAGCCTTTCCATTCCTATAACTGCCTTTGGTGCCTTCAATCTGGCGTCAGGTGTGTAAGGAGCATGTTGATAGTGTCATCATGTTGTTCCGTTCATTTGTCTCAGCTCTTGTGAGTCTGTAACTCCCTGGGGCTTGAAAGGATTAAGCGAAAGACCAATACTTTACATCCAACTGCGCTCCTCTGCGCTGCAGTGCACGGCCTGCGCCTTAAATGGAGTGTGCCTCAATGGGTGTTTTAATGAAGCTTTTCACTGCCTTGGCAATTTAGTAAAGGTCTGTGGGGAGCCTGATTGGATGGGATGCCACAGCATTGTAACATTGTCCTATCAACTGCATCCGCCATTTTGTGAGCTGGTTCAGCATTTCTCCACATGGATCCCTGTTGGCCTGAAGGTGCGTACAATTCTCGGGCATGTCCCTCAGTGCTTTGTCATAATCTCCTCAATTCTATAGCACAGTTTATGTGCAGATGCCCAGGACCAGAAGGGGTCCCGCAGGGAGAAGATCCCAAGGTCTTGGTCACTGACTTTGCACAGAATAAAATACACTTTGCACAGTTCCATGAATCAGGGTTTGTGTCGGTAGTGCAAAGTGACTTTTCAGCACTGCAAAGTAACTTTGACTGTGCAAAAAATTCCATGAATCAGGCGCTGAGTGTTTTAACCATGAGACGGGTTCTTCCACTTGCTGAATTATGTCGTACCTTTATTTATTTTTAAACTTGTGGCTGAAGATGGATCGGAACTCTTCTATAATTTTGCACCACTGGATGACGTGGCTTGTTAAAGTGTGGTTTATCTCATGTGCTTAGCACCTTTCCTATTCCTATGACTGTCAAAAGGGTCGGGTATGTGACCACAACAGGGTGTTTTGATTTCAAGTTCAAAGATTCTACTCATTTTGTGGGCCATAACACTTCGTGGCAGGCAGCCATCTCAAGTTGCGGCGCATGCATTTCGCCAACTGTCCTCATTGCGTTGGATCATATGGTCATGGTGACTTTGCCGAGATCTTTCACTGGTAACCTAGTGGTCCACACACATGCCTCAGTGTGCAGGCTAGTTGCTCCTTAATTTTCCTACGTAGTGTGTTGCAAAAGATGTTTATCTTCGCAGTTGTGTTGACCACGACCTTGGCAGTGTGATCCCTGACAAGGTAGTTGATATCTTCATTTGCTTCGTCCTCTCCCTCCCTCATCATGCAGATGTAGTTGTCAATATTGTGGTTTGTTTCGGATTCTAACAAATGTTGTGTAGCACTTCTATGTTACATGACATCATCTTCTTATGTGGTTATGGTTATCGGGCTTCAATCTGTAGGATTGCAAGCACTTGCAACAACATTTACCTTATCAGCACTGCAACATGGCTGCCCCATTGCTCGGCACATTGCATTATCACCCAAACACTTTCTTAGTCCTATTTTTCTATTTCGTCTGTCGGAAACCTCACAAATAAGTCTTCTGCTTCAACCCCCACAAAATTCATGAAGCACTTCATGGTATGTTTGACTGCGATATTTGCACGTTTAGACTCAAGGCAGTCTCCAAATGGTCGACTCTACTAAGCATCACTTTTGTTGAAGGGCAGCGGTTATAGAACGCATTGAGGCCTTACGAATTACTCTTCATATTTTTGTTTGCAGTGGATTACGTGCATTTTATTGACGTCATCATCAGCACTGGGATATTTCTGGTGGGTTCTTATGATTTTTTGCAGCAAGGTCACAGGAAGGGGAGGTGTTGCCCACACCTCGTGCTTGGATTTGAACGTAGATGTCTCTCCTTCATATTGGGTGTCCACTTTTGCTACCACCCGGGGCATTCGGGACCCAAATCCCCCGATTGCCATGGTGCCACTTTGAGAAATGAAATGAGGCTAAATATCAAGGCAGCATGGGTCGCTGGCAGTATTTAATGGTAAGAAAATAGGTGCCATGGCCCAATCATTTTCTAGCACGCTTGTGACACTCTGGGCTGGCAGTCCCCCCCCCTCCTTTTGCTGCCACATCCTACAGCTGCTCCTCGCAGTGTCGACCCATGTGTGGTTAAACTACAGCTCGCACCTGCTCATTGGGGTTGATGGATGCTCTGGCTATCATTACTTCATAATCAATCTGAGTCTGAGACAGTAAGTGCCGGGCTCAGAAATAAGTGCCAGGGCTGAGCCCTAGCAAACACCACCACAAATTAAGCACTGGTCTCGCTGGAGCAGAAACAAGAAAATGGAGCACTTCATGGGCAGCAGAGGGACAGGGCAATTGCAGGCTCAGTATTGCTTGGGATGCTTCTGGTGGTGTTTTGGTGCCTCACTGCCTTCGTTGTCAGGTGCCCTGACATTAAAACGCCAGTGTAATATAAATTACACTCATTTGTGGATAAGCTTAAATTCCTTTATTCTCCTCGAAGGTTTACATTGAGCCTACATGTGTGAGCCTGGTATCCACATACTTTTGCTGCATGCGCCTCTACTTGAAGACTGAATCACCTCTTCATATCACTTCCTGTCCTGCTGAGGCCACATGATCTGGTGTCTTGGAATACAGGCAAGTTGCTGTGGGTTGAGAGATGGACACAAAGTCATCGGTACATGGAAGGTCATACAACACAAGGCTTCTCAGGGTGGCAGCGTGTATACCTGCATGCCCTGAGTCCCACAGAAGTAATGCAGAAAGATTACGAAGGGATTAGCATCTGTCGAATTATGCAGATTTAGCTGGTCATGCTGTGCCAGCTCAGAGCAAGGACAGTTAGATGGCAGCTACCTTTCATAGTGCCCGCTGTGAAGATGCTGGCGGAATAGCCCATATGCAGGAAAGCATGTCGATTTACAGAAAATATACAGTTAAATACACGCAGCTCTATAACAAGCTCTCTAACCTTGACTCTAAGCTTCCTTCTTTCCTCATTCTCCTCAATCTTTCTTCTGCTTTTGATATGGTCAACCATGCCATCCTGCTCAATTGCTTCCTTGATAACCTGGGAATCATTGATCAGACCCTGGCCTTGCTGACCTCCTTTCTCACTGACTGACCCTTTCAGGTCCAACTGGGGTCTTTCCTCTCTTCTATCTCTCGCTCTCTATTTGTGGTGTTCCCCCAGAGTCTGCTCCAACTTTCAGTGTTATGTGGATGACACCTAGCTCTCTTTCTGGCTCCCCTCAGCCACTTCCTCCCCTTCTCTCATACCAGACTGTCAGGCCGCAATTCAGAAAGGGTGTGCCACTAATGATCACTGCCTTAATGCCAGTAAGACTGAGATCCTCCCCATCAGGACACCAGTTCCCTCCTTTCCCCTCTCTCTCTGGCTGCCCGGTCTGGGCCCCCTTCCTGATCCTACCTGTGAGGCGAAGAACCTTGGTGTCATCTTCGACTCCACCCTCTCCTTCTCTCCTCACATCTCTGACGTCTCTAAGAAGTGCAACTATAAGCTGCACCTCTTCAGAGATATTGTTCCTTTCCTCACTTTCCTCCAGAAGCTCACTGTCTCCAGAGCTCTAGTCCTCTCTAGGTTGGACTACTGCAACAGCCTCTTTCGAAATATGCCTGCCTCTACTCTCCAACCTCTACAACCTATCCAGAACAGGACTGCAAGACTTGTCCTTGGCCTCAACCCCAGGGATCGTATCTCTCCAGCTCTGAAATCTCTTTACTGGCTCCAGGTGGCAGCAGGGATCAAGTTCGAGACCCTTTGCATTGTCCACAAGGCTTTCTGGGGCCTGGGGCCTGGGACGGCACTACCTCCAACTCTCTCTTCCTAAACATGTCCCTTCACGAGCTCGCCGCTCATCCACTTCCAACTCTGAGGGTCAGACGCTTTTCCAAGCAGAGAGTTGGGGCAGATCTCTCTCTTCGGCTGAGGCCTCCTTCTGGAACAGCATCCCTGCCCCTCTCAAACTTGATCAGGGTCACCACTGGTTCCAGAAGCAACACAAGTCTTGGGAGGATAGCTCAGGGGCAAAGCATTCGCCTTGGAAGCAAGATGATGAGGAACAACAGAGTTTTGATCCCCAGGTCCGCGCTTAAAAACCTCTGGGTATTAAGTGCATTATAAATAACCAATTACAAGACCTTCCTTCTTTCTTCTGCTTTCTTTCTTCCTCTCCCCTACTGATGTCCCAACTGCTCTGTGTGCTGGTCACCTGGCTACCCTCTGAACTCAGGCCCAGGCTCCTGCATGTCCAGTGCCTTTGCACTGCTTCCGGGCATCTCCAGCACTTATGGTCTGTATCTGCAACACTACAGCCCCTACTTCTGTACTTATGAGCCACCCGCTGGCTGCACTTATTGAGTTACCTGCACTTCTCCCCCCCATCTCCCCTCGCAATTCTCCCTTTCCACTTCCCAGCACTTGCACGATCTGAATGACACAGGGCCTAGTAAGATTGTTGTTATTGTCCTCCCTCTGTTTCCCCCTCCTTGTCTTGTTGCGCCTACAAACATTTGTGTACAGGGGCGTTATAAATGTCATATCATTTCATAATTACTGCATTGTGGTGATAAATGGTCATATTTTTCATTGCAATCTTCGGCCCCTGGTTGAAGTGCACTGGAACTAGATGGCATAACTATGCTTCCTTCCCCAGGGGATTACTAAATCTGACTTGCATAGCTGAAGACCGAGCACTGGGAGCTATGAGAACGTGCAATGCTATCTATTGCAATGATGCTTAGGCCTATTTTCCCTTAGAGCTCTCCAGGGGGCGGAAGTCTTCGCTTGCGCTAATGATTGATATTAATATGCGCACTCGATGCATGAAATTCCATCTGGATCCCCTTACCTTTAAGATCATTTTGGGAAGGTGGCTCGTAGTTACCCTGAAGACTGCAGATGCGCTTCTCATGGCAGCTCCATTGAGGCAATGATTTTTTTTTAATTTATTTTTTTATTTTACATCTAAAGTCCGGCAGGTTCAGACACCCTCTTATGGGCCAACGATAGCTCTTCCGTTAAAGACTTAGAGCTAAATTGGGCTGTATCCTGTGCCTAATTTGTGGCGGTGTTTGCTAGGTCTCAGCCCTGGCACTTATTTGTGAGCCTGGCACTTATTTGTGAGCCTGGCACTTATTGTCTCAGACTTAGTTTGATTATAATGTGGCGTTTTGGCAACTTTATTATTGTAACTGCCAGTCACATAATAAACACAAATAGAATCAGAGCAAAATGTAAAGAATGATTGTGTTTAAAGACACACTTTAACATTTGTCTCATGTCAAAAACAACAATTATGTTATTTTAAGTGTATGTTGATTGGTATTTGTAAATCACACTTCTGCTGTAGTGAGCACATCCATCAACCACACTAAACCGGTGGGAGTTGCAGCTTTAACCCCTTATAAATTGACAGTATGGGTAGCAGCCCTCGGTGGTGACGGGACGTTGCCCATCCTGACGGGCCTTTCGCGTTTTAGAAAATATTTGAGCCCCGGTACTTGGTCCAACATATTAATTACAATAGGACGTTCCTGCGTTGTATTAGAACAGACGACTGAGAGCTCTGGGAACGCTTTAAGCCCCCACCCCTACTTGTTTCTTAAAATACGATTTGCTAACATTTGTAAGCCTCGTACTTCAGATCATTTATTTATTTATTTATTTTATTTTGTCATTTGTATAGCGCACAATTCTTGTACGATGGTGTTTAACACCTTTTTATACATTGTAAAATATTTCTATTGCGCAATAAAAGTGAAGATGAAGGAAATAGTTCAACTGACAAATGCAGCACCTTGTGGGCAACTTTTCAAAGTTTCAACATCCCATTCGCTTGTCAGAGGAATCCTCCATTGAGAAGTTAGTTTCTGCTAAGGAACATCTGTGAATGATCTGAAAAGAGCTGAGCTTGGGTGCTGTGGCATGCCCATTCCTTGCCCCTCCACTGGGTAACCTTATTATGCCACTGCTGGGGGTGGTGTTCAAGGAAATCCATGGGCCATCGACTCCGGTGCGCTGCATCATGTGTGAAGCGCTCTGTCATGCACATCTGTTGGTAAGGGTATGGAAAGGGGCAGGGGTGACCAAGGCTGACATCCAGTTTGCATTTTGGCTACTTTCGCTCTATGCCACAAGCCATGCCCACTCTGGTCTCCTTTTCTTATGGTTCATATTGTTGCATGGCCGTGACTTTCTAAATGTACTGGGCCCTAAGCCATACAGGGGCGAAGGTAAACATCAGATTGCAGTACTGTGCTGCTGGCTGCATCTCTCTGACATCCAATGATGTCCAACTTAAGCTGAGAACGTCCTTGTAACCTATGCACCCTGATACCCTCGGGTCTGGAGCGCAATACAAATGAATAAACAAACAAACAATGCAGGGGGCTTGTGATGAGAATGAACGCTGTCTTGCAACATGTTCATACCAGTACAATAGGTTACCCCAATAGATGCCTTGTTGGCATGGCCAAGTTACAGAGGAACCCCCAACTAAAATTAACAGCATCCCTTGCCTCCAGCAGGGCTGTTATGAAATCACTAGAAGGAAGGCCATTCATATGGTGATCCTATTTCTGGTGGTTCTATATATAGCCTTTTCTGGAGTTTGTCGGAGTGCACGTGCACCCTAGTGATACAAACGAGAAACATCTGTAATTCCGGTTGTGGTTGTATCAGAGAAAAAGGGCATTCTCTTATGCCATGCTGTATGCTACTCACACAGCTGGTTCTTGGGCAAGTTAAGATTAGGTGGCACATAGAGGGGTTCACCAGATTACACCTTCAAGTAGTAAAGGTCACTGTTAGGTCGAGATTGGGTAGCAGAATGAGCATTGCACTGACCCTCTCACTACCATAAGAGCTAAAATGACCTCTTCTCCTTGGCTGACCCACAAGCTCTTTAATAGGACCTTTATGGTTAGGTTCAAGATGTTACACTCACTCTGCAAATGAGCCATGGAGAGACGGGGTGGAAACTGACTTGCCTGAAAAATGTCGTTGCCTGTATTCGGTCATCAGCAGTCGTGCAGACCGTTGAAATTGACAGTCGTTGATAGGTGGTTTGTAAAGGATCACCGATCATTTCTGTGGCCCGCTAGCTGACATGATACTAATTGGCTGCACCTAACAGTACTGATTTTTGGAGTGTGGTGTGTGTTTCCCATTGCAAGGGTTTTAGTTCCAAATTTGGTTCATGGATATGGCCAATGCATGAACCACAGCCAAATGAATAGGCTGGATAAAGGAATTAACACTGCCATTTTATGTCTTGGCCATGCTCAGCAGCCATTTCAACCAAGTGATGATGAAGTAATCAATAAGTGGAGCGCTATACATCTTTACTAATGTGTTTCTCCCTACGCACGCACTTGTAATCCTACTTTAGCAATTGGTCATAAAATGAGCAGCTAACGACTAGGGGAGCAAAGTGTCAGAAACTAACCTGGCTGGCCCGGTGCACTTAGAGGCATTGGGCCATTACTCCTTTAGACTGAGTAGTATGGGCTCCTTTGCTCTGACCCCTACCTAAGTAATAACATAGCAGACCAGATTTGTTGTGGAAAAATTATAGGCCGTAGGCATTTTTTTATTTTTTTGCAGAAAATACATAACAAAAAGCAATAACACCATCATTAGCTTTTGGGCACCTTGTGTCCAGTTTTGGAGTTGCCCAAGGCTCCTCCCGAGCCTTTCGTACCCTCGAGCCTCCGTTCCTGGGCACATGCCGCCTACGACTTATTTGGACCGTGTACCGAAAGAAAGTACTCAGCGTTCTGGCCCCTGCCTGCTTCCTCCTTCGTCCCTTATCCTTGTAGGGTGGGTTGGGTGGCAAATGTTCCTTCTTTCCCCTTGTCCAGGTCCTAGGATCTTGCCCGAGAGAGGTGAGCTCCTTACCTGGTTTGTCCTGTTTCTCCTTTCCTGGGGTTACTTATACCGCTGAGCCCTTTTGTTCCACCCTTGGGGGCCGGGTTTACCCCGGCCCCCTGCCGTTACTTCTCGCACCTTCCCCAGGTGCCATTTCCTGCCCTCCCTGCTCCTTTTGTGTTGCGGGCGCCATTTGGACGCCCCTCCCTACTGCTTCCGCGCCGTTTCCCCCCCCACCCTGCACTTAAACTCCCAGGCCCTCTATCGTCCCGTATTTCATACGGTTCCGGGGCCTGGGGCATAGGCTGAGTAGTGTGGGCTCCCTTTTCTCCCTCTACCTGACCCCTACCTAAGTAATAACATAGCAGACCAGATTTGTGGTGGAAAAATTATAGGCCTGAGGCATTTTTTTATTTTCTTACAGAAAATACATAACAAAAAACAATAACACCATGATTAGCTTTTGGGCACCTTGTGTCCAGTTTTGGAGTTGCCCAAGGCTCCTCCCGAGCCTTTCGTACCCTTGGGCCTCCGTTCCTGGGCACATGCCTCCACACCTGAGAGGGCGTTGCCACGCCCGCTCAGGTACCCCCAAAAGCGCTTCTACCTGCACCCCCGTTCCTGCAGTGCCCTGAAAATGTTGTCCGCAAAAACCCCCATCTCCTTGGTTGACAGGTGTACCCCATCGTGATGAAACATGTCCGGATTGTTTTGTGAGAGACCATGCTTTATGAAATGAAGCCCCGTGCTCTTACAGTATTTCTCTACTGCCTTATTCAACTTCCTTCTCGCTGTCTCAATTGCCTGTTTCCGATGCACCCCATACCAGACTCTCCGTGTAATTACCTCGGACATAAAGATTTCAGTTTTCCACCAGCAGTGTGCTATGCTAAGCAGGGACTCGCAGATGCTACTTTGTAACTCTCCCCTATTCGTGCTGACCAAATCATTCCCACAAAGGTATATAACCAGGTACTCAGGGGGCTGCCTGAAGCCGATCAGGTCTGACAACCTGTCGTGGATGTCCTCCCAATGCATGCCCGGGAGGCCCCACCAGGACGTAATGGTGTTCTTGAAGTGGAGACCTTGCTTTACCTCCTCAATCCATCTGCCTGCCCGTGTCACGAAGGAGTGCCCTACTATCCATGCTGATTTGTAGGGGCCTGTCTCTGTTGAAAAAAGAGGAAATAGGGTGTTTCATATCAGATCCTCTCTTATGTATTTTTTAAAGCATTGCAATTTCCACCCCCAATCCTCTTTACACTTTTTGCCCCAAACCCCCTGCCCATGGCGAGGTTGCTGCTCTTATCCTGAATGAGTGTGTTCCAAACTCAGCTGGATCCCATCCCGCTTTGGCCACTGCTTGTTTCAGTACCGCCTGAAATTGGTATCTGCTGAGTGCACTACCGTCCCTATGTATTAACAGTTGCCCTCCGACCTCCGATCGTATATCTAGGAATTCTTGGGTGATACATCTGGGACAGTGGTCCTTCTCTTTGATGCGATTGAGGTCTATTGCTCTCCCTTTCCCTGTTTGGTCTGTTTTAGATTTCCTCAACATGATGGTCATACCCTTGCTTCCCATACTAATATCGCTTTTTGCCAGGCCATCGCCTGCTACCGTGTTCCGGGCTACTAGTTCCCCCACCCTGACGGCCCCGTAGAATGCCAATGCAAATGCTGCCCTGAACAGGGCTGTCTCATATATGCTACTGCATGTACGTTGTAATACTTTTAATAAGATCACTAGCTTCCCAAAGTTTAGCGGCCTTCTGCTGTCTGGTTTCTTCCCCTCCAACTTAGCCCAACCTTTCATTGCATATTTTATTCTTGGGCTGTTGGTTGGATCTGGTGCCCAGGTTATCTTTGTTGTGTGTGCCACTGCGGCCAGGTGTGCTGCCGCCCAGGTTTTCGTTTTTCCCTTGGCAAATGCTTTTTCCAAAAATGCACACATTTTCTCTGATGAAATCTCCCCCACATCTTGCACCTTTGTTTCCAACAACACATCTTCCACATGCTTTTCGTACTGCTTACCCGTTTTGTATGTTAGGGCGTTCCTGGTCAGCTTGTCTATGACCCGCTCCGTTCTCTGTGGTTCTCCAATTTCTTTAGGGTCGACCTTGAGGCCGACCGTTCTTTCCTTTCCAATGCTTTTAGTGGGACCCATGCCTTCCATGGCGTGGGCGTCCGGTCTCAGTTCCCTGAATCTTCCCCACTGAAAACGAGATAATGCATCAGCTACCATATTTGCTTCTCCGGTAATGTGCCTCGCCCTTATGCATGCATTCATTTTTAGACATTCCCGTGTGATGGCTTTCATAAATTCCAATACTAGCGGACAAGACGCGCTACCTTTGTTTAACACGTGCACTTCTGCCATATTATCCAACCATATTGCCAGCTCTTTGTCCTTTAGCTCTTCCCCCCATGCGCATAATGCTACCCAGATTGGAAAGAGTTCCAGCAGCGCTATGTTCTTTGTCCATTCTGCCTCCTGCCATGTTTTGGGCAATTTTTCCGTGCACCAACTTTTCCCCAGTATTGTGCCAAAACCGAAACCCCCTGCCGCATCGGTGAACAGCACCCTTTTCTCTTCAATGTTTATTGGTGAACGCCAGATGACTGCCCCATTGAAAGACCTCAGCAATTCTGCTCAGATTTCGATGTCCCTCTTAATTCCTCCCCTATTCTCACCCTGTGGTGCCCCATCTTTTCCCCTCTTCTCCTCAGCTCGATGCTTCTTTGGAATACTTTTCCTTGCGGTATGACCCGTCCCGCGAAATTAAGTTTCCCTGCTAGTGCTTGCAGTTCTTTCACCGTAGCCTTTTTCCTCCCTTTTAGCCCTTTTATTGTTTCCAGCAGGTCTTTTACCTTGTCCTGAGGGATCCGGCATACCCCCTGTCTTGAGTCAATTTCTATTCCTAGGAATTGGATAACCTGTGTTGGGCCCATTGTTTTTTCCCTTGCCAATGGAAAACCCCACACCTTTGTTACCACTACAAATTTGTCCAGCGTTGTTTTGCATAGTTTTGACCCTTTGGGCCCTACGAACAAAAAATCATCCAGGTAGTGCACGATCTTGGCCTCCCCCATTTCTTTTGTGACTGCCCAATGCAAAAATGAGCTTTCCCTCTCAAAGTATGCGCATGAGATGGCGCAACCCATCGGCAGACATTTGTCTATGAAGTACTGCCCTTCCCAATGCATGCACAACCACTTCTGAGATTTGCTGTTGACTGGCAACAGCCAGAATGCTGACTTAATGTCTGCTTTTGCCATCCATGCCCCTTGTCCGGCTTTCCTGACTAATTCCACTGCTTCCAGGAAGTCTGAGTAGGTTACTGCAGTTTCCTCCTGTGGAATGCCATCATTGACTGATGCCCCCGGGGATATGATAAATGGTGAATCAGTCTGTATCCCCCCTCCTCCTTTTTCGGGACTAACCCCAGTGGTGAGCATATGAAATTGTCAAATGGTAATACTGAAAAGGGCCACCAATCCTACCTAGTTACACCTCTTTCTGGATTTTTCTGGTTACTATCTCTTTGTTTTCCATAGCGGATTTTAGGTTTTTGGGAATAATTTGTGATCCTTGCCCTGAAAATGGAATGTTAAAACCTTCTTGAAAACCTTGTCTGATCATTTTTGCCACTTCCTGGTCTGGGAATATTTGAAGCCACCCTTCCATTCTATCAATTTTTACCGGTGTAGCCCCCTTCCCTCCCCAGCCTCTAGATACGCTTCTCGTTGTTTCTGGTGTTGGGTGCTGTTGCCCTTGTGCACTTGGAGCTGCTATGGTCTCCCTTACAAGTCTCGCACTTGTGGCTGAACTTGCACTTCCAGCCCCAACTGCATGGTACCCCTTTTTGGAAATTTCGACATTGCCCTGGCTCTGCCCGTGCTGACCACGTGCTCCTGCTGCCGCCTCCCTGTGCCGTTGGTGGAAAAATGTTCTGCCAACCTCTCTGTGAACCATACTGCCTACTCCGAAAGCTTTGATCACTAGATCTGTCAAAGCTGCTTTCGTATCTTCTGTTGTTGTATCTATACTCTGATCTGTAATCATTCTGCCAATACTGCCTCTTCTGTTGGCCTCCTGAGTTCCGCTCCCTGTTCTCTCATTTTTCTTTCAATACATTAAATATGTAGAGGTTGAAATTTTCCTCATCCCATCCCATGTCTGGAAAACAATCCATTTCTTTTCTGAACTCGTGGTCATATTCTTGCCATGCATCCCCCCGAATGCCTTATATACCTTTAGTACCCCCTGCTGATATGCCACCAATGATACCCCGTCCTCAGGGAATTTTTGTAATATGATTGTTGACATTATCTGGAAGGCTGTGTTCAATGACCTTGGCCGTGAAGCCAGCGGTGCGGGCTGCACTCCTATAGCCACTAGTAAGTGGAGTCTTTTAAACTTCAGGTACGTAATCTTTCAAAAAGACAAACAAAAAGAATCTCTTTTCAAGTGTGGCTGTATTTTATTCTTAACTCTCACAAGATCTTAGGTCTCTTATTCCTGCAGATGCCTATACGGGTGGCCAATGCATTTCGGAATAAATTCCTTCATCAGGGCCTGGTAAAAATCAATGCAACACCCATTTAAGTTGAAAAATCACCAAAGAGTTAAAGAGAACCCCCATTTTAGACCCAATGTTGTGTATCCATTATGCACCAGATTGAAAAGAACCCCATATATTTCACATATAAGAGCACAGCTCAGAAATGCGCGTGTGTATATATATCATTAGATAAAGCATTCCATAGACATTACATTATATCAGCATGTAAGTACAAAAGAAAAGTACATACGGTTAACGATGGAAGTGTGTAAAGACAGCCCAGCGATTTGGAAACAATAAGCAAGATCAAAAAAAAACAAAATGAAAGAAAATCAAGAGTTAGCAATCACTCTTTACATTAAACGCTATCTGTGTTTATCTTCCGTTCTAGCACAAGGAACATTAAATCTGACCTGGTTTCCTTGTGAACTTGTATGCCAGCGTTTGTTTCGCTAGTCGTGTAATCACTCAGCTTAATCTGGTCTGTGAGTACGTGGTAGACTCGTGCTCGTCACAAATCCTATAGAAGACATAAGAACGAGTATCTTTAGCCTATCTAATGGCTCAGCGTTACAGAACAACGCGGAGCGTTGTACTTCGCTTACCTTGTGTCAAATCACAGTGCCACGAAACTTACAGAGAATCGAGGGTGCGCGCGTTCCTCTGTATGCTCAGTTGTTAAAAGTTACCATGGTAACTTGATCATGTTAAACAAGGAGGAACCGCCGGTGCACACGGCGGCCATGTTGTAATGGACTTGATCACTTAAACGGTCAGTAAAACAATTGAGCACAGCAGCCTAATGATTACCTTTCCACTATTGCAGGTCGCTCTATATTTAAATGAAAGTATGCAACATGTCATTACTATAAATATAGTGACCGGTACTGTGATTAATTTCTCTAAACAACTTCTGTTAACAATGTGTATGTCTACACTTTTTACGTTAATTTATGTCACAAATCATGCTTCAAACCTTTAGTATATCTGATAAATTTGGTTCAAGCATATTCCAAATCTAAATACCCTATATTTGACACGTGGTCTACTCCATTATTGTGTAGAATGCGGTTCTGCATAATCTGTCATGTGAATGTACATAATGAAAGAAAAATTAGTCATGGATACAATTACAAAAAACAACTCAAATCAAACTCTTCATTAATTCCATCCGATGCTAGGGGATCCAGTTTGTCAATCCAAAAAGCTTCCTGTTGAGCCCTCCATTTCTTCATATCCTTGTCACACTTCCTGGTGGATTGTAGCTCTAGTACTGAGAATTTCAATTGCGTCACAGAGTGCCCTTTTTCTTTAAAATGTCTTGCTACTGCTGAAGTCAAGTTGTGGTTTCGAATGCAGGACTTATGTTCGTTTATCCTCACTCTTATTTTCCGTGATGTCTCTCCCACATAATATATACCGCATGGGCACTTAATTGCGTATATTACGTTTTCTGATAGACAAGTAGCATGGTACCTAAGCTTGATTTTGGCTCCAGTTTTGGGATGCGTAATGCAGTTGCCTTTGATCACGTTATTGCAATTGCTGCAACTCATGCAGGGATACGTGCCCGGATGTTTGTCTGGTTTTCTATTAGAGTTCTTGTCTCTCGTATTCACCAACATGTTGCATAGGTTGTTGCTTCTCTTGTAGGCAAAGACCGGTGGTTGGGGAAACAGATCCTTGGTTCGTGCATCGCTTGTGAGTATACTCCATCTATTCCTGATAATATCTTTGATTTTATTGCTTTGTATCGCATATGTGGTGATAAACACCAAATCTGGATTTTTTCGTTCGGTTCTTTTAGTGAGCAGTTGTTCTCTTGTCCGTGTACTAGTCTTTTCTCTTGCTGTTTGAAAATCAGTTTGAGGATAACCTCTTACTTTCAACCTTTCTTGAAGTAGTTCCAATTGCCTTTCACAGTCTTCTGTGTCACTAACGATCCGCTTTATTCTCAGCATCTGCCCGAATGGTAAATTACGTAACAGATTCGGCGGGTGGAAACTCATGCGGTGTAGTAGGTTGTTTCGATCCGTTTGCTTTGTATACAGTGTAGTGTTTATCCTGTTTCCATTGATTACTGTTTGCACATCTAAATAATGTACTTTAGGGTCACCAACTTCTAGGGTGAATTGTAGCCGTGCATCTATCCCATTCAGGTATATCAAAAACATATCCAATTCTTCTCTTTCTCCAGACCATACTCCAAAGATGTCGTCAATGTACCTCATCCATGTTTTCAAGTGAGGCTTCCATCTGGCATTTTCCAGGATGTATTTACTTTCAAAAATATACATAAAGCTGTTGGCATACGCGGGTGCCATGGTAGCTCCCATCGCTGTCCCGGATATTTGTTTGTAATACTTCTGACCGTACTCGAAAATAGAGTGTGTGGCGATAAATTTCAGTAGGATCATTAGAAACTCCTTATTTGCTCCAATCTCCCCAGTTCGTAATAGGATGGTTTCTACTGCCTCTTGAACTTGTTCGTGAGGTATACTTGTGTAAAGGCTTACGACGTCTATAGTGAACAAAATATCATGTTCATCCAATACAATTTGATTCAAAATTTGTAGAAAGTGTGTGGTGTCCTTAACAAAGGTGGATGTTTTTTGTACAATGTGTTGCAAGAAGTAATCAATGTACGTCCCTAGTGGTTGAAGTATACTCTCAGTTGCTGCCACTATTGGTCTTCCTGGTGGTTTCTCCATCCTTTTGTGTATTTTGGGAAGGATGTATAGGTGTGGCATTTTGGGGAATACTGTAAAAAGATATGACTTTGTTTTTTCTGTAATCCAATGGTTTTCTAATGCTTCGTCAAGAAGTGATTCTAATTCCTTCTTGATCTCCATTGTAGGATTGTGTGTTAACTCCTTATAAGTGTTACAATCAGCCAATTAAACATTCTTAAACATTCGGTGTGGTAATCCTCAGTGTCTTGTATAACAATCGCGCCACCCTTATCCGCTGGTCTAATGGTAATGGAATCGTCTGAAAACATATTTTTAATCCGAGAAAGCTCCCCTCTGTTCAGATTATATCTCTTAGGATTTTTAAACTGAATTTGTGATACATCTTTCATGACCATCTTTTCAAAAATGTCTATAGCCGGTACATGCACAGGTGCACAGAAGGTGCTCTTGGGTTTGAACTCTACGTATTCACTTGTTGCCTCTGGAACTAGTGCGTCGGATGTTTCAGCAAAGTAGGTCATAAGCTTTAGTTTCCGTATTAATTTATATATTTCCACTTTAGTCTGGAACTTATTCGTGCTGTGGGTAGGTACGAATTTTAAGCCTTTCTCCAATGTGTGGATTTCTTGGCTGGATAAAGTTCTTCGAGACAGGTTTACTACTAGTTCCGACTGGACTGTTGTCTGGTCTGGACCCCTTGGTACCTTCTTCCTCTTTCCTCTCCTCGTCCTCTTCCTCTTTGGTCTAAAAAACCTTCAGTGATTTGGTTGGGTTGTTGTAATGGTCTTCTGACTGTTCCTGAACCACTCGCTGTTTGATTATCAGTATTCTGCTGTGGTCTTGGTTCTGCGTCTGATTCTGAACTGCTGTTGTCACTAGTTGGTCTATTTGTCCTCGTGTTGGCTTGTGTATATTTGTCCGCCCATGTGTATACTTCGTTATTCAAATAATCATATGTATCTCTGCGGAATTTTCTAACTTTTCTCGCTTCGAGATCTTGTTCGTAGCCTTCAAGTTTGGCATTAATGTCTGCCAAAATTTCTGCAAAAGATTCAGCCTTAGTTATCGTTGTGATTTCTTTAGATAATGTTTCAATCTCGTTTTCAAGTTCTTTGATATTTCCCGATAATTCTTTGATCGTGTGGAGTATCAAATCTAGAGAGCACTTATTAAGGATCTGCTCCCACTTCTCGACGAAATCTTTACTCTCTTTACACAAAGTTGGACGTAAGGGTATCCTCAACCCTCTCGGGATTCTTTGTACTTTGTAGTATCTGCTCAATGTCACAGCATGTAATTTCCTATTTATCAACTTTCTGATTGTATATTCGAGTTGCTTGATCTTACTTATCGGGTCGTTGGTTGCTTTGGTGCGTGTTGTATCTTTGATTAGTCCCAATATGGCATCTGCTTCGTCAGCCGTGAAGCCTAATGTTTTTGCTCTATTGTCTGTTAAATGTTCAATATCTTCATAGGACATTCTTAATTGAGGTGTGCTGCAACCCAAAATTAATCCACGGATGGAGAATAGAAAATTGGATTGTTCTAAGGTGAGTGCGCACTACCTGTTGTTGGTAGATTGATCTTCTTGATCATCAACTTACTTTTACTAAATTCAGGGTGCAAACCCGCTGTGAGGAGTGCCTCCGTGGAATGGCACTGTGGGAGACTGTGTTCAATGACCTTGGCCGTGAAGCCAGCGGTGCAGGCTGCACTCCTATAGCCACTAGTAAGTGGAGTCTTTAAACTTCAGGTACGTAATCTTTCAAAAAGACAAACAAAAAGAATCTCTTTTCAAGTGTGGCTGTATTTTATTCTTAACTCTCATGAGATCTTAGGTCTCTTATTCCTGCAGATGCCTATACGGGTGGCCAATGCATTTCCTGAATAAATTCCTTCATCAGGGCCTGGTAAAAATCAATGCAACACCCATTTAAGTTGAAAAATCACCAAAGAGTTAAAGAGAACCCCCATTTTAGACCCAATGTTGTGTATCCATTATGCACCAGATTGAAAAGAACCCCATATATTTCAGATATAAGAGCACAGTTCAGAAATGCGCGTGTGTATATATATCATTAGATAAAGCATTCCATAGACATTACATTATATCAGCATGTAAGTACAAAAGAAAAGTACATACGGTTAACGATGGAAGTGTGTAAAGACAGCCCAGCGATTTGGAAACAATAAGCAAGATCAGAAAAAACAAAACGAAAGAAAATCAAGAGTTAGCAATCACTCTTTACATTAAACGCTATCTGTGTTTATCTTCCGTTCTAGCACAAGGAAAATTAAATCTGACCTGGTTTCCTTGTGAACTTGTATGCCAGCGTTTGTTTCGCTAGTCGTGTAATCACTCAGCTTAATCTGGTCTGTGAGTACGTGGTAGACTCGTGCTCGTCACAAATCCTATAGAAGACATAAGAACGAGTATCTTTAGCCTATCTAATGGCTCAGCGTTACAGAACAACGCGGAGCGTTGTACTTCGCTTACCTTGTGTCAAATCACAGTGCCACGAAACTTACAGAGAATCGCGGGTGCGCACGTTCCTCTGTATGCTCAGTTGTTAAAAGTTACCATGGTAACTTGATCATGTTAAACAAAGAGGAACCGCCGGTGCACACGGCGGCCATGTTGTAATGGACTTGATCACTTAAACGGTCAGTAAAACAATTGAGCACAGCAGCCTAATGATTACCTTTCCACTATTGCAGGTCGCTCTATATTTAAATGAAAGTATGCAACATGTCATTACTATAAATATAGTGACCGGTACTGTGATTAATTTATCTAAACAACTTCTGTTAACAATGTGTATGTCTACACTTTTTACGTTAATTTATGTCACAAATCATGCTTCAAACCTTTAGTTTATCTGATAAATTTGGTTCAAGCATATTCCAAATTTAAATACCCTATATTTGACACGTGGTCTACTCCATTATTGTGTAGAATGCGGTTCTGCATAATCTGTCATGTGAATCTACATAATGAAAGAAAAATTAGTCATGGATACAATTACAAAAAACAACTCAAATCAAACTCTTCATTAATTCCATCCGGTGCTAGGGAATCCAGTTTGTCAATCCAAAAAGCTTCCTGTTGAGCCCTCCATTTCTTCATATCCTTGTCACACTTCCTGGTGGATTGTAGCTCTAGTACTGCGAATTTCAATTGCGTCACAGAGTGCCCTTTTTCTTTAAAATGTCTTGCTACTGCTGAAGTCAAGTTGTTGTTTCGAATGCAGGACTTATGTTCGTCTATCCTCACTCTTATTTTCCGTGATGTCTCTCCCACATAATATATACCGCATAGGCTGCCATCCAGTTGTCAAAACATTTTACTATTGTTCCCCTCCTTAGCAGCCATTTCCATCTTCTTTTATGTCCTCTATAGACACATCCATCCCCCTTTTCTGGCAGCCTAATAGAGAGAAAATGTCGATAAACTCCTTTCTCCATATCTTTTCCTTTTACTTTGTCATTGATGTACCAAGCCATCGCCTTCATGGTCCTGCCTTGTGCATCCTTACCTATTGTAGGTCTGCCATATTGTGTCATGACAGTGCCCCCCTCTTTGTCTAATGCAGCTGCTGCTGCTCCTGTTGGTGGTGGTACCCCTTGCGGTGCTGCCAGAACTGGATTGGTCCCCTGTGGTACCTCTCCGAGGTTTGGTGCTAATGGTGCCACTGGTGTAGCCACTCCCTGTGGTTGGCTGCCTGCCACTGGTGCAACTGGTTGTGGATTGGTACCCTGAGGCACCTCTCCTGCATTTGGTACTGCCGGTGTCCCCTGTGGCGTTGGGACCAGGGTTTCTGCGGGTTCCGCCCCTGCCCCCCTGCCCCTTTCTGCTTCTCCTATCTCACCACCCCCTTCCATTTTACCCATGCCTTCAGATGATCCCTCTCCTCGTCCTCGCTACTGCCTTCCGCTGATGACGAATACCCCTGCTCCTCCCTGGGTCCCCTATCGCCTCTGCCCCTTCTGCCATTGGTTCTGGGCGACTTACCCGTACCCATGACACATGTTTTCAACATTTTCACAATTTTTCTACCCACATCAACATTCACAGTACCTTTGTTTTTCTTGTTCTTCTTCTTCCTGCGTGTCTGTGTCTGGTCCTGCAATTTCCTTGGCTCTTCTCTCCTCCTCTTCTGTCCTTGGGGCACTTTGTCCTCTCCTTCGCTGCTGCCGGGCTCAACAAACAACAAAAGTGACATTGCCTTTGCCCTTTCCTCTTTTTGCATTACTTCCAACACCCCTTGTGCCCCTTACTCCTTTTCTGCCTTCTTTGCCCATTCGCTGAATTCTTGCGCCCTCTTTGCCCTCTCTTCTGCCATCCTCCTTGTCTGAATGTCTTCTTTTTGCAGTGTTTGATTTCTCCTTTGAAACTTCAGGAGCACAGTGTACTTATTTATCAAATTGGCCCACAGCCTTTGCCACACCAGACTAGCACACTTCAGGCTTTGCCCCTTCACGGTGTGCGCCGGTTTGAATCCGGACTCGGGTCTTTGGGACGTGCTTACCTCTCTGCGGGCCACCCCCTCTTTTCTTTTCTTTTTTTAAACAACTGCGTGTCCCTTTTAATTCGTCTCTGCTTCTCCCAGGCTTTTCGGGCCTTGCCGCTCCTTCCGGGACTTGGCCACGCCCCTTTCTCCTCTCTGTGCCTCTTTGTTTATCCGCTACGCTGATTTCCCGTACTTGGCTTCGTGGGCGGGTCAGTCCCTCCTTCCCGTATGCCGTTGCGCTGCCTCCGGATGCCGCCTGCCTCCCAGGGCCTCTATGCGAAGACGGAAACCTTTCCCGATCGCCGCGCTGCTTTGCACTTTCACTTGGCGGTTCCGCTATGGATCGAGTGCGAGTCGCGGCGCTCCCGACTACTTCACTTCAGCCTCGTACTCCGACCGGGTTCACCGCCATCGTCGCTCCTCCACTTCACTCGGCGTCCACTGCTGCACGGCTCCAGAGGTGAGTGAAACTCTGGTTGAATGCAAACAAACGACCTGAATTGAAAAAGAGTAAAAGCAAGCAATGTAAACCCGCAAGAGTGAACGTCCTTCTTTCCCCTTGTCCAGGTACTAGGAGCTTGCCCGAGAGAGGTGAGCTTCTTACCTGGTTTGTCCTGTTTCTCCTTTCCTGGGGTTACTTATACCCCTGAGCCCTTTTGTTCCGCCCTTGGGGGCCGGGCTTATCCCGGCCACCTGCCGTTACTTCTCGCACCTTCCCCAGGTGCCATTTCCTGCCCTTCCTGCTCCTTTTGTGTTGCAGGGCGCCATTTGGACACCCCTCCCTACTGCTTCCGCACCGTTTCCCCCCACCCTGCGCCTAAACTCCCAGGCCCTCTATCGTCCCGTATTTCATACGGTCTGGGGCCTGGGGCATAGGTTACAGGCTTGCCACTGATCCTTGACAAAGACGTACATGCATGGGCGATACAAATGAAGTTATTAACGTCACAGGGTCTACAGTGATAATGATAACTTTAACACTGCTCTATCTCAAATGTTGAAAAAGGTTAAAAGAAAGATGTTATGCCATCCATCCAAATTACTGACTGAATGATTTATTCAACTACTGTAAACAAAATTCACATCAGAATCCGAAGGCTAGCTCAGGGGCATGCGCTTATCTTGGAAGCAAGACAAGGCTGTGCAAGACAGATTCGAATCCCGAGATCGGCTTAGAGGGTATTAATTGTGTTATAAATATATATTATACGTAATATATAATATCAAACATTCGAATTTATGAAATTCATTGTGAAGACAGAGAGCTAGATTCAGATGTAATGATAAGTGTTATATATTTAAACACTGAACAGGGAACCAATTTGTGGAGATGATAAGTATAGATTTAGTAAAATGAAGACACCAATTAAGGCAACAGATTAAAACATGCATATGGAATGAATTCTTCCTCCAAGGATTAATCTCAAATTTGAAGTAAGCAATTCACAAATATGTAAGGTACATCGTGTTTATAATAGATGATCCTCACCCCAGGCAACGGTTATGTTCTTTCCAGAATCTCGCTCCGTGAAACTGTAATCTTCTACACATGTTTAATTGGTAGAATTTTCATCAGGATAGAAAATAGTTTTTATCCAAGCAATGGATAATGCACACACACACACACACACACACATTACCAACAATTAATTGCCATGGTTTAAATGCTAATATAAAATAAGCATTATTCAATGATTATGCCAACCAGCCAACCCTCTGGTGTCTAACTGAAGGATGAACGAGTAAATGTGCGAGCTGCAGCCCGTAACATCCTACTCATGGACACCATCATTGATGTATTCAAAGTATGAAGGGTGCTCAAAAGGATACTTGGGTGGGCTGCAGGTATATTCATCGGGATACTTTAATCGGGTTACTAAGTTCATCAGGCGACATCAGGTGCATCAGGGATAACGGAAGTACAGAGAGTACAGAGGGGAGCCCACTGGCTCCCACTACCCAGGCTACATCTTCCAAGTGCCGCGGGTGTAATGACATTCAACCTCAAGCATTCCAGACACTCACATGACATTCCATTCATGACATCACGCCCTGCATTCACACCCTATGCATTCAGGGAACAGGGACCAAGCAGGGAAACCAGTCATAACAATCACCCATCATTTTAGACTTTCTTCTCTTTTAGTCTTACTGGACTTGAGTGCTGCATTTCATACTGTTGATCGGTATCTAGTCAATTCACCTAAACCCATGCCATCTAATACCATTCCATCAAAATGTTTCCATCTAAAAAATGTCCATCTAATGCATGTTTTGGGGGGGGGGGGGGTAAGTGTTTAATTTCTGTTCAGGTGCATTTTAAAAAAACAGGGGTTTGGGGGGGCAAAAACAAAACAAAAAAGAAAAAATGCATTAGATCAAATTTTTTTAGATGGAAACATTTCGATGGAATGGCATTAGATGCAATGGTTTTAGATGAAATGACCATAAACCTTTATTTACATTTTCTGCTTTAAAATTACTACTCCTAACTCTTGTTCTTTCTCGTTTTAATTACTGTTGCTCTTTGAATGTTGGCTTACCGTGCCCTGCAACTAAGCCTCCCTCTACTCTCTGTTCTATATTCTGCTGTTTATGTTTTGTTTCTTAGATAATTCTACTTACATTTCTCCTTATTTATCTCAACTCAATTAGCTCTCTATTCCATCGTTTTTTAATTTTCATTGTTCATGTAGTTTTTAACTGTGTTCATGCACTAGCCACATGTTACCTTTGGGATATAATTTTCCTCTTTCATTCATCCTGCTTGCTTCATTCTGCTTCTCAAATTCTTTTCTAAACTCATCTTCATCTTTCTACCTCTTTTCATTTTCAGTCTTTTAATTTGTGCGGACACACAATGTGGAATGATCTCCCTGCTGACATTCCTTCTTTTGCTACTTTATTTCTGTTTAAAAAGCACCACAAAGATTATTTATAAGCATCTTCTGGTTAATATGTTGCCTGTGTTCTTTTATTTTGGGTACGGGTTGTGATCATTTCATTGCCATTTCTAGCCATATGTTTCTGGTCTTAATAGTGGTTTTTCATATTTTGTATCTGTCTTCCCCACTGTAAAATGGGCAGTAACCTGACCTTCTCAAGAGTGGATGGAAACCTCTCTCACCCTGGTGTGGGAGAGCTACCAGGGTGGAAGCCAGTGCAAGTCCTACCTGCAGAGGAGGCAGTTGAGGGCCCAATAATGCTCCCTCCTCAAGTGCCTGTATGTACATGAAGAGTACCACTATGTATCACCCCCTACCTCGCAAAACAAATGCTGGCCGCTGCTTTTATTTTCATTCCAGGCAACCACAGAAACCAGAAGTCTGGTCAGACCATGCACAACAATGTAATTCATCAGAGCCTGCAGGCAGACCAATCCAGTCGGAAGAGTTCTTCGATCAGCAGAGAGAGGGAAAGCCACTACAAAAGCAGCAGAAGAGCTGTGCTGCTATGAAGACCATGGCATGCTGCCACAGATTAGCACCACACGCTGCACTCTGTGTGCAACCAAGCGCTCCAGTAGTGAGACTTGTACATCAGTGCCACAGAGCGGCTATGTGGAAAACCCCAAACAACTCTTATATTTACTCTGGAATTAGCTGGAGAGCGTCTCCCTGAGCTGGACTGCAACATTCCCCGCATTAGCAGCCATCTTTCTGGCACAGCAGACATGCATGACAAAAGGGGGCGGGGCTTAGTCCCCTTGTTATGCATTTCAACACTTATAACTCCTCCCATGCAGGGAAGCTAGCTCTAGATTGGTTGGGGGAATAAGGGTAATGAGAGAAGAATGGGGAGGGTAAGAAGGGGGACAGGGACCAGGAAGGGGTGGGTTGTTGATGTGAGGTCACAGAAGGAGGAGGTTGCAGACCAAGCAATCAGAAGGAGGATATACTTGAGTGTGTAGGCATTTTGGAGAAAAGGAGGGGTGTTGGTTGGTAAGGGCAAGTGGTATTGCATTGTGAGTGTATGTGTAAGGTGAGTAAGTGAAAGTGTAAACGAAAGTGTAGATAGTGAAAGGCTATTGAGGGAGTGAAAGGAGGCTGAATGAGTAGAAGAAGTAGTAGTGTGGTAGTGTAGAGGGGCGAGTGGTAGACTAGTGGTGAGGGGAGAGTAGTAGTGGTGTTGGGAGGGTAGAGTAGGAGTAGTGTGTAGATTGTAGTGTAGGAGTAGTGAGGAGAGGGGGAGTAAGAAATGTGTAGAGAAGGGAGCTCAGTAGTAGAGTGGAGACTAAAGGGTGGTAGGAGAGAGAGTAGGTGTGAGTAACAACCAGTGGTTGAAGTGTACAAAAATAAGTAATGGAACTATGTTCCCCACTGGCAAGCCCCCGGTCCCCACCAGTCCCATCGCCCCCCCCATGCACAATACAAACCCCGCAAACACATGTGCCTGCTGTTTAAGGGAACATTAAAGAAAAGGAAGTGTCCACGGGCTGTGGATCACTTGCGTCCCCTGCACACTCGGGTTAATGTCAGAGTCAATCAATTAGTCCAAAATGATAGTTGTATAACACTCATAAGGTACTTATTTCATATTATGTTCGGCCAATAAAGTTAGAACTGCTATTAAGCAGGAGGAGATAAATTAGAGATTTCTAAAGTATAAGACTAGTTTGTCAAAAAATTATTGTAAAGATCTGAGTAGTAATATTTTTCAATCTTTGTAGACCATACAAATAATAATGTAATCACTTGATTTATCAATTTTGAACAAACAGAAGTCCAATTTATTGGTACATGCCAGTCTATATTCAGCAATATTACCAATTGTTGATCATCATATAGTAACATGTATTCAATCAAACAATGTGTTCATAGTAAATACAGTAGAGGCCTAACTACTGTTCCAATAGCTCAACGTGTTTTGGGAAATCATTTCCCTTCTTCAGGAGCAGAATTCAATGTTCTAAACTGTAACGTTCATATGTTCATAATCAGATTCTTCCCGGTAATTTGCGTCCCACTACATAGAAAATAACAGAAAATGGGAATATTTTAATGCTATGTTCATTAGCTTCAACATTCATTAGGATCTATAGTTTTTACAACCAAACTGTCCCTACCTCTCATTGGTGCCACATGGGTTTTTCTACATCGGGGGTAATCCCTCGTCGGGATAAGGTATTTCTCATCAATATTCAGTTGGATATTCCCTCCAGTTTGGTGTATTCATCCAAAGTGGCTTCTATGGTTACTGGAGCTGGTGACTTTACAAAAGATATGTATACTCTGAATACTATAATATTATACCTATTGTAGTACAAGATAGAGATTTCCTACCACTAGGTAGTCTAAAATGCGGTATTGCTGAGTTTAAAGTTACCTCACATTGATGGTACATCTGGGATCATGTTCAAAACTCGAAATTCGATTAACACAATGATTTCATCGTGGCTGTCATGATCTTGCAATCTTCCTACAATGATAAGGATAACCCCGTTACATATGTATAATATCCATTTAAAAATTCGAGAGTGGTAATCACTAGGTCATGTGTATTAAATGAGTGGTTACTTACCCCTTCTCACAGGAAGGGTGCTTGAATACTGTGGACAGTCAGGGAATCAGATTTTATCTTCAAAAGAGCAGTGCTGGCAAGATTCTCATCCTGGAAAATTACGTGCTAGCTTCCTAAGGGTAGAGTAGGAAAACATATCAACCCCTGAGTCGCCCGCAAAGGAAGTTGAAGCCAGTTAAGTCAAGTACTGGGTCAGCAGCTAGCTGTTAGGTAAAATGTGTTGCCTCTTACCTCTCAGAGTGGCTCGAGCTGCAGGGAAGTAACCGTGAGTGAAAGTGAACGCGGGATACCTGTTAAGTGGTGGTGATGTGTCGTGACGCCAGAGCACGCCGACGCGGTGACGTCAGATGTAAACATCCGACATCAGCGCACGACGCGTAACCAGCATCGCGTCATAATATGGAACGAAGGTTAAAAATAATAATACGTGTTATTAAAGCCTATGAGAATTCCTTGAATTGTGTCAAGAGTATAATAGATGACCTCATGGAAAGTTAAACCAGCGTGTATATTGGCCCGTAAATGTAAATGATGTGCTTTATGCGGGAATCACCCATCAACCCATCGGGGCACCTCTGCTCACAATCTTAGTGTGATCAATTGCCGTAGTATCATCACAGTAATCAGACATACCCAATTTCATTGTACATTTGAGTCGATCCACAGTTTTCCATTTGGTAAAGGATAGGCAGTATTTCAGCATGTATATAAGCAAACTGATGTGATTGTTACATAGTGTTACAGGGCATCAATGATATCCAGGAACAATATATTAGGTACTAGTCTGTCCGACAGATTTGCATCAATATGATTACAACGATTGTACAAGTGGTTATGCCTACCATTCAGACTATGTATCCGATGCAAATTCAAATGGTTCCTGAAAATCAAAATCACTATTAGTGTGGCATTGGGATACACACAACATTGTGGTTACGGTAGTCATTGACCCCGTCCTATATTACATTCTTTTTAACATAATTTGCTGTTAATTACGGTTTATATAGTAACCTTCATCCCTCTACTTCTATCATATATGCAATAGGTCTGACTCAAATTACGTTTTAGAGGCTTACCAGTTTATATTTAAAGCCACCAAACCATGGATGTTCATATTTGGGACCCATTGTTAGATGGTAGATTCAATAGTTAGACTAACTGTCAATGATGGTCAATGATTGTACCGCCTGGTAGTGTCATTGAGGTTATATTCCCAAAAATGCTCACAAACATGCTCACAAAAATGCTCCCAAGTGGAAATCTTCATTCATTCCACATGTGCTCATGCTGTCCAGCTTATCAATCCAGTAAAGCTTACATTGGTCCATCTTTCTGGAGTGATTACCCCCACTTGATGCTCTTTGTACCACTTCCAGGATTTGATATCTCAATTGTGCTACAGTGTGTTTTTCTTAGCAAAATGTCTTGCCACTGGTGACAGTTCGTTCTTGGTTTGGATGTTACTTTTATGCTGATTGCATCTCTCCTTCATTTTCCGTTTGGTCTGACCAACGTAATAGATACCACATGGGCAGCTCAAGGCGTAGATTACAAATTTCATGTCACAAGTGGCATAATGGCGAAGATTAATTTTAGCTCCTGTCCGTGGATGTCTCACATAATCACCTCTCGTGATATTATTACAATTGTTGCAATGCAGACATGCAAAGATTCTCAATTTTTTGGTTTGTAGCACCCTTTGACGTTGATCTTGAATACGTTCTGCCTTCACCAGTAGGTCTCTAAAGTTCTTCCCTCTTTTGTAGGCAATTAGGGGTAGTTCTGGAAAAAGGTGCTTAAGTTGTGGATCCAATTGTATTCCTCCAATTCTTTCTGATTAAACAAGTGATTTGATGACTTTGACTGGAATATTTTAGAGAGTATAGGAATGGAATCTCCTTTTTCTCAGGTGTTTCTTCAGTAGATCTTCCCTGGATATAAGGGTGGATCTTACTTTAGCTGCTGTTATGACACTCTCTGGGTATCCTCTATCTGAGCATTTGGACGTCATTTTATCCACTGATGGTATTCTCTTGGCCCGAAGATATTGACTATAAGGGAGATTATCTTTTAGATGTTTCGGATGGGAGCTTCTGTAGTGTAGGCTGTTGTTTACATCAATCGGTTTAGTGAATACATTTGTGGTAATCACTCCATCGATAAGTTCAACATCCAGATAGTGAATCTTTGGTGTACCTATTTCTGGGGAACATTAAGTACAGTGCACTGAAAGTGTACGTTTCGACGTCTTCCTAAACTTAAACTAGGAACAGTAAAGCTTAATAGAAAAAAGTAGAGGGCCACTGCTCCCACCCACTTCGACCACTGGTAACAATGGAAGTCGAGGTAGTTGGTAGAAGAGCCAAGAGATATCAGAGGGACAGGAGAGGAAGACGCAGGAGAGATGTTTGGTGGAGTTGGAGAGGGGTGAGTTGCGGCAGGAAGGGAAGGTAATAGAGAGACGTAGGAAAGGGGACCATCGGGGGATGACAGGAAGACAGAGAGGGTCTTGCTTGAGTGTCGGAGAGGCACAACCTTACAAACCCATAGAACTATCCTGAATGGTAGAGCAAGTCTTTCCTAGCCAGTCACAGTGGGAGATTAGACAGTTAAGGGGATTGCCTTTAGTCCCTCAGTTACAGCAAGGCAGAGTTACACCAGTAGGAGTCAAGAAGATCTATCTACTGACCTGGGAAGTAGAGATGCCTGGGCTTGTTGGAAACCACTTACTTTCGTAGAGTGTGAGGGATGTCCCTTAGCAGCCGGCCAAGAATTATAATAAAAACTCTTGAATAATGTTTAGGGAGTTGGCATTTGTGGGATCCATTGGACCCAGATAGAGAAGTCACCCACAGCCACACAGAATTCTGAGGTTAGTAAGACTACTAATAAGGACTGAGTACCTGCAAGAGTAGCTCCCAGAGATGCAGGGAGTGATATATATGTAGATGAAGAAGTCACAATTCCACCCATAGGCAAGGGCATGGTCCAGAACGGCTTACAGGTGGAGATACCAGAGGCGACCAATGGGAAAATTGCCCCAAAGTCTTGATTAGGCCATAAGCATTCCATCAATATAGGAGCTGGAATTTTTGATTGAGATTAACGACGAGAAGTGAACTTGGGGAAACTGTCCTATATTCTCGGTCAACCGATAACACAGCTGATATGCGAAAAAGTCCTCATCTCCGAGATAAAGGAGGTGAAAACCCTCGAGGAGATTGAACGAGCAGATGCCGGTTCAGTGAGATGATGGAGTAACAAGAAGAGAGATCCCTGTCCACAAGAACCCGAGCTCCTGCATTTCGGAGTTCATAGAAGTACAAAGAACAGAACAATCTCAGAAAACCTTCATGTCAGAAGCAGAGACCCAAAATTTAAAGACACCACATTTCATTGATAAGAAGGGGCTTCAGTATCAAGTTGATATAAATCAAAGAGAAGAAGTGACCAACTACCACCAACTGGTGTGTCTACGCAATTGCAAAGGGAAGTTTTGGGCTTGCCTTAAACTACTCTGACAGTAGCACACCTGGGGTTAGAAAAGATCCATAACATTATCCTTCTAGATTCTATTGGCCCAAGGGGTGCACCTAAGTCAAGCAGTTCTGCACCAGTTGTCCAAACTGTCAAAAGGCATCCCCACAATGTTCCCGTGCTCCACTGCAGCCATCACCAACCATAGAAGTCCCCTTCTTCAGAATTGGCATGGACATAGTCGGACTCTTGGAGGCCTCAAAATCAAGTAACCGGTATATCTTGGTAATTTTGGACAATGCAAATGTGATATCCTGAGGCCTTCCCTTTGAACTGTAATACCAGTTGAGCTTAGAGCCCCTTGAGTAACACGCATGCAGTGGATGGGATGCAGAGTAACTCTGACACCAAATAATCTAACCAACTCAGGAAGATGGCAAAGTATTGCTGTTTTATCATCAATTGTCTAAAACAGGGAGTTACAAAGGTCATCAACAGACGCTCGCTGGAGCTCTCGTACATTTCACATAAAAACACACTTCTATACTAAACATGTTTCATACACGAAATCATACTACGTGGCAAATGAGATTGTGATAGGCTCAAGGGGAACATCTAAGTATACTTTCTATATGGAGTTGGGTTGTGAGTAGATCTCTACTGTCAGGTAGACAACTCACACCACCCTCTATTGCAAGTCATCTTTGACACTATTCATTACAAGGTATATCATTGGCTCTCAAACTATAAGGCCCTTTGTTATATGGCCATCTACAATTGGTTGGCATGCTCATGCCATGTCTGGAACATTCGGTTCACTTAGCAGCACGTAAGCTCATACCCAGGTGCCAGGAGGTAGACTCGACTTTACCTCCCCACCTAATTAGCAAAACGTCTCTCATCACCCATGCCTTCTGCCATGAAGATTGTCTTTGAACTTGGCCTTGCAGTGTATTCTTGTCTGCGAGAATATAAGGGAGTGTGAGCACGCACTATCTCTTGTTCTAGACCTCATGCCCAACTCTATTTCCATCCTTGGCTCACATGACAGGAGACCATAATTTGGACCATTTTGCAGAAATTAAATGTCTTAATTGAACAAAACTTGGCTCTCATGATGTTCTTTCTTTGCACCTTAACAAGGGATGATTCAGCTTCTCACGTTTGCCGCCTTCAAGAATAGATAACCAGTCTTGGCTGCCTTTATCCTTGATACCAGGTCCAACAGCTTCGCCAGTCAAGTCCACGATCTCAGCTAATCCTTACTATGACACAGTTCTTGGCTTTTCTTCTCCATGGGTCTGGGCTTAGTAAATCCATGACACCGATGCCCAGGGTGGCTCCACCTGCAGTCTATTCACTATGTATAGCCAGCTTCTAAGGTCACCTAGTCTACTTGCGGTGCTGCATCTGTACAGTTATTGAACAGCTTGCATTTCCTGCACTGCGTCACACACGTGCACTCTTCTCCTTCGCATATTAAAGTTTACTTGATTATTTACTTCATAATCAGTTTCTAGGGTCATACATCTTCTTCAGCCAGTGTTCTTAGTGCGTCACGCTTGTCTCTTGTGATGTCGCCATTTCTTCTTTCGTTCTTTTCATATTTCTTCAGGGAGTTCCTCCCTCAGTTTATTCTCTCTTCGGGAATACATCTGGTAGAGTTTTCTCAGATGGTACCTTCTTTCGAATATTCTCCGGGGTATGGTCACAACTGCTGGTGTCAAGCATGGCACAGTCTCAGACTTCCAACATACAGGAGGTATGGGGGGGACTTCCTGCAGAGGCATTCAGCTGCTCTTCTACACAGTTAAGCCTTCCTTGAGGTCCTCATACCTTACTTTACCCAAGTAAGGTTCCCCGCTTAAATCCTAACCAGCCAATGGAGCACTTTGGTGTTAAAACTAATGCGAGACATAAAGACACTGATCAATATCAAAACCCTCAAAACCTCGATATACCATCCCCAAAATGATGGCCTAGTGGAACATTTCAATAGAACTCCATATCATACAGGAAGAATGTGTAGGACCGGGATTACCCAATGGTGGAAAAAGCACAGACACATATGGAGAAACTCCACAGACTGATGAGAACCCACCTACACCTCTTACCTTACTTACCCAAGTGGGCTTCCCTGCTTAAATCCTAACCAACCAAGGGAGCCGTTTGGTGTTGAAACTAATGGGAGACATGAAGACACTGATAAATTTCAAAACTCTCCAAAACTCAATATACTGTCCCCAAACCGATGGCCTTGTGGAACGTTTCAGTAAAGCCTTGAAAAGTATTCTAAGAAGGTTGGTGGCAGAAGACGGAAGAAACTGGGACGGCCTGATCCCTAGGGCTCTGTTCGCTATCCAGAAGACACCACAATCATCTACATGCTTCTCTCTATTCAAGTTGGTGCACGGCCATAATCCCCGTGATGAACTCGAAATCATGCTGGAGAACTGGGTAGTTGACAAACCAGGGGTTACTGAATGGTGAAGGCACAGACACATATGGAGAAATTGCCAAGACTGGTGAGAACCCACCTACAAGGAGCTAAGGCCCGGCGAGAAAAGGCATACCACAAAGATGCCAAGTTACATACTTTCCCAGTGGGTGACATAGTGATGGTACTACTCTCCACCACCCAAAACAAAATACTGGCAATGTGGCATCACCCACATATCATCCATGTTAATTCACCTACAGGGTACAGCAAGCTGATACTACAAAACCATCACAATTTTATCATGTGAACACACTGAAGACATTGAAAGAAAACAGAAATTCTCAACTCCTATTGTTGTATGTACACCTGGGAGACTCCCCTACCAATTGAAGTCCATGGAGTCACCATGCCCGTTGGCCACACTACAACCAGCCACCAAGAATGAATGTATGCATATCTATTGCTAACGAGAACTGCTTGAATTCTTTTCGTAAGAATTGTTTGGTTGAGTAACAGACCCAATACCATAAGGACTCACCCAATTGGTAGGGAGATACCGGATGTGTTTTCTCTAAACCTGGATGAGTGAAGGGAGTCATACACAAGTTCCAGTCACCGCCAGGAAGGGCCATGCGGCTAAAAAATTACCGACTACCCCAGGCAAGAAAACATATAATTGAAGAAAAACTGAAAAGGATACTTGCCCGTTGTGTAATCAAGAGATATTACAGAGAATGTTCTTCACTGATAGTCATTGCTCCCAAGCCTAACAAAACATGAAGATTCTGTATTGATATCAGGCGGCTTAATGAAATCTCATAGTTCCATTCCTATCTGATGCCCCAGATATATAAAATGGTGGAAACATTAGAGAAGGTCAAATTCATCTCCACATTCAAACTGACTAAGGGCTACAAGCAAGTTCTCCTGGGGGCGGAAACAAAACCAAAGCCCACCTTCTCCACTCCAGAAGGCCTCTTTCAAATCACTTGTATTGTGTTTAGTCTTCACGGAGTGCAGCTACATTCTACAGGGGCATTACACCCTAGCCCCGAGAAGGTTATTTGGCAAGGTGTAGCAGGATGACACTGCTGTGTACAGACTAACATGGGTCAGACCATCTTAAGCACCAAATGACCATATGTGATCAGTTATGGAAGGTCAATCTCACTGCCAATCCTGCCAACTGTCACCTTGCCCAATCCAGTATAAAATACCTGGGGCTTCAAGTTGGAAAGGGCCAAGTACTTTCATAACAGTTCCAAGTAGTGGAAGTACAAGCACTATGAGCAGTTACCAAAAAAGGACGTCTGTGCCTTCCTTGATCTGGTGGGGTACTGGAGGAGGTTTATCCTGAATTTCTCTGAAAAAAGATCTCCTTTATCTGACAACCTTATAAAGAGCCACAATAACATTGTCAGGTATAATACAGGGGCCCAGAAGGCCTTCGACTAACTGAAGAATGCCCTCTGAAAAATAATGGTTCTGATCATGCCTGACTTTACCAAGGAGCTTATCTTACATATCGGTGCGTCCTCCATTGATCTGGTGGTCATGTTATAGCAGATGCAGGAGGTGGAGGAAAAGTGAATAATGTTCATCACTAGGATGCTCTTTCCCCACGAGGGCAACTACCCTGTGGTTGACATAGAATTTCTATTTATAAAATGGGCCATATTCAGTTTAAAATACTATCTCACAGTGCGTTAGTTCAAATTCATTACAGATCATGGTAGATTAGTCCGATTGGCTAGAAATAAAGATAACAAGCCCAGCATCCTGAACTGGTTCGTTGCTCTATGACCTTACCCCTTTCAAGTCGAACATAGAGCTGGTATCAAACAAGCAAATGTGGATATCATATCCCTCTATCGTCAGGTAGACAGTGGTATTAAGACGAGAAGGGCTTGGAAGAAAATGTGGAGTCGTGTGACAAGGCCAGCATCCTGACCTTGTCAATAGGAGATAAAAAACCCTCTCAGCCTGTGGTGGAAGGCCTACCAGGGGGGAAGCCATTGGCAGTCATACACCAGAGTGGGGTGGTGGTGGTTGAGAGGGCCCCACTTCCTGTCCCCTCTGCAAGTGCCTGTATGTACATTAATGGTACTACTTGACACTCCTTTTCTTTTGGTTCTAGGCAACCACAGACACCAGATGTATACTGGTACACAACAATGTAACTCTTCAGAGCTTTCAGGCAAACCATTCCAGTTGCCAGAGTGCTCCAATATGCAAAGAGAGGGGTGCCGCCAAGCAAAGCATAAGAAGGCCAACGGGAGAATAAGGGGGAGCATAAGAAGGAGGACAGGAACCGGGAAGGTGTGGGTTGTTTTCCGGTGAGGTCAGAATTTGATGAGGTGGATTGCCAAGAGACCATAAGGAGGAAGGATGGTGGACTGGAATGTGGAGGCATTTTGTAGAAAAGTTAAGTTATTGGTTGGTGAGAGCAAGTGGTACTGTGTTGTGGGTATGCGCCCAAGGTGAGTGAGTATTAAAGTGTAGAGTGTGGGTAAAAGGTGACTGGGGGAGCTGACAAGAGAGTTAGTCAGTAGAAGGAGAGGTGGAGTGGTATTGTAGAGGGGAGAGTGTTTGTGTAATAGCCCTGCTCTCCCTGTATTTCTCTTTGTGAATCTTCCCCCTTTTTTGTACAGCACTGTTACTTTCTAGGTAGGTTTACAACTTTTGAATCACACATGTACATATTCAGCTAAAGCCACGTTAATTTCGCACCCCCTGTTGCGCAGTCTATGACCACAACAATGACATCACAGATCACATCACTGATAACATCACTAATTACATGTTGTATGAGAACACTGATGGCATTACAAATTACATCACTGGTGACAACACTGATTACATTGAATATAACTGATTACATCAAAAATGGAATTAGACATTAAATAATTTATAAGTTAGCACATTAAATGTTTGATTACCTTAATAACAATTTAGGCTGTAGACTTGGCCATAAGAAAGGCTGGGGTCACTGACCAGTACCAAAGTCCAGAGCTAGTGGTTGGTTACTGTTCAAAAATACCAATGTACATGGTTAAAAGCCATGCCTGTTAGCCCATCACTGTTTTCAAATATACAGTGGGCAACATTGAAAGCTGTAATCAGTGGCCATGGCTAAAGGTCATAGTTAGTGTCCATTAATATGTTAGAATATACCATCCACATAGCTCATAAGGTAGCCACTGGCTAGTATTGTGCTGTAGACCATGGCTAATGGCTGGTTAGTATTGTGTAATACACAGTGGGCACGGCCGAAGGCCATTGCTTATTGCATTTTATTATTGTAAAATATACAAAGGCGATGTCTAGTGGCCCATTTATATGTTAGAATATATAGTGGGCACAGCCACAGATTGTGGCCACTGGACTGTATTGTGATAATGTCCATGGCTAGTGCCTGACCAGTGTATATAACATACAGTGGACACGGTTGAAAGCTGTACCATTAGTAAAGGCCAACATCTATGGTTAGTAGATTGTTAGTGTTTTAAAATATTCAGTGCACATGGGTAAAGGTTGTCACCACTGTCCATAACTGAAGGCCATGACTAGTACCCATTCATGTGTTAAAATATATTTGGCATGCACACTGACCATGGCTGAAGCCCATGCTTAAGGCCAGTTATTATTGTAATGTAATTAGTGTTGTCATCAGTGATGTGATTTGTAATGTCATCATTGTTCTAATACAACATGTTATTAGTGATGTCATCAGTGATGTAATCTGTGATGTCATCATTTTGGCCATAGGCTGCGCAACAGGGGGCACAAAGTTAAGGTGGCTTTAGCTGAATTTCAGGGGTTTTGTTGCATTAAGTTCTCACCTTAACGTCCCTTAAACTGAAGTTATTTCCTTGAATTTCAATGGTTTTGTTACAATGTATATTGCTCACCTTAACATCCCTGCAACTAAAGTTTTTTCCTTGAATTTCAAGGGTTTTGTTATTGCATCCATAATTCACATTAGTAATACAGACAATTCAGCTAATCAAAATACTGTATTATGGCTAGAAAGTAAACTAAAAAGCAAATGGAAAACCACATACCCTCTAAATAAACCTGTTACAAAAAATGGGTTTGCATATGTACTTCACTTGTTACAGTAACTGACAATATATTTTAAAATAAATACTTACCAGACTACTGCCCGTATATATGTAGATATATTTATATTTTGTATAGCCGCGTCTACTAAGGATAAATGCGTGGCTACGCACAGCAACGACTGTGGGGCTGGGGGTAACCCGAACATACAAAATGAGCCAATAGGACATCATCCTTTGGCATTGCAACCACATCTAAATGCCCTCATGCTGAATAGGATCACAGGACTGCACTGCAACAAACCTCACCTCCACCCACTTGCGTTGCTTTTCTTTTACTTAAATTAAATGAAATAAAAACATACAGCCATGAATCCTGGTCTGCCAGAGTTCTAGGCCCAGCACTTAAGCACTAGGCCACAATGGCTTGGTGTGTCATGGGGCATACATTTCATACTTATCCTAAACATTAATATGTCAATGATAAAAGGCTAGCTATGAAACTTGTGAAAAGCCAAACAATCACATTATTGTAGCATAATGGTTAAGTGCTGCGTCTCATGCTCCTTAAGGCCAGTGTTCTCTGACAGCAGTGTTCAGCATAAATGTGTTTTTTTAAAATGTCATATTTTCTGTTGACTGTCTGCCATTCATGCAGTAACCGGGACCGACCTTACTTAGCTTCAAATCCCTTTCTCCAACAGCATTTTTGTGTGGCTTTTTATTTTATTTTGCATCATATATTTTTTGCATTTCTCATTTTGTTTTGGATTTGTAACTATGTACATAATTCTGTATTTATTTTCCCATCTAACGGGAAAATGGGTCAAACATGTGATATGACACACTCTTCTATGTGTATGTTGGAATATGGTATGTAATATTCTTCATGTGTTACGTTAATAGCCCTGATTTGAGAAAGGTCTCAAGGTAGACCGAAAACACGTGTCATCAGAAAGGGCACTTTGTGAAATATATTAAACCATTTTTTGGAACACTGGGCGCAGTCTCATTCGTGGTTATTCTATTATACCCCCTGTATATTAGGCAACATGGCCTTAGTGGGCTGACCCTTTCCTCTCTTTGAAGCTATGCAGGGTTCATTCCAGTTGCTGCAGGGATGGGAAACCCATTGTTGCTGTAAAAATACATATTTTTTATTATTGACTGGGAGACTACAAATACCAGAATGCAATTCAGCAAAAGGCAAAAAATTGTCTCTCAGTGCAAACCCTTCAAGGACTGACAGTAGCACGGTTTTAAAAAAGTAAATAATTCAGAGGCCTATTTGGTCACTCATCCATGCAGTAACCGGGACTGAACCTGCTTAACTTTAAAGCAGGTCTGACCCTGCTTAGCTTCAAAGCAAGAACCTGCCCATTTTTCTATGTGGTCTCGTACATTTGGTTCATTTATTAGGCAGCATGCCCTGTGGAGGCTGGCCCTGTCTACACTTTGAAGCGAAGCAGAGTCTGTCCTGGTTATTGCATGAATGGGAGACCTGGATGGCAATAGAGTCACTACAGTTACTTTTCACCCGCGGGTACTGAACTAAACATACCCATGGTTATCTGTAGTCCTCTGTATCTTTGGATTTAGGCATGAATACCCGCAAAACAGTGGGGAAAAATAAATGCTTCCCAGTGCCCACCTCATCTGTGCTAGTTCCCCCCACTTCCCATACGGCCTCCTTCCCTGCCCTCTCCCTTTCACCCCAGAGCACACGCTACTGCTTCTGTGACGCAGTTTGCTTTCAGATGTCAGCTATTCGAGGCCACAGAAAGCTTTGTGTTGCTATCTCGATCCCTGGACCCCCTCCAACTGCCAAATTTCACTCTGTTCTTTGTAGTCAACCCCCCACCTCTAACTTCATGGCATTTGTATTATTTTTGACCTGCAAATTGCTTTTTACTGTGTTTCATTTTCCCATAACTTTGGCTATAGCCTCGAATATCTCTTGCAACGAGACAAAAACAAGATGGTGGTTGCTTCATTTCTGAAAACTATGATCATGCGATGCACCATGGGAGATATAACTATAATTTTTGGGGAAGTGACACCCCCTTCGTCAAATTTTAAAATAATCACAGCACGGAATAACCTCAAACTACGCATGGTGTGCGAGTTAACGCTTCGTGCCCAAGTTGTTTTGGACCTGGTCCAAATCCATCCAGAGGTTTGGGCTGTGCGCTTTGGCAAAACTTGACCTTTTAGTCTATGGGAAAAATGAATGGGAAGTAGGACGCACTTTTGGAGAAAAAAATATATTTTGACGCTTAACAACTTTTTGATTTTTTAACGAATCTTTGCAAAACGTTGTAGTCTGAAGGGGGGGGCGCAGACTCTTAATAATATTTTGAAATTTTGGCCAAATCTGTTACTCAAATCAAGTTATTAACAACAGAATTTTGAGGGGTTCCTATGTGTCTCCGACTCACCTTAACTATAGGGCGGCTAATTTATACACACACGCACATATAAAACCGTATAAAATGATGACATTCTCAAAATTCAAATGTAGACACTCTGTATTAGCGGATTATGCCAGTGAGGAAAGAGAGCATAAAAAAGTTATTCAGTGTAGTTCAAAGTTTGCTTTAAATGCTGACTGATGTAATAACATAACATGAACAGCACATACAATGCCATATGACATTCCAAAGATCCAAAGGTTGCCCCTCACTATTACCGGTGAGGAAGGACCCTTTAAATGTGTAATTCAATGAAGTTCAAAATTCGTATTGAAAGCTGAGTAACATAGCATAACATGAATAGTACCTAAAACTCTATACGATTGCATTTTAAAGGTCGAAACCTAGCCCTTCACTGTCAGCTGTGTATACCATTGAGGAAGGATGTGTTGAACGTGTGTTTCGGTGAAGTTCGAAAGTTGCATTCAAATCTGAGTAATGTAATACCACATAAAAAGTGCATAAAACTCAACACGATGACATTTTAGAATTACAAAAGTATCCATTCGTTTTCAGCGGTGCACAATTATAGGGAATACTTTAAACATGTGATTTGGTGAAGTGTGAAATTTTGATAATTAACGAAGCTGCAACGCTAGTTAGAATTATAACAACTTCCAGGGACGTCATTTCACCAAAATGCCAGGGGTAGCGGAAGTGACATCACACGGCCCTTAACCTCTGATGACATCACAGGAAGTGATGTTATTTGACCCCACCCCCCCAAATGGCACACAACCTTGCCACTAACACAAGAACACAGTTCACTCTGCTACTGTGCATGCTTGTAAGTAATTGAAATATAATAAATGCCGGGAGAGCAAGTAGTTGACACTAAGAGGCTACTTACATGAATGCACATTTCCAGGCCTTTCAGGTTCTTTTGCGGCAATACAAAAAAAACTAAGCAACCAAATTACTGCATCTGCCCCGTTTATGAAATACAAAAAAATTCAATGTTTACAGTGTGCATTAAACTTGTTCAAATACTTTACAAACCAATGGCTTTAAAAAAACATATTTGAAAAAAGCCAAGTTGTATTTTATAATGTACAGCCACATTTGGGCCCTGACAGACTGTTTGTCAGTTAAACTCCCCTTGCCATGTATCCCGGCAAAATAAGTCCACCATGTGACCTTTCTATGCTGTGAAGGCGGTTTAAGGTTTAAAGTTGAAGCATATGGTTTATAAAAAATATATATGTATATTTTTTTTTTCTTCATTTTTAATACTGGGGTCGCAGGGTGGCTGCAGAGGTCGCGGCCAGGGCAGCAGAGGTCGCAGTTGCAACCTCTGGCGATCCCTAAATGACGTCCCTGACAATTTCCTCTATAAAGAAATCCAACAAACCATATTTTTACAGGGAATGTATTGGTGAGTCTGAAAAAATGCAGACCATATTCCCATCACATTTCAGGGGAGAGGAAAATCATCTCAATCTATAAAATCGCATGGATTTAGTTCTCACTTACCAAGTTCTTAAATGCACCCACGCATGCAGACCCTGTGGGGCCCATGTTCATCAGAGCCATAACGTGATTGAATGACATAAAAGCCTTGAGTAGGGCTTTAACGCCTTCCATTAATGCCACGGCTCATTTTCAAGCATTTCTATGGCAGAGAGGAGGAGCAGAACATAATTTGTGTTTTTGCCACCTCCTTCCTCTCCACCATACAAATGCTGCAGCATCTGCAACTGCATGGATATTCATGCTGGTGCAAATGCTGGAGATCCCTATGGGGTCTGCCGGATATAATGCACCAGCATACAGAAAGTTGACCCCTTTGGGATCCATTGTATGTGCCATGCGAGCATGGCAAGGAGTGTGTACAAGTGAAACGAAAGAGGGTTTAATTTCAATTGAGAATATTGCTTACCATGTGTGCATGGTAAACAGTGTTCCCAGTTGGAGACAAAAAATGCCCTGGAGACAAAAAATGCCCTGATGTGCGAGCATGGGAGGGAAGGCTTCATTTCATTTGTGGTGTTGCTTGCCATGCGAGCATGACAATCAGCGCTCACAAACAAAAATAAATGCTGCCTGCCTTGCCAGCAATGTCAGGCAGCGTTTACCCACTTTGCACTGCAGAGTACAAATGTGAAGGGAGTTAGTGGATGTACACGGTTGTACCCTGCCTTTGGCACTTTACATTTGCAACCAGCAGTGCAAATGATGAAAATGTGGAGGCGGAGAGCAAGTCACTTTACATTATACCCAACCCAGCTCCCCACCATCAAATTACCTTCTGGAGCTCAATGAGCTCCTCTGTGTCTACTATTGCAAGTTCTTATAGATCCCAATGCCTATTATTTTATTAAAGCAGTATTGAGGCTTATTTGGCAAGTCTTGTGGAATCGACGAGTTTAACACGAGCGCTTACGTCTACGTAATGGCCATAGGCGTCATCTTCATAGAGCAGAACTTCCTTTATTCTGTTCTTCTGTTTCATGATTTATTTGTACTCTTGGCTCCATGGCACATCTTTGCCCTGGAATATCTGTTAATATAGCCTCATTTGTATGTGGTATTCTCGCTCACAACAGGCATTCAGCATATCGTGGTGGTGTTGTATTTGCCCAGTGGTTAAATTATGCTAAATCCTCAGCTCCATATATGCCACAGCCTGTGCCAATGAACTCAACCTCGTGATGAGGCGATGCACGTATGGCTTCTGTAGTTAGGTTCTTCCTCCTTGGCTCTGTCACTTTCCGACAGTTGGCATGGCATGGCATGGCATTTTATGATTCTGTACCTAGAAATCACTACATAACAGAAACCGCCATCACTGGAATGTGCTTGTTAACACTGGTGTTCTTGCTTTCCCTTTTTCTAGATCAGCATTCATCCTGACCCACTACCTGTTATGACACACAGTCACACATCGACGAACACACCTACTTTTACAATCATATTCCCCCTACCACAGTCTCGTAGTATCTTCCTAATTTGTTAGTTCTGTGTGCCTATCCTATTTCTGCCCCCACCCTCCGCCCCCAAATGTTTTCCCTGTTTTCCTTTGCTTTTCCTCCACAGACTGCAGTCTGGTTTCCCCTGGAGTGGGTGCAGTTTGCCATGTTCTTGGACAAAGTACTATCACCGTAAGGCAACTAAGTGATCCGACCGCAGCTGATTTTGCTGCAGCCGGAAAGTTCACATGAGAAAGGTGCGAATTACCAAACGTTTGCACCTTTCTCATGCAAACACACTTACATACTACTGGGGCTGCAGGGGTGTCCCCCGCACCCCGCTCACTATACTCTAAAGTATAGGGAGCGGGGTATTGCGGGGGACACCCCTGCAGACTCCGTTTTTGTTTTCACTATTTTTTTTTTTCGCGGGTGTGCTGCAGGGTTGTCCCCCGCAACACCCCGCTCACTATACCACACAGTATAGTGAGCGGGGTGTTGCGGGGGACACCCCTGCAGACTTTTTTTTAACTTACCTGCAATGCTACCACCAAAGGTTCGAACGTTTGGGGGTAGTATTTTTCGGTCGTATTGTACGGTCGGACCTTTTTTTCGGTCTGATCGTACAATAAGGGTGATCAGTGCTGTATAAATTCTTTATAACATTACATAGCATACATGCAGGAAACAACACTATAGGTATACAGGGGCAGAGAATACATTGGCTTTGGCTGCCATTTCACAAACCCAACACCTATCAGAGATAGATCAAAAATGTAGAGTTACAACAAAAATGAAGAAGGCTCCCTCAAAGCCTGCATTTAACAAGTTGGCATCCCATAGATAAAATGAGTACCACTCAGTTATAACTTAACCATGCGCATTAAGAGGGAAGAGAGGTTTAAGTGTGGTATGCATAGATTCTCAGTCAACTTACAGCAACACAGGTGTCACAGTCTCCTTATCATGGTATGACTTTGAAGGTCAGGGCAGGTGGGAACTGTGCACGTACAGGTCTCTGTGTGGGACAGCAAAAGCAGTGCCATCAACAAAGTGCACCCATAACACAGAGTGTATAAATAAAATGGGGGCCACAGGGTGCATCATGGACAGACTTGATTCCTTCCTAAAAATGAAAAGCGGCAAAGAGGACCAGAGCCGGCCCGAGGCATGGGTAGTCGGTGCGGTGGCCCAGGGCCCTGCTGTCATAAGATGTCAGAGGGGCCTCACAAGGCACCAGTGTCTGCCTCGGCTGTCAGGCTTCCATGTATGAAGCTTGCATGAGGCCACGTTTTCGCCTCCTAACCTCCTGTGGCTTTCTAGAGAGAGACACCCGTTCCCAGCAGCCCATTAGATGCTGCAGTTTTCTTTAATGACTGTTTATCACTTTCTTTCTTCCATCAGCGCATTAAAGTGGTGGCGATTTGCAAATGATGCCCATTTAAGAGGCCATTGCTTTGGAGGAAATGTTTGTAGCATTTCTGTGTTAAGAAATGCACATAGCCATTTTCATTCTGAAAGTACACACAAAGCAGCAGTTAGCTACCTAAATCTATGTTCTGCTCCAGGTCAATTAAAATATCTCAAACAAAATAGTTTTAAATTCACTACATTATTCACAGATGTTCCAAAAGTGTTCATTTTTGGTAGGATGTGATATTTTCCTCACATCAAATATGAACCCTGCATTTGTCAAACATTAACACAAACAGTTATCCTTTTCTCACATTACATGTTATATGTCTTGAAAATACATTTTCAAAACCCCATTCTGGTACTTGTAGTTTCCCAGTCAAGATGGCGGGAATAATGCTACAATTTTACACTTTTTGCTTAACATATTTCTGTCATGATTTATATATTGGAGTGAGTACCTTACTATGGTTTGCATTCTTTCAAATCCTCTTTATAAAGCAGAGTATTGTTGAAAGCCAGATGTGGGGCTGAGGAGGGGGAATGATGAGAGGGCAAGCAAGTCCTGAATATTTGCCCAGGATGTGGCAAGAGAGGTTTGCCATCCTGGAGACTGGTGCAGTTATTTTTCCCCTGATTGTGGCCATGCACTGCTTTTCAGGGCACAAGTAAAGGATGCTTGTGGGTGGACAGTAACTTTTATCAGAGGGCAAACACAACCGCCTTGGGTGCTTCTGAGGTCGGTAAGCTTGCTCAAGCATTTGGCTACCAGGATTTCACCCAGGTTGTCATGTTTCCAGTGCAGACACTCACCCACAAGATGTATAAAATGATCTTCAAAGCTCATGCTCCTATTGGGATTTTGTTTTGCATGGAATATTTAACTACATGTTGCTGGGTTAAAAGGGCGAGCCCCTTTTATACTTGGCCAGCATATTTAATGAAAAATGTCCTCTCCCTGGTTATTTTTCTTTTTTTGATGACTTTCTTTTGAAAGGCCAATGCTCTTTTGTCTGGTGCACTTTGTTCTAAGAGGAAAGGTCAAGTGAACTACATTTGTATCTTTCACTTTAAGATATGTTCACTTACTGTCTGAGTATTCTTGGGTGGCACTTTTGATTTTCCTACGGGGGAAAAAGTTCCCACACTGATTGAAGCGCGGGAGACATACTCATCCCATGTCAGAACAGCACATTTTATAGCACACGTTGCCGCAGGAATAGGAAAGAAGACATATGATTTACAGGAAGGTCTCTCAGCATCAGTCTCCCAACCTTCTCAGTTGCCTTTGCACATTTCTGCCATAAGATCCCCTTACACCTGGTAAAAAGTTTTGGCCTGCTTTCCCCTCCAATCAAGGCTTAGGGGGTACATTAATAGGGCTACCATCTCATTTTGTAGTGAGCAGCACTTGATAAACGTAGTTATTATTTGCTATTATTTTTTACACAGTCAAAATAATCCTAATCTGTAGCTTCTGAAATAAAAGCATATTGCTAATTTAAAGAATTTGCCCAAATATACACAGAATAAAAATAAAAACAATCGTGAAACTTCTTCAAAAACATTAGTTAGTTTCAGTTAGCAAAGCACAATCACCATATTTTTGCAATCGCTTACATAGATAGTGTTTGTAAACCAAAGTTTCAAAAGACCTTTTGCAAACAGTATTTCTATCAATTACATCTGGGAAGAGAGGTGTTCAAGTTCTTGAATTGCAGATTGCTTTCAAATCTGGCCTTCATCACAAAAGCAAAGTGAGTGCTCCTGCAACTTTTATCACACTGTACCTTATCTGCCAAAGGTCTGTACAAGGTATTCAGATGTCTGCTACTTCAGAAAAATGCCTGGCTCCTTAAATTGCTACATAGGTAAATGTTAATATTGACAATTCATATACTGGACGTCACAGTGTATGTGTCTGCTACCTTACGCAGGGCATCACAATTTAACTTCCCATGATACCTTTGCATACTAAAGACTCATTCTGTGATATCATTGATGTCACTACTTATGCAAATTATGGGGGCCCACACATCTTTGCCGCCCAGGGCCTTGTAAATCCTAAAGCTGGCCCTGAAGAGGACACCCCCATCCATGAAACAAAATTAACTCTCCCAGGTTTCTGTGCTTATAAGTAAGGGAGCATCGAGGGCCTGAAAATTTAAGTGGAGCGAGCCATTGGAAGATGTGGAGGTGATGGCAGCAGAAGGGTCCCAGAGCTCCCCTGACAGCTTCCAGCAGGTCACACAAAAGATAGCGAGACTGGAGTGCTGCGAGAAGCCCGACCAACAAATACATGCAAAGTGGAAAGGAGTAAAGCGAAAAGATAACCCCGAACCAGATTCTATACCTGTTAAATATTGCTCATTTATTCTGGTCCCTCTACATGCTGACAGTAGGATCACTAGCCCTGGCGTTTACAGGCTGCTAATTGTACTTTGTTTGCAATTAAACACCAACAGAAGGTTACATTTGCTCGATGCCGGATACAGTCCACGTGAAAATCAGCCAATCTGCCAATCACTTAATGCCACCGATGCATTCTCCATCAATGAGACGTCTTCACAGAAACAGTGGCACAGGCACATATAAAAGTGGTGCTTTTTTCACCTGATCTTTGGCCTTTTGGTGCTGTGGAAAAAGATTGATGCCAACATCTTGTCTTCCAAGGTGCAGTAAGAGAGGGTAGGAGTTACACTTACGCCATTAGACAGTATTATGATGCCAGGTGAAATATGGATGGTGCCATGAAGGAGGAGGGAACATTGGCAGGTGTCTTGCTGTGCTCACAGAAAACGTGGGTGCCCAGATTAGCCAAAAGCTCGGCTTTCACTTATCCTTGGGGAGCGCTTGTTTCCTTCACTGCACTTTCTTGTGGACATTCTATAGTGGCACCATGGGGTTTAGGGTCAAAGATTCGAATACAAGGTTAAAAAAACAATACATTCGAGTCAAAAGGACTGAAAAAAAGACTGAATGCACTGTGACTTTGACTTTGGCCAAAACCCACTATTTTTAAAAAAAAAATACTTTAAAAAAAAGGCATTCAGTCTTTTTTCTCAGTCCTTTTGACTCTAATGTATTGCATTCGATCCTTTTGTTTTCGAATTAATGACTGTACACTGCACCATGGTGAGGAAACCGGTGGTGGCAAGGAAGTCTAAACTAGGGCTGTGCCGAATAGCATATTTAGTATTCGGCCGAATACCGAATAATTTGTGAACTATTCGGCCGAAGCCGAATATGAAGCCGAATAGTTGCTTTAAATAATAAATCTTGTTCCAAACTTGAAAAAACACAAATTTTTACAAAAGCACCATTTTAAATGCATTCTATACTTGTATTTCTCTTAATTGTAATCGATGCAGCATCTTTATTTAAAGTATAAAAGCCAGAAAAAAAGCAGATTTTTAACCTTCATTGTCTGATTGCTCCCAGTAGGTGTAGGGTGTTTTCGCTCTGCGTGATCTGGGGAAGTGGGAGGCTATGAAGGGATTTATGTTTATTAGGGATGGGCAAGCAGAATGCCAGGTAGGGGATTTGTGTTGTTGAGGTGGGAGGTGGAATGCCATGTATGGTATCTGTGTAAGGGGTTTTCAGGCCCTAAGTAGGAAGTTTTTTGAGGTGTTGGGGACGCAGGATACAAGTAATGGGGGCTTGCACTGTATGCCGTCAAGAGTGTCAGCAATGGTGTCGTTGGTTCCAATACTTGCATGCTCATTTTGCCGGTTCAGCCCACGTTTGCCACTTGGAGCCAAGCCAGACTCCATGTCTCAGCCCCGACTTGGCCCATCCCAGTAATTCTCTGGCTCTCCCAACTCTACATCCTACAAATACCACCAACAGAGCACCTATCTTTACCCGCTGTCACACACTGGCCCACTTTGGAACTGGAGAGATTACCCAACATGAATTCCTCTGAGAGGTCTAATGTCAGGCAGAGCAATGTGCCCCCACCTAACCGAGCCCTGCTAGTCTCCACTACCTATTGTTCATTCTCAATGTTTCTCTATGGGCATGGCCCATAAGAAGAAATGCTGTTCACTTTTCACTCATCCTCATCACTCCTTCTCACCAATACACAAACATATGCATATTATCATTCCTGAAAATATATCAGATAATGTTAAACTCAGGACTCAAGTCATTAAAAAAGGAAAAGGGGGGACTCTGACATACGCAATGGGAAGTGACATGACAGGAACTGAATGTATCCTAAAGTGAAATATGCACATTTCTTTCAGTTTATTCCAACAGAAGAAAGTGCATGTTTCATATAAACATTCACCAAAAGAAAAGATTGTCCTGTATTGTTGCTGACTAAGTATATAAGGTGAGCACCTTTCATGTCTAAGAATATGTAACAAAACATACCCTAATGAGCAGATTATAATATAAGATATTTAACAGCTGTGTGATAGCAATTTCTCTGGTCTTGTGGCTAAGTGTCTGGTCTAATTCTATTCAGTTTTGCAAATTGAAGTCTATGGGCCTCATTACACGGACTGCGGTGGACCAAGGTGCTATTAGCACCTTGGTCCATGCCGGTAAAATACCGGCACCGCCTTGGTGGAAAGGGGAATTACCGCCCTATTCCAAGGTTGGTGGGGCGATAATTCCCCCTTCCCCCACTGCCCTTCCCCATTCCCATTTTTGCCCCAGGGCATAATGGGAATGGGGAAGGTGCTAATTATGGCACCGCAAATTGCAGTACCGTAATGAGCTCCCTGGTCCCTTTGCGGGTTGGTTTTTAACACCTGCAAAAGCAGGCGTTAAATTCTCCAACCCGCAAAGGGACCTCGTAGTAAGGCGGTAAGGATTTACTGGTACCGGTAAAATACCGGTACCAGTAAACCCTTACCGCCTACCGTGTAATGAGGCCCAATATCTGCCTTTCTGAGTTCTTGTTGCACTGTATTCAAATAAGAATGACAAAGTATTCAGCAAGAGCCGAAAAGCAAGAAACTATTCGGCCGGAGCCGAATAGCTCTTTTTCAGCCGGAATTCGGCCGAATACTTACTCGAAGCTGAAGTTCGGTACACCCCTAGTCTAAACACACTTCAAGTGTAATTCTCCAGTAGCTTGTGTGTTTTGCCAAGAAGCCATGAGGATTGGAATCCTCCAAATCTAAATATTTTCACTCACGCAGGGTAGTCGCGTGAGCTTTCTATATACCTAGTAGTGATCTTACTCTCCCTTTCAATGGGGTGTGGGAGTGGTGCCTTCGCAGTGCATTTCACTCACACACCCCCAGTTCAAGATCACACTGAGGAAGGAACTGGAAGTGGCAGGCTTGGGTCACACACAATTTGTGATGCACTACTTCTAGATTAGGGTGTCATTGATTGCCCACCCAGCAGGACTGAGGATCTCTACTGTACACAGGATATGGTGTAATGTTGCCAGTCGCATTGGTTCCAAGCACCTTTGTTAAGTTGTTCTGGGAGGCATGGCTTTTATTGGCTGAGCCCTTACTCGCCCCATCACCCATTTCAACTCAGGAAGATATCCCAATCACACAAAATGGGCCCAGGAAGAATTTCACCCATTTATTCTGTTGATAGCTGCTTGCCTTTAGTCAATTGAATGAGGTGGTTGGTGCTGGTTCAGGTAGAGTGTCCTTCCCAGATTCCCACAATAAGAAAAAACTAGAAGCCAAGTTGAAAGGGGAAGGGCACAGAGCAAGGAGGCCCACTGCAGACCCATTTACGGGGATGTAGCATGGCCACCGAAAATACCGATGCACTCCAAACCCACACAGAGTCATTGCCAAGGATGGTGGCCATGTGATGTTATTGACATTAGTGATGTGCGCCTTTAGGTGCTGCGATGCTTTCCCTGATACAATAGGCTGCATATGCATGATGCACCCATGACTGACCTGCCAACATTCTGGCAAAATAACAACCATCTGCATGTAGACAGTCTTCCATGGTGCGATGCCAGACTGAACCTTTACTGCACAAGTAACTCCAGGGTTGTTGATTCACCAAAATGTCAGAGGAAGTGATGTCACTTAACTTTTCACACGGGTGGCATCAGTTCGTCTTTAACCCTGTTGACATTACCGGAAGTGGCTTGCGGGCATAAAAAAAAGTGCATAAACTTAAACATTTTAAAATACCAAATGCATACTGAAGCAGACAAGAATATTTTAGATACCAACCACATTTTAATAAGGGTGACACCTTCATATTCCCTTAATGGGGTCATGATAGAGTTAGACCAATTAGTACAACATAGGCCGGGTCAAATATGGTTCCACCATCGGGTTTGCTATTTGAAGATTTGAATATATCTTTAAGCAATAATTATGACGAAGCATTGAGCAATTTTGGGGAGTGCTGTGACCCGATTCTTGCTGAAAATCGACTCACATGCATATTTACGTTGATGGAAAGCCCGGTGAAGGTGAACAACAAAATGAAAATTGTAAAATGGTGAAAGCTATACAGAGAATGTCATTATATAAACTACAAAGGGAGCTAACCACACACCTGAGGAAATATAAGAAGACACAGTCCTCCATGATAAGATTCTCAGGCAGGAAATATTGTTACATTTATATGCGCTTTCGTCTTACCTTACTAGGCTCCCAACAAATAAGGGGTCCCATAAGAGGGATCCCTTGGCAAGAAAGAAATTGTCGGCTCTGAAAAAAGCTGGGTTGGTAGAAACACTAATATATTGGCTGTTTGGCTGTAGCGCAACACTAGGTAGGTCAGAGGAAAATGTGGTTGGGAATGTTGATAAGGAGATTAGAGGATTTAAACAGTGAAGTAATGTGGACTAGCCTCTTGTATGAATACTCTATCTCAATGACCATTGCTTTAGTGAATAATTGAATAGTGACATACAAAAAGTTGGGCAAAACATTTTTCTCGATTAGTCCACCATAATGAAGTAGGGAAGGGAATAATTTGTCAGATGGGTTGAAAATGTAATCTTGGGGATTGAAAAGGGAGGTCTTGATAGGTATATAGTATATGGTATTATATTGTATTACGTTGAATGAATTAATGCCTGTAATGTTTGATTTAGAATATTGAGATGTATTGTCATTTATAATGAACTATAAACACAACAAAAAAAAGGCAGTAGCACTGCCATAGATCTGCTACTTCAGCACTGTATGGCCCGTTACTTCCAGATTATGCCAATTATAGCTGCAGGTTGGGTATTGTCATTATATGAAAATTAGATCAACTACATTGTCAGTTGCTGCAAGAATAAAGCATCCAAACATCCAGGCCACTTTCAGTCACAGTAGCTTTTATGATGATTTCTTATTTATATGGTGCTTTTACCAAATTGCTGTACATAGCACATATTTACATACAATATTTATCCTAACCAAATTTGGTACTCATTTATCAACCTCAGAAGAAAGAAGGTTTTGAACCAGCAACCTGCAGATTGCAGTAGCGAGCGTTCAACCCGCTGCGCTATCTTAGTGCTTTGCTATTAAAAATACAGTGACACCATAAGAAAGCGTGTACAAATTGACTACACAATGTAGGCCAGACACATTATAACACTTACCATGTTTGCTGTAGCTTGATGCACAGTAAAGAATACCATGCCACAGTAAGACATACCTAGATGGGTTGCACCAGAATGCCAATCTAACCACATATTAAAACTTATCATTTTTATTTATTTATTTATTTGTTTATACGGCACCGAAAGCCTGCAGGCTTTGGGGCGCCACATAGAGCCATTTACTTACACAGAGCACGTTGACTAAAAGGTACAGGGCACGAGACGCTTTGTATGCCAAGAATAAAATGGGAACAAGTACTGCTCAGGGTTGCTCATTTCATTTAAATAGGAAGGTTTGTACTTGCTTTCGGAATCTGAGGAGCTTGGGTTCAACTCTCAGGTTCAGTGGCAATTTGTTCCATTGCTGGCCCAACCTATTTGCTTTCCTTTGAAGGTTTGTTGTAATAAGCCCTTGAGCCTCAGGTCTTAGAGTGTGGGTTGGAATGTAGCCCACAATCTTGGACTTAGGGTAAGCCGGAGCTTTCCCATATAGCCACTTGTGTGGGAGTGTCATTGATTTGAAGATTACACGGTCTTCGACCTTTAGCCAGTGTAGTTCCTTTCTTGCTTCACTAATATGATCAGTTTTCGCCTTATGCTTAATTATTCGAACAGCATGATTCTGAATATGCTGGAATTTTGTCAGGCATTGTTTACTGGCCCCCAATAGTAGGGCGTTGCCATAGTCCAGTCTAGACAGAATGGTCGCTCTGGGTATGATAGCGCAGTTTGATTCGTTAAGTATAGGTCTGATGGCTTTTAGCAGTCTTAAGTAGTAAGAGCAGTTTTTGCTGACACAGGAGGCTTGAGAATCTGAGCTCAGGGAAGCTTCCAGAGTCATGCCCAAGGTTTTAACGCTGGTCACTACTTAGATGTGGGACTGTTTTATCATGAAGGATTCGTAGCTGGATGGTAGTTTTGCCCTGGCTTGTTTGGATCCAAAAACCATCAACTCGTTTTTTTCCCCGTTCAAACACATTCAGTTATGATCCATCCATTGTTCGATGATATTGTAGAGTTTTTTTTACCATTTTGTTGTCTTTTACCTGGTCCCCACTCAGTTCCACTACCAGCTGAGTATCATCAGCGTAGTTAGTGAGAAATGCGTTAATGTTGTCTAAAACCTCACACAGGAGGTGTAGCTATAAGTTGAAGAGAAGTGGGGAGAGACTAGTTCCCTGGGGGACACCACAGAAAATGTTAGACTCGCTAGAGAATCTGTCACTCCAGTTTACTCTGGTGATTCAGTCTGCTAAGAATGACGATAGCCAGTCTATAGCTTCCCCAGAGCAGTCCGGGATTTTTTCTAGTGCTTCCTGTAGTAGCTGCTGGTCTAATAAATCAAACGCAGCACTAAGGTCTAGCAGAATAAGCAGACCTGTGTTGCCCTTATCGATGATACTCAACATTTTGTCTGCAGGTCCAGCATCGCGGTTTCAGTGCTGTGTGCAGCACGGAAACCCGATTGTTGGTGATGTTGTATTTCATTGGTCTCTACATATGCTTGCAATTGTGCAGTTGCAACTTTGTCCATAACCTTTAGAATGAAGTTACAATTGGTTATGGGTCTTAAATTCCCTGGCTCTCGTTGGTCTAGGTTGGGCTTTTTGACCAGTGGGGTGATGGTCACCTTTTTTATATTCTTGGGAACCGTTTGGTCTCGGAATGAAGTATTTACCATTGTAGTAAGTACTGGTGCAAATATGTCAGCATTTTCAAGTACGATTTTAGGAGGGAGTATATTTTCTGTGCATGATGAAAGCTTCATCGATGCCAGGGTGTTGAGCATGTCCGCAGTCGTAATCTCTTGAAAACGAAATATGTCTAGATGATCTGTTGTCTTTTTCATGTGTGGTTGTTGGTACTTGTTTTATTAAGTTGAGCGCTCGCTATAACTTATCTTACTTTAGTGATCTTATTATAGAATGCTTACTTTATCAAAGATGCCCAGAAAAATCTACAATGCCACAGTAAGGACTGACTGCTCCCAAATGCCAGTCTAGCAAGGTAATTACAGTTCTCATGATTGCTTTATCCGAGATACCCTGTACAAAATGTCAAGCCACAGTAGAAAATGGCTACTATAGCTGCAACAAAATGCTAGTCTAGACACATAATAACACTTATGAAACTTGCTTCATTATAGATGCCCAGAAAAATGTGGCATGGAGCAGTAGAAATTACTAGACTGGCTGACCCTAATTTCAAGTCTAGACAGGTATTAACATTTCTCATGCTTACTTTATTATAGATGCCCTGTAAACATGGCATGCACATTAAGAAGTGACTAGACTCGCTGTGCCAAAATGTGATCTTAGCCACTAATGACATATAATGCCTGCTTTATCATGGATGCCCGTTACCTGATAGTGCACCCCCCTCTTGCCCGACCCTCCTGACACATCCACTCTCCCTCCCACTCTCTTCCTCCAACCCCAAAATCAGGCCGTGCCCCAGATTTACCTCCACGTCCCTCTTCCTCGTCCCATTACTTACCAATGAGGCACGCTGCTTCATGGGCAAGTACTGAGATGAGGAAGAGTAAGACTAGGAATAATGAAGAATACTGGTGCGTTATCCAGGCATTGAACATAAACACACACATTCATACACCATTCAGATGTTCATTTACATGTTCACCCGTTCCCTCACACATGCACACCCACCAACCATACATCATGCTCATTACTTAATATACATATACATACACACTCTTTCATGCATGCGCACCCATTTACAAAAAGACCACTTTCTTACCTTTGTCAAAATCCTTTGCTGCTCCGAGGAATTCCTCTTTGACTGCAGGCTGGCCTCTCTGTCCTCCATGCTCCACGCACGCAAGCCCTGTCATGTGCAGGGTATTACCCAAATTGTTCGTTTACAATTGTTCGAATGAACAATTGACCAAATTCAAAGGGTCACAATTGTCCTTTTCACAATTGACTGTATATATATATATATATATATATATATATATATATATATATACATAGATAGGGGTTTTGGGGGGTTTGGCGTTGGGCGGGGGGTTGTGGGGGGTTTCCCCCAACATGTTACAATTGACCTTCACAATTCGGTCAATTGTAAAAAGGTCAATTGGAATTCGAACAGTTGTAAAACGAACAATTCGTATACAACCATGTGCAGAGCAGGGGAGCAAGGGTGTTCTATGTCCTGTAGGAGGTCGGGATGGGGTTCTTCAAAAAGACATGATTTCCATTACACAAATAATTTTTGGGACGGCAGACCCACTTAAAAAATAAATGAATGTAAAGAGTGCTTTCGTCTAAGAGCCCTCTTTACTTTTGGTTTCTCTCTGCCTCTGCACCCCCTAGGTGTCACAGAGGCAGAGCCAGGAGTCACACAGGAGTTGCCAGGGGTCGCATTTGTGACCCGTGGCATCACCCAATTGACGTCAACTACTTTTTCCACTTTCAATAGGGGTGCCCTTTTTTCTGCCTAGTGATTAAAGATAGTTGAAAGTTACCCCTCTGGTCACATGACTGGAGCATTCATTCAAACGCGGAATGGAGTAATATTTTTTGGGATTGGTATTATGCAAGCATGTTATTTTTGTAGTGTAGTCTACATCTCTCTATCCTTTTATTTGGTGTGTAAGTCACACTTTAATTATTTGGAGTTCAGAGACGTATTCATAATAAGGCCACAGGAGCAGCATTTTGAAGCAAATTATTTTACGTATTGTCATTTATTAAATATAATGTTAATTTTGTTTCACCAGTCTGGCTGAGCCAAGGGAATTGTAAGCTATTAGCAGTCATTCTACTCTGACATCTGAAATGTTTGCTGGCAAAACTTCTATATATGCTTGATATTTACAAACGCTTTATTGCTAGGGTGATTTTAAAAAACAAGCAAATGTATATCAAAGCTTGCGTGCATTAGGTATTTAGGGATTCAGTCATACAACTCTCACAGACACATATGACAGATATACATCTCTTGTCATTTTTATGTTCCCAAAATGCAATTTAATATGCAAAACAGCCAGAACCTCATTGGCTATTGTTGGTGCAACTCCCCATTATCATTGGGGTTATTTCTAATCAACACTGTTAAAAAATCACTTTTATGTTCAAATTATCATGAGGTGCATTTTTTGAACCATTGCAAAAATTAGGGTGTTCCGTCCTGAAAAGTAAATGTTAAAAATGATGCATCATTTTACAATATTAAATCATTGGCTATGCTTAAATTAAGCACAGAGTTCCCACAGGAGGGCACTAGAATGATGCTCAGAATCAAAACTTTTTTCCCTCCCCAGTCCCACATTTCAGAGGGCTGTAGACACCCAAAAGGTGCAAGCATAAAAAGATTGTACAGAAGTTAAAATGGCAAAGAGTAATTCTAAATGTGCAAGTAGATCAAGAAACCCGTGAAAGGTTACCAAGCCAGAGAAGGGTGAGAGTAAACAAAAACTGTGTGCCAAGGGTTTACACTGCTTCACAACTGTAAACAAGACAGGTCTGTGCTGTTCCGTCAAGATATTAGTTCAGCCTTCTGCACAGAAGCTGCCCGGTGCTACGCAGGCAAATGGCATCCCTGCTCTGTGTTTCATGTGCCTTTGATGACATTCCGCTGCGTGCTCAGCACTACCAGGAGAAGAAACTGCGGAGAATGCCAGACACTGCATAACAGTTACGTTTATAAGTAACCCTTCGCATGAATTGGATTTTATATAGAAGTTTGGACATTTATTGTGAAACAGTACCGCGAATGACAGCAGGACATCTATATCTATAACACACAATCCTCAAAATGTTCCTATGTTTTGTCAATTCCACCCAACTCTAAGGAGTTAGCAAACATTTCAAATGGGCAAAAACACAGACTGGCAAGAACCTTAGCCAAAACCACACACGCAAAAAAGACATTTTGTGCTGGAACGCCTGACCCATTACTCAATTTTACTTATGGAGTGTTGGCTGTTTTGTGTAACGCCACAAAGAGCAATGATCTGAGCAGCATGAACCACTTCATTTGTTATAAAAGTTACTGACACTGCGCAGCTACGAGGAATGTTGTTGCTTCCCACACATGGGTGTTCAGGGGCGCCCTTTTCCACTACTCCTCTGTGAGAATGCACATCCAAAGGTTGCAAGAACCTTCTCCAACGGTCTTACTCTACTGAGGTGTTTGTGCCATGGCAGTGCTAAACAATTTCACTTATGTTTTTGCCATCTTTTAATGGTGTTCCAGCCCAAGGGATTGGAGGTACTTGGGCTGCAGCAGATGGTAACTTGCCTTATTTTCATGGTGGCCCTTGATAACAACGGAGCTGTAACCATGAGAAGGAGGTTGTGTTCTGTTTATTCTACTTTTTTTATAAGATGCACCTGTACCACTTGCATGCATTTCATGTGTAAACTTTAACAAATGGTTAGTCCTCACCAAAGAGCTGCGCCACAAATCAGATCCGGTTTCAAACTATTTATTGTATTCAGTTTCAAACTATTTATTGTATTCAAATATCTCATCTGCCGTAGGAGAGCCTTTCTGATAGCACGTGTTTCGGCACACCTATTGCCTTTTTCAAATCAGAGCATTCCTTTTAACAGTACTTTGCATTAAATATACGTATGTTGTTCTTTCTCACGTCGTTTACTCGCAATTTACGGAGTTAATCCCACCTTCAGAAATGCAGTCTCTCGTCTCACGTTGACTCTCTGATTAACATTTGACAAGACCCCATATAGAAATGCACTTATGTTGCCTGAAACGTGTATTTTACAGACCAGTCTAGGTGCTTCTCGTGGGGTGACAGCAGGCAATGAGCAAGAAACCAGATTTTAGCATTGAAATTAAAATTCCTCGTTCCAACCTTCCCTCCCTTGTGTCCAGTCGGCAGACAGCTCATGTTCTGATTGCTTCCTCGAAAAGATTGTTTTCTGATCTAATGGAAAGTAGACCATTGGCCTCAACAAGTACCGCTAGTGCCCTCAGCTGTAGAATACACTGCATTCGCCAAACTGGCAGCAGCGATCTGAAAAACACAATTTGAACTAACACAAAATAGAAGATAACAGGCTTGAATTAATAGAGTGGAAGCAATAACTTTCCAATTCCTGCATCCATAAAAGCATCCTTTTGTTGTCATGGAGACGAAATGGGCATTAAGAGGTGTAGTTTGACCAAGACAGAGCCTGTTGAAGGGTCAGAATCTGGTGAAGGTGCAGAGTCTGGCAGAGCTGGAGAAAGGTTGGGGAGGGGGGTGCCTGCAATTAGTTGCGCCTAGGGCAGCAGAAAGCCGAAATACGCCACTGGGTGTAGTGTAGGACCCCTTATCCTGTGCAGAGTAAAGCAGGCATACTTAAGTTTTGAGGGGTGGAATGAACATACTTTTCTGCGGAGCAAGGGGGTGTTGTGCATGTATTTTATAATTGTGCTGTGTAAGGCACCACCCACTCATCAAAATTAAAACCAAGCAAAGGTTTGGAAATTCGCTGGGCCCTGAGCCTGGTGCAGCTCCCAGTGATGAGCAGTTCCTCTCCATGGGTTTGGCCCATCGCAAGTGGTCAGTCCAGGCACAAGGCACATTGTGCTTCACTCATGCTGCTGCACTATTCTGCATTCCTGTATAAATAGGACGAACATACTCGCCCTAGTAACTGTCGGTGCCCGGACAGGCCAATCCTAACAGGAAAGTCTCTTTCTCAATGTCTTGCTCCAACATCCCATCCCAATGACTGTGCAACGTACCTGAGTTAACTTTGCCAATTAATACTCACCGGACAAGCAGTGCGTCACACTGTTTTCCCACAGACTCCAGCATGTTCTACTGTGTTCTAGCAAATGGCTGTGCGTACCAACACACACCAGCAATTGTACCTTACGTAGCTCTCAAGCCACTGTCGTGCCCAGTCACGGGTCCCCATTCTTTTACGTTGCAGTGTTATCTGTGTAGCTCCAAATTCCGGGAGGATAGCTCAGCGGCAGCGTGCACGTCTTGGAAGCAAGACGACACGAAGCAACAACAGGGTTCGGTCCCCGGGTCACGCTTAGAAACCTCTGGGTGTTTAAGCGCGTTATAAATACGTAACTAAGACAAAAAAAACCCACAATTACGCAACTAAGAAAAACAAACAATTCCTGTAACAGCGCCTCGATGCCTGCGGGCTGTGTGAGCGCTTTATAAATGTAAAAAAAAAAATAATAATAATAAGGAGGCTCCCAGTTGTCTGGGGCCACCCGTGGACTGGAGGGGTATGACGGACAGCACCAGCACTACCGGATAGGCCATCATTATGCAAGGCCGATACCACTTTGGTTCTTTGGTTCAGTCGCATTCATAGGCCTCAACGTCTTCTGGTGTGTCGTCTACAGACAGACCAACACTGCAAACACTGTGCAGCTGTGCCCACCCCCTGCACCGTTTCTTTATCAGTCCTCCCCCACTTTCAGGATCCAGGCAACTTGCACAGATGGTTTCCATGAAAAGGAGAGTCCTTAGCTTGTCTCGGGTGCCACCATTTCTTTCACTATGTGAAATAGTAGGGGCATGTTTCAGGAAAGAGCAATCTAACCGTTTGATCTTGACACTACATTTTTTTTCCAAAACGCTTTCTTTCTAAATACATCTGCCCCAACATGTTTGTATTGCTGTATCCTTGTTTTAAATTTGCCATTTCTTGCCCACTGCCTAGGGTGAGGAATGGACTTGGCTGGGTGGTGGCGTATGGGTTTGGGTTGAGGACTGGCCTTAATGTGAGCTGAAAGGAGGGTTGCGCAAGGTAAATATCCCCAGTTTGAAGTTTGTTTTTTGAGATCACCACTCTCCTAAATGATTGCCTGATATTGTAATCGAGCTCTCCCAGTAGTCCTTGCACTACAGGTCCAATAACGAGACAAGCATCACTTTTGATCCAGTCAACAAGCTTCGATGTGAAGTCTTGAGCTGCAGCACCCTGGCTGGCATCCGCACACATCTCTACCAGTCAGCCCATCCCCCCTCTCGACCTGCATCCTGACCTGTGGCACTGCTTGCGTCACAGCATATGATGCATGTAGCCAAGCTGTGGAACTCAAGTAATCAACAGAAAGATGTGAAGCTCCATCCAGGGTGTGATAAATCTGAGAGCAAACACGTGACAAGTTCAGAACTTGGCTTGCTCCTCTGCTGTGTGATTATTCACTCTGGCACTTAGCACTGCATATCAGCCTCTCTGATCCCCTTCACACACAAAAGAAAAACCATCCTAAAGTGTTCAACTTCAGAGCAGCTTTCCATGTAAACTTGATTCTGTGTGACTCAAGATTTGCCCTAAGCTATTCCCTCCCCAAATCCTCCCCGCTTTATGGCCAGTGCACAATCACTGTACACGCCGCCGTGGACTTTAATTTTGAGAGAAAGCCTGCAAACCATGTAAGCATGTGTAGTAGCCCAAAAGGGACACAACTAAACTACTAATACATTTACAGAAAGGCAACAAAATGTCTTGACATTTGCAATGCTTTCTAGTGGGACGGTGCCTGTGAAACTACTGAAATGTAGCGGAGTTCTGGAAGGAGATGCTTTTGCTCTGGAGCCACTGCTGTAGTTCGTAGTCAATTCAAATCGAAGTCAATTCAGCAAAAGGGTCCAGAGCTGCGCAAGCAGGACCCTTCCAGGCAGGCTCTTGCTTCCCAGAGCTGCGCAAGCAGGACCCTTCCAGGCAGGCTCTTGCTTCCCAGAGCTGCACAAGCAGAACCCTTCCAGGCAGGCTCTTGCTTGCAATGCTGCGCAAGCAGGACCCTTCCAGGCAGGCTCTTGCTTCCCAGAGCTGCGCAAGCAGGACCCTTCCAGGCAGGCGCTTGCTTCCCAGAGCTGCGCAAGCAGAACCCTTCCAGGCAGGCTCTTGCTTGCAATGCTGCACAAGCAGGACCCTTCCAGGCAGGCTCTTACTTGCCAGTGGTTGCATTCCCTACTCCTGAATGTAATGGCGGGAATTTGATAATTTATTTATTTAATTGTTTTTTTTTTATAACGCACCTAATACCATAGCGGAGTCTGGTTTCTAAGTGCGGATCAGGGATTTAAACCTCTGTTGCTCTGCGTGGTCTTGCTTCCAAGACCAGCGCGTTGCCCCTGTGCTATCCTTCGTTCACACTACTAATGCAAGGGCGTTCCACGGCCAGCACTGCACGGTAGTTAACACAAGCAGCTCTAGCTTTACAATCAATAACTCATCAGTAACAATTACACTATCTCACAGGCAGAGTTTGCAGACAGTAGAGCTCATTATGCGCATGGCGCTATTTCCTTGGCTGTTGAGCCTTAATGCCTTTATATTGGCGGGAAAACCTTGAGACTACGAGTGCCGTATCGGCAGTGTTAATCCCCACTCTGCAGTCCCACAGAGCTTCATTTGGGATTAAGAGCATGTAGCTCAGGCAGTCATTTCTCTCTTGGTAAATGCTCCTTGCATTGGAGGTACTGTGGAGGACTAACGGCCAGGCAACAGCTGGAGGTTTTCCACCACATCACCCAGCACCGCGTAATAGGGAGGTGTGGCTAAAGTGGCGCTAATTCCATTACTGCCAATTTCCTGATGCACCACCATTCCTGGAACGAGCCCCAAAGGTGTGAATTTCCGTAAAATAATCTTTGGTTTCTTAAATTAATGCCTTTGTTACTGTATGAGTGGATTGCTGCGCCTTGTTCCTTGTTTCTTACGCATTCCTGATCCGCCTGTCTCTTCGGCTGATGACACTTTCACACTCTTTGACACTCTTTCAAACTCTTTGACACTCTTTGACACTCGTTGACACTCTTTGACACTCTTACTTGGTGATTGGGGCCTGGCATGATAACCAGCGGTATAGTTGCTACAATGCTGGTAGACGGATGGCCGTGGTAGAGAAGAATGGTTAGGCTATGGGTAGAAAGGCATTGCATAACATCTCCCAATGCTGTTACTATCCGGATGGAGATGCTCACACATTTGACACTCTGAGTCAGATGCTTAGAGGTGCCTATAACCCACATTCGGAGCTGACATTATGTCTACCTTGCTAGACGGCAAATACAGTCATTATCCTCAACTAACAGGAACTAAGGCACAACCAGATGTATACAGTAATTGTTCCTGCTTAGCAAAAATAAATACAGAATTTCAAAATATTTCTTCATCCAAGAGACAGAAAACATAACAAATGTATTCAGAAACCAAAACTAGTGTTTTCAGTTATTATACAGTACACATGATGGTAGTAAACAATGGCATAAAGTGCATGAGTGCTATATGTGAGAACAAATCTCTAGAGGGTCAGTGTTTCTATGCAAAGAAGGTGCAATTCGCAAAACTACATAGACCCAATACAATCCACTAAGTACAGACTCAAACTATGTTTGGAAACAGTGCAATAACAGGACAAAAAACATTGATTTAAATACCCCCTTATTAGGTTGAAAATTCCCTAAACAAAAGGTGGCCTAATAGGTCTATTTCACGTCATATTTAACATCGATGTTTCGGCGGTTCTACTTTTTATCTGCCTTCTTCAGGACCTTTCAAGAAATCTTCTATGAGTGTTATGTTCACTAATCCATCCGATGCCTGAATTAAGAGACATATCATTACTCTCTAAAAACACCTAATTTACATATTTTTCACTATTTGCTTATGGCTCAGGCTGTTTATTCAATTATGAAACCAGGTCATGTCGCCATATATAACTCACCTAGAGAGAGGAGGTAACCAGCTCAATGTCATAGTTTGTATTAGTTAGACAGGTACTTCTTTAGCTGAGCTTCATGGTTGTCTGTTTCGGTAAGGAAAAGAGCAAACAGACACCAATAAACCCTTTCTTTTAGGGGTTCAAAGAATATATTTATATAGCTGTAAGACACCCAGAGAGTTTATATGTTATCGCCCTCAGGTTTAGTATGTTTTTTCTGTGTGTTATTACTGATCACTGATGGTATATATCAAAATATGCCCCCCTTTTAAAACTGTGAAACATGACTATTTTATTACGTAGCGGGGGTAAGTGGAACGTAAGCTCATCTCTACAAATTCAGAACAGCGGATGCGTCTAGTGGCCAGCTGCCAAGGACGTCTTTAATAGTAACTTTGAAATCGCCCAACTGTAGGGTAGTAGGCACTGTTCAGTAATGGCAGAAACAGGTTTTGCAATAAAGTGCTGATCAGCAAAGACAAGAGTCTACATAAATATATGTATATGTATAAGCGCTCACCTCTGTGTTAGAAACGGCCAATATATGTGCGAGTAGATGCCACAAAGGTCTGTCAGAAACTCTTCAACTGCGCCAAACTAGAAGAAAGGATGGCGCTTTTTAGGGATTTGTTTAATGTGTTGAATACAGGCTATCTACCCACGTTTAACTGCAGCTCCAACACAGAGGTGCATATAAATATCCCTTGTTTGCAACGCTCGATGCTGCAGGCTATCCGATGCGTGCTTCTTCTTCAGTGATTTTTGGATACCGAGGTTTGAGCATCATTACTCCATCTTCTCGGGTTGAGTATGTAGTCGTGGGTTAGTATTCTTCTTGGTCTGTGTGGTCTTGTCACAGTAGGGCTGGTTTCTCAGGATCTTCGCAGTGATGGGCCGTGGGTAGCGGTCAAAGGAGTTTGCTGTGGTGGCAGTGAGTCTTCTGATCAGAGGGTTTGGTTTCTGATCCAGTGCTTGGCAGAAGTTCTTACTAAGCTTTGCTAGATGTTCGTCCAACATCTCGATGTCCAGGTCTCTGTGAAGGTCTGCTATACTTGTGAAGATTGGAGCTCCAGACGATATCTGCAGGGCCTTGTTCTGGACTATTTGAAGACTCTTCCGGTGTCGCTCATGGCAGGTCACCCATGCTGGGGAGGCATACGTCAGGTTAGTCTGATGATCGCCTCGTAGACGTTGATCTTTGTCCGGAGGAGCATGGACTTGGACTTCAGGAGTGGGTGCAGGCTTTCCGATGTCTATTTCACAGAATTTATCTTCTTGTCTCTTTGGCGCAAATTGGTTATTGCGCGGTCTCTCTGCTCTCAGCATTTTAAGCGTTAGTTGCGTGCAGTACGCGTTTCCCGGCCATTGAGAGTGTGCGCTTTGGACCAGTGAAGATGGCCGCCATTTCCTAAGGGCTAATCAATGTTAAGAAAAGCATACAACAAATCCCCCATAATATATTTCATACATGGCCACACCAATTGATATGCTCACATCAGAATAAAGTTAACGGTTGAATTTAAGCTGCAAGATTTTCGTTATTAGACCAACACATTTTAGAAAATATTTTTTCAAAAAGCATTTCTTTTTTTTAAAATAAAAGCGAGCAACAAGTGTGCTTAACATTTCACAAGGCTAAGTTAGTGCAAATAGCCTGCCAATGTACAATTTTGATATACAAGGCATATGAGTCACATTTTTAGAGAATAGCATGAAATGTATCTGGGTTCTAGTATTTCGCCGATTCTTTGTACTTTGAAAAAGTGCCACTCTGACCCTTCAGGAATTACATCATTTCACATGTTCTCTCTTTTCTTTTAAATTCTTTTTTTTTACAAAATATTACATTACTTACATAGCTCTCATTCACAGAGAAGTATTTTCACTTGTCCCAAGTCAGTTGGATTACATATTTCAGCACAGCCCGGCCCCCTCGCTGATTGGGGACTGGCCTGTTGCGTGTTCTAGTAAAGGTTGTTCCCTTCCGTAGTGCTCAACGCAGCTAATTCCACTCCTGTTTGCCCGCGCATACAGTAAGCGGCTCCCCCTGATTGGGCACTGGCCCGTTGCGTGTTCTGGTAACGGTAGTTCCCTTTCCGTAGTGCTCAACACAGCTTATTCCACTCCTGCTGACCGGCGCACATGGTAAGGGGCAGAGCGTTGTGCTCGTTGTGGGATAAATAGTTTGTTCCATCTGCCGCCTCAGCGGCCATTGTTGATTTCTATCTTGCCGCCTCGCGGCCACTGCAGTCTGTTTTCCTCTCCCCACCCCTTGTTCCTCCTCCTTTGTCGTCCCCCCACCCACCCCCTCCCTGATTGGGTACTAGACCCTTTTTGACTTTTGCGCCCAGGGCAGCCACATGCCCGTAGCAGCCCCTGAGGCGAAGGCCCCCTTTTGAGGGAGCATCCTGTGGCCTGTACTGACGTCTGATAGGCCGATGTTGCCATATGCAATTTCTTCTATTTTCTGGGTATGTTTAAGTACACTAAGGTGATTCTTCTTCATAAGAATCATGTTGGTCCATTCCTTCATCGTTGGTCTACAAGTTTCAGGTTGCAGCAATATCTTCCCAAATAGTAACATCAAAACTTCCAAAAGCTTTTACGCTCTCCAACCCGCTGTTACTTTCCATCTCAACATAATGTAAATCATTGTCTTCCACCCCTAGAGAACTTGCCATATACATCAAAATGTAGTGAAGGGGGACATTTGATTATTTTCATATGGGAGCACAATTCAGATGCATGTAGTCCAAAGGTGTCCGCCTTTTCTACTAGACTCTGAATGTTGATTGCGAGTGCAAAGTAAGTGGGTGATGGCCACTTCAAACCCTTTTATTCAGTGCCAGTTTTCTATGGAGAGTGGCATGCAGTCCAATATACCATGGAATCTACAATTGTGGAAGGTATACTTGGCGGGAATGCCAGTATGCATACAGCCATTCACTGCTCTAAACCCAAATTCTATTAACAAGGAGTACGCATTGCATGCCTTTTCTAAGCAAGATGGTAAAACCCAGTTGTTTTTGATTTCCTGACTTTGGTTGTAATCAAGACCCCTACGATCCCACATTCCTGCAATTAAAATCACCCAAAATAGGTTTAATGCATTCTTAGAGTATATCCATTGTATGTTTGATTAATATAAACACCTTCTTTAAATTAATTTTTTTAATGATTTTCTTTCCTCGTGTTTTGTCACACACAGATGGCTCAAGGAATGCTCTAACACTCTGAGACAGTTCAAGGATTTTTTTAAAGCACATCCTTCCCAACATAGGCCTCCCTCGCCCCTGGTAATTAGCTACTGATTAGTAAGCACTACTGTCTCCCCTACTGTCTAAGATCTCACTTAAACTAGAAGAATTAATTCTCTGTCTAAACTCCCTCAGGGACTTCCTCAAGCTGCCCCGAGTCCATCAAGTCATTCGCGTTCTAAACGGGGTATGGGATTGTGCCTTTCAGACAGTCTGCCCCATGAGGTCACCATTCTTTCATGCCCACATTTTCCTTTCCCTCTCTCTACCTCCCACTACTCTCCTCCTCCAACTCCACCCACCTCTGCTCTCTTTCGCCTCCTACTCTGTCCCTCCAATGTGCCTTGCCCCTTTTAGGCCGCGCCTCCACCCTTTGAAGTCACTACATTATCCATTTTATTTTCCATGACACTACTACTCCCACCCCCCTCTACAAATCCCTCCTCCACACTAATACTCCTTCCTCCACTTTACTACTCCCTCCTACTTCTCACTACTACTACCACGCCTTTCCAAATATTACTCATACCGCCTCCTTTCAATCACTCAAACACTTCACATTAACACCTTACACTTTTTCTGGATCTCACTTGCTAGCCTCTCATACACTCTCACAATAAAGTACCCTGCACTCACTAACCAATACCTCACCGTCTTCAGAAATTGCTTCCACACTCCACTTTTCCTTCCTTCTTTCTGCTGGTCTGTCACCTCCTCCTCTGACCTCATCCGAACAACCCTACCATCCTGCTTCCTAGCTCCCTCTTTATACTTCCCCGCCTCCTGTCATTGCTCCCCTTCTGACCAATCGGATCCAACCTTCCCCACTTGAGAGGTGTTTCAATAAGACAAAATGTGAAATAGGGGGCTACGACCTGCACCCTTTTCCCACACGGGTGAACCGCAGAATAGCAGTCACGGCCCAGATATTCTAGCGTTCAAGTTTGTGTTGGGGGTTTGGTCTCATTTCCCCCGAGGTAAGAGGAGTCTGTGTTGGAGTCTGCGCCCATTTTGTTGATCTCTGGTAGTCTATGTCTTTGGCCCCACAGTGTTTGTGGTTGTGGCTGGGGAATGTAGTGTTGTTGGCCTCGCCTCGGTGTAGGTGTATTTCTTTCCCTTCTACCTCTCTCTTTTCCTGCTTGCTTTCTGCGTCAGGCATTGGATTGCAGTTGGTGGGAGCCACTAGTCGATTGCTCTCACTTCGTCGGGTGTTAGTCTCTGGCTTCTTTGTGCAGACAGCCTATGGTACTGGGTGACAGCTCTCTCTCTCTGCTTGCTTCTGCCCAAGTCTGTGCCTAGAACAAAACACAAAGGCACTGATGAGCAGCCTCCTTAAGAGGCACGGTGTGAGCCAAATCTGTGCTGCCTATAAACAAATTGTCTCAAGGAATGGGAAAGGAATTGGGACCCTCTCAACTATCACCGTCCTCCTCAGGGGTTCGACTAGTTCAGGAATGAGAGGGGCTCCCATACTCTGTTGACAAGGCCAGCATACTAGCCTTGTCACACTCTAATAAAAGTTTACCAGAGTAAATTTCACACAAACCTTACTAGAAAACATAATAACTTACCATTTTTAAGTCTGTTGCCGCAGAAATAAAAAATGCTCAGACTGCCTGCCGGGTGTCCCTTTGCAGTGCTTTTCAACTTCAGGTACTCAATACAATGAAATACCTTGCAACTTTATCTGGTCAAACGCCCATGTTTCTTGAAAGAGAAGGATATTAAATTGTTTAACATAAATCATTAATTCTCTATTCACAGTTTTGTGTAATATTCCATGATAGGATTGTAATTCGCAGGTGATCAACTGGGATTCCCGCACATGTTCCCTTGCGGCTATTATCATGTGTATTTATGCATTGGACGCGGGCACGTATATTATCTGTCATACCCTTATAAATAGAAGGCTTCTCTCCTAAATCTGCCAAGGAGACTGAGCTTCCCTCTATTGTCCCTTTCATAGCTTTTCTCTTATCATGTCTCATTGTCCTCCTTGACCTCTCAACTGCATTTGACACTGTTGACCACTGCAATCTTCTCTACTTACTTGCTGACAGGATGGGATTCTCTAGCACTGTCCAGAATTGGTTTACCTCCCGCCTCTCAGGCAGACACCAGGCTTTTCAAAAAATGAAACCCTTCATCCTACTGCAGTACGTCTGGACCATACTACAAGCCTGTGTGGTCTCGCACATCAATGGGGGAAACGCTCTCCTGACAGAACCCCCATCTGCTCACGTGGCTCCCCTAAAACCTGTCCAGCACGCTGCAGCACATCTTATTAAAGCAGCACAGAAATGTGACAGAATAACCCTGTTCCTCCGTGAAACTGCATTGGATTTCACTCCAGGCCAGGATACTGTTCAAGAATGCATGTATCATCTGCAAAGAAGTAACGAGAAGCACACCAGCGTACCTGGTGGCTAAGCTCCACATATTTGGTAGCTCACGCTCCTTGCACACCAAATCGACCAACCAGCTTGAATCACAACTCGTCCGCAAAGAGCAGACCGGCAAACAATCCTTCTTTTGTCATGCATCCATCCTCTGGAACTCGATCCCGGTGTCGGCTCAGAATGCCCCCACAATTCTCCAATTTTGTAAATCTCTCAAAACTTGGCTCTTTCAACAACACCTGACCAAGGACTAATTCGAATGGACACACATACCGACACACATATCTCACAGTTCTGCGCTAATGTTAAATGATGGCAGCCAAAATGCAGGCTACGGACACTCTGAGCAGCACTCCGCTGGTCTCAAGCTAGGTTTGCGCTTTAAACAATACAAATAAAATAAAATGAAAAATACATTTTTAGTCCCAGCTATCTGCTCGATTTCTTGGTTGACTCACTGACATGTTATCTGCCGATGTTACTATATCCTGCCAATCTACTTCTTCCAGACCTGCTAAAGGTGTAAAATGATTAGGGTATTGCAGATGTCCATAGGAATAACAACTTATCATGGGCAACCCTAACTCCCATTTGCATGACATTTACTATCCAGAATGGGCAGGGTATAGGCCCAACAATGAGTCTATAAAAAAATTACCTTACTTGAGGAATCCCTCCTGATTTTCAAGTTTTGTCCTTTTGTGTTCATGGTAACAATTTCTGTGTATGCACATGGCAATACAAAACAATCTTCCACACACTCTTTCTTCCCCTTAAAGACCCTTTTGCAGCACTTTGCCATTAATTAATCATTTAAAAATTGGAGATTTGTAAAGCAACATTGATTGACCCAATGTAATGATGTTCACATCAATGACATGGTCTCCTCATGCTTATGGAGAGATATTTGCTAGAACAATAACTAATAGTCTGGCTTATGGTAGAAGGTATATCCTGAAGGAGTTGGGCAACGACTTCCCGATCTCCTCGTTTTTCCTACTTACTCTCTCCTTACATTTACTTTGTGCATTCCCATCTACTTTAGTCAGAGCTATCATTGGGGTTCCCTTGCAGTGCTCATTCCCATTTGCTTTGATCGAATCTATGAATAAGGCAGATTGACAAGCTTTACCAGGAGGAGGATAGCTCTGGGGCAACGTGCTCGCCTTAAAAGCAAGACGACATGGAGCACCACAGGTTCGATCCCCGGGTCCGCGATTAAAAACCTCTGGGTATTAAGTGCATTATAAATAACCTATAATCTCATCTCATACCTTCTTTCTGCTGCTCTGTACATTTAATAGGTTGGTACCTTAACTGACTTGTTTACTGCAGAACTATTTTCATTTGCCAGCTCACTGGAGGGATGCACTGCCCTTCTGTTTCCATACTCCTGTGTATGAATCTTTGCCATCTCTACCAATATTAAATACATTTTACTCTCTAGTCTGCATAGATGTTCCTTGATGTTCAACAGGATGCTTTCCAGAACTGCTGCCCTTTTCGCTAGTGCATTTTCAGAGTAGTGCTTCCTTCTGTCTCACCTCTAATGGATATATCCTTATTCAACATGGCCGCTAATGGGACAATATTACAACCCACGTTACCCCTTGTTTCCCCCTCAGCATATTTCTTCTTAGGATCAGTTCCAGCCACATTTATAATCAGTGTCTTCCTAAGGCTTACAATAGCCTCCTGGCCATTTAAAGAGTTACTAGTCCCGAGGACCATTTTTACACTCCATATCTTCCTGAGTGATGTGTACAAGGGAATTTACTGCGATTCAGATTATATCTTCAAAATCACATACAGCTTTTAAAAAAATCTCTCAATGCTTCCCAGTTCAAATGTTTGTCTCCTCCCTCCTTCACTGTCAGGGTCAGTTACTTTCTTTGTACCCATCTGAAGTTTTTGTTTCTTTCTACCTTCCAGCTCTGTGTAAGGTGCTTTTTTCCCCCAATAACCTTACTCCACTCTAATAACCTTTAAGAATGGTTGTGACCACTGAGCTTTTGATATACTTTTAAAATGTCTGGTGGAGCAGGTAGCAAGCCAGATTTGTTCATCGACCATCAATTAGTACTACATCCTAGCAAAGCTCAAAACAACAACAACAAAACACAGTAACTCAGCATTCCACAGGGAACACCAGAGTGGGTTGAGGGTTTCGTCTCCCATCCTCTGGGGCAGTCTTAGCTATTATAACGATTGACTACAATTTGATATGTTCCACAGGGTAAACACCTTGGACCCTTATTCAGACAAAAAAAACCTTTAAAATTTGAACGTGGTACTCGAGGATATAAGCATTTGTCTCAGCCACCCTCCTGCACTACCTCCGGGCCACCCTTTGCACTGGGGTCTGTACCTGCACCCATACAGTCCACCTCCAATTTTCTCCTGTACTTATCAGTTATACCCTATCTGACAAATCTAGCACTTACTACTATCTGGCCGCACTACCTCTGTCAATCACCTTTATTTATTTATCTTACTTATTATTTATTCTTTTATCACCTCTGTCCTGCACTTTCCACTTTATCCCCTCTTCCATGCACTTTCCCCCTTTTCCCTCTTCCATGCACTTGCACGTTCTTAATTGTCACTTGGCCTAGTAAGATCGTTGTTTTTGTTTCTCCCCTCCCTTTGCCTGGTCGCGCTCTGAAACACCTGTGTACGAGCGGGATATAAATAAAATATATCATATCAGCGGGCTGCAATCACTAGGAGAATGCCGTAGAATATGACAGATCTCTATATTGCAACAGTGCACCAAAATGAAAATCGAGAGCTTCTGAAGGGCTATCGCAGACCCCAGAAAACATATAGGAAATTAGTGAGAAGAAGGAGCAAATACAGCCTAAGCATTGATTGTGTTTGCTTGCTTATTATGTCCTTTTTACCAAGACCGCCGAAGATCCTTTTGAATGCTTTTATTTAAAGAAATCAAGGGAGCTCCCTATCAGGGGTGTGCCCACGGTGATGTTTCTGCCTTTGACTAGGGTCCATAATCGTCCCATTATCAACTTCCTGTGGCGACCATGGAAACTAAGATGTAAGTTTACCTTGAGCCCGCAATGGGAAGGGACGAGTTGATTGTGTAACGAGAACCCATGCAAACATGACATAGCATCAGCAGCATATCCTCGCCCAGGCTTTTATCTAGGTATATGCTATGTCACATACATGAGTTGGGTCTTAAGCTGCCCTAGCAAGGTGGTAGGGCCTGTTATAGAGACCTGTGCGGGATGGAAGCAGCCTGCCTTCTAAAACAGGGCCATAGTTTTTCTTGCACTTTTGGGACAAAAATTCTATTGGACCCCATTTGTGAAAGGCCCAGGAAGACTGTGACCCTAGAGATTTTTCGGCACATGGATATTTCTGTTGCTAACCCCTTTCCTTCCTCTTTTTGAGCTGCCTGCCTGCCATCCAATTAATGAGAAGACTATGGGCCTCATTACGAGTTTGTAATTGTAATTGTTTATTTATACAGCACTTATACAAAGATGGAGTGCTTTAAAGCGCTACAAGGTGGGAAGGGAACAAGGGAGTACAGTAATCATTCTTAGGCAGTTTCTGAATGATCTAACAGAGAAGCTAGTTTACTAGGCCTGACAGCATTTCTCCTAGCGCAAGTGCCTGTGTTACAGCTGCGCCCAAGGTAGGGAGGGGGTCAAAAAAGGGGGTGGGGACAGGACAGACAAACGTACTAGTCCTAGTAAATTTAGGGCATGCATGCGTACAAACAGAGGTGCGAGGAAGGGGAGGTTGGGGGGCACAAACGCGTCCAATCCAGCAGGGCCCTGGGTTGAGTGCAAAGAGGTTGCCCCGCTCATGGAGCGTAAGCTGAAAGTGTAGCAATGCTGAATAAAGTGCAGCGGGCCACAGGCAAGTGCAAAAAAACGGCGGGCGACCCTGTGACCTGTAAGGCTCTGGAGGTGAACCAGTCAACCAGTCACCAAAAACTGAGCAGAGTTAGGGAGGAGAAGGAGGAAGGAAGGTGGAGAGAAAAAGAACAGAAGTTAGCAGGGGTGAGAGAGACAGAAGGAGGAAGAGAAGAGGAAGGTCTTCATGAGTTTCCAGAAATTAAGGTGCTCCAGCTCAAGACGGAGAGAGGCAGGGAGGCTGTTCCAGAGGGAGGCACCTGCAGAGGATAAAGATCTTCCCCCAAATATGTTTGTGAAATCAGGACATCAGCCAGAATACCACCAAACGGTAGTACCATTACCTCCACTTAGTCCGGTGGGTTTACCACAGGATTATAAGTGGTGGTAGGTGCTGCAAATCCCCCTTTTATGGTGTCCATAGGACTCAATTGGGGATTTTTGTTGGTATTACCACTGGCAGAATTTCCAGGTGGTACTGTCGTTGATTTCACTAGGTAAAGTGGAGCCAAACTTTACCTCCAAAAATCAACGTTATTACCACCTGATATTTCTGCTGGTGGTAATACCGCAGTGTGGGAAAAATTGAGGTAACAGAATTACCTCCACTTTTTTCTGACACCGCCAAACTCATAATGCAGCCCTAGGATATTTGCCCTGTGGTGTGACAATCACACTATGCTGCGCGCGTCATCAGTCGTGGAACCATAAACCTACCACAGTCCTCGATTGGCATACTGAAGCATCCATTTGCCTGTACAGCCAAACACTTGAAAGATTTAAAACTTCACCTCCATAAACATTGTGTTCTGATTTTACAGCCGTTGTCTTTCACTAAATTATATAACAATGAGGTCCGTAATGGCTTTAATACTTAATTCCGGTCCCATAAATCTTGAGAAGCTACATTAACGAGGAAAGATATAGATCTCACTGTGTGAGCAATTGTAAGGCCTGCCAGTTAATTACTTTGCAAAACTGCACAGTGAAATATGTTCTTGTCAAATTATAGCTGCTGAATGCATGGACCTCTTCCCTCTCTTCTGACAAAGTGACGGTGAGCCTTCGCAGCCCACTTTACTCCTGCAGGCTATTGATTCGTGTACACAGCAGTGAGTGATGGCAATCTTTCAAAATGAATAAATCTTATTATAATTTGGATTATAATTATTATTATTTGAGGTGATTCAGCGAGAACTGCATTCGCCATTACTTTGCTGCACAAGATAAGACGGATTCATGAAGACAGGAATATTACAAAAGAGAAGGTCCCAGTGGATAGCTGACAAGGGAGGTCCTCTCCCCTTGCATGGGGCCCTCTGCACTTTGCAAGTTAACATCCTATAGCAGGACTGACTAAGCCTTCACCCACCAGAGAGTGATACAGGGAGTGGCGTTAAATGGGTAATAGTAGCACATGGTATCGCAAAGCTTAGAATTGGAAGAATCAGGCATGAAGCCCTGCATAAGAACATTAGGTTATTGTGCCATGGTGGCAGTGGTGGAAGCCTGATTAAACGCATGGGTGGAAAGGGTAATGCAGACCAGGGGATGAAGATGACAGAAGCCTTTAAACATTTTATGAAGCCACCATTGAATACCCCAAAATATCAGATCTGGATAATGGACACACGACAATCTAAGTGGACTGAAAAATGGTGAAATACCTTGATGAGGCAACCCTTATGAGTGTGGGTGCCTGTCGCGTTGTGCTACTGCAAGTCTCCACTGGGGACTGCCTGTCGCGTCGTACTACTGCAAGTCTCCACTGGGGACTTCCAGAGCCCCAGAAGCCAGAAACGCCCCTACCAAGGCAAGCCTCTGGAGACAAAACGTGAAAATCACCCATTACGCAAGGTCAATCTTTGGATATAGAAAGAGGATGTGGCCCTTTAAACCCACACGAAGAAGGTCTTTCTACAACTTGAAAAAGGGCTCTGGTATTTTGAACTCATGGACATCCCCGCCGAGGGAAACCAAAGTTAAAGCTTGCACAAATATATTGTAACAATCGTCCAGATTACTGAAGGGAAGTTAAAAAACAATGGCATCCCAACCAAGAGTACTCAATTTAAAAACACACACTGACCTTGGCAGTAGAGACAGAGGAAAGGAAGCAGCACCACTGAAGATTTGAAGGGAGGGCATGAAATCGGACTTGCAGCAGAGGCCAGTATAACATTCAAAATGGTGTGTAACCTCTACCTAGCTTCAGGTCAGTCCCCTTAACACCCACATGACCAGGATCACATGGCCCAATGAGGGGGCAGCCACAGCCACATTACATTACTGCAACACGCGCCCTTGAATCGCACCCCAGAGATGGAGCAGAAACCAAATACGTAGGAGCCAGTCATAGCAGCCTTTGTCAGTCCTGGAAAGAGCTTTGTGAATGAAGGCAGATCCAGGACGACCCCAAGTAGGGATGCTTGGCTACAAGAGGAAGACACATCTGGAAAGAGCTGGCCAGAGGGGAGCAGCAGGCCCTGGGAAATCTGGACCAGAGATGATCCCCAAGAGGAAAAGAGAGCAATGGCGAAATGCTACAGGGAGAAAGCCAAGCTGAGTGGTGAGTTCAGAGAAGCATGGAGATGGGTAATAAGAGAGAGAGTCATTAGAAGGAAAGATACAGAGAAAAGATGGTACCAGCTTGGTGAGGGAAACAAGTGGTACCATTTAGGAAGCAGATGGGAGTGTGGAATAGAGAGAGAGAGAGAAGGGTACCGCCTGGGTAAAGGAACCAAGGGGCCACAACTCGGAAGTAAGAGGAGGGGATCGGATAATGAAGAGAGTGGGGTTACACAGAATAGAGAGAGTGCTGAAAAGATGGCAGATGAGAATTATGTGATGTTGAAGGGAAAAGAAACTGAGGAGAGGACCTCGAGGGAGAGAGGTCTTAAAGAAGAAGAGAGTGGTTGGAACAAGCAGACAGAAGGAGACCATCAAAGGATTTAGGACAAACAGTATGATAGATGTTTACAGGAGAGTGAGGTGGAGGTGAGGGCCTGGAAAGCAAGGAGCAGGTGGGGAATAGACCATTTGGGACCAAGAGATAAAGTCCACGGGAATACCAGAAATAACTAGAGAGAGCTGGAAGGGGAGAATGGAAAGAGCCAGGGGAAGGGAAGCAGGCACGTGGAGGGCAAAGATAGAAGTGGGGAGTTAGGAGCAGGGACATGCTTCTCTATCAAACCCCAACAGAGCTGCTGGGCCGCGTTCGGCAAGCAACACCCTACATGACCAATTGGAAAGACCACTAAACTGCCTGTCTGCCAGCGAGCAATAGGACCATGGTAGGAGGTAACTCCTGAGGTTATGGGTTAAAGGATCGAATACAAAGGATCGAAATGCAATACATTCGAGTCAAAAAGACCGAAAAAAAGACCAATTTTTTTTGGGGGGGGGTGTCCCCTCAAACCCCCATTTTTAGGCCAAAAATTCGGTCTTTTTTTTTCAGTCCTTTTGACTCGAATGTATTGCATTCGATCCTTTTGTTTTTGAATGAATGACTGGACACCAACTCCTGAGACCGGACAAGAGCCAGCAGTGCAACCCCTCCTCCATCTGGGACCAGGAGGAGGAGAGCAGATAGCCTCCTTCAAAGCCTTTGAAAGACATATTTGTTTGGCAACCAGGGGTCGGGGGGAGGGGGGGGCTCTTTATTGTACATCATGGATTTTGATATTACGTAATTCAAGGACTTTTGTGTGGGACTCTTTGAATACCGGAATTTGCATTGAGGAACCACTTTGATGCAAGAGGGAAAGTCTACAGTCTTTGGGTTCATGCTTATGCAATCCATTCCTCTTTCCTCAAGTTAGAGGTTAGACATCTAGGGGACAATGACCAATCACTTACTTTTGCCCATTCTTGTCTTCCTGCTACTCTTACTGTTTTGTTTACCCAGCATTTGACACTTTAATGCTTTATTGTAAATAAAAGCTTAAAACGAATGTTTTTTTTTCCATTTCTATTTCTGATAACATGAGTGTCAAGGTGGCAAGACATGGTATCCATACCACACTACTCGGAAATAAATACACAGAATGCTGTAATTTTGGGGTCCTTGCACCTTTTTCTGTTTTATTTAAAGATTGCAGGAATATTGACTTTTAGACAAATATATATTGTTCAATGGTTACTATTGTGATTTGAAAGTTGGTTAAAACCTTTTCTGTCACTGAATTGTTTTCATTCAGTTAATTGGGTCGAATAGTGTCCATCCTTCATGTACAATTTGCTTTTTTACATCAATGTGTACTTGTGTGGTCCAGTTGGTTCCAATTGATACTGCTGCTTGGTTCAGTATAGGTTCACGGTTCTTCAACTGAATTAGACTTCATTCAGCTTGTTGATAACACAATTGTCTTATTGGGTTCCAAATTCCTTATACTTGCTGCTCCACAATTCACTATATGTGGTTTGTCAAGAGACATTTCAGTAACTTTAACTTGTTATGGTGGTTTTGGAGGCCCCTCGACAAGTATTTGACGGTTCCTCAGGAGGTGACCTTGGTTTGAGTTGGAGTTTTTTTAGGCTAATATGTTGGTTGGCTGTCTGTCCATCCAAAAGAACCTATGAAAGCATTCAGATTTGTATAGATTTTGTGTTTGTTCCCCTTAAGATGATTAGTTCATTTTCAGATGCTTTGTAACAGGGGAACCCTTGGTAACACGGTATGTTATTTGTCTTAGTTTTTGAAGGCTCTTGTCTTGTTGAATCAGGACGCCTGTTTCCGAGTATGCGGTGTGCCGTTTGGCAAGGCGGCAAGACATGGTATCCATACCACAGTACTCGGCCAGTTAAATAGGAAGTGCATCCTGACAGGGCCTTAGACAAAGATCAGAGCTTCCCTGCTGGACACTGGGAAGATACTGACCAGCCAATCACGTTGGGAACGGGAAGCAGGATGACACACACAGGGTACAATGCAACAACATCTGGAGAGCTAGAATACACAGCATGCTACAAGGGCATTCACAAAAGACTAAACAATTCGTGCCACAAAAAGCCATCCATAAAGGCTCGCCCTGACCATTGCGACTGCAGAAAGGCAAGTAAAACACAGTTGGAACTTCTATTCCTCTTCCGAGAAACAAAGTAGTAGAAGGACCCATTCAAGTAGTTCTCAAAATATAGGCGAAGGCAGAGTTGCATGATGGCTCAGGGCAATGGGGGGCAGGCTTGAAGGGCCTCATCATAAGGATGATGGTTACAGTAAAACGAGTGGTATTTTAAATGGCCGCCTTTTCAAAATCCCAATGCTACATTAGTATGAGTTGGGCTCGCCTAGGGTAACTACTGCACTTTATGGGCATGCCTAAAAAGCAGAGCATGTGATAAAAAAAAAACCTCATATTTACTCCATCTCCCAAGTAATCCATCTCATAATCAGGTGGCATTTAAAAACATGTGGTATTTGAAATACTGCATGTTTTTACCATTTCCACCTTACTAAAAGTCAAATCCTAAGTAACAAGAACCAGGTTGTTTCACAAGAAATACAGACCCAACATATATGAGAGTGGTAGGATCATAATGCCGGCAGTCAACAATAACCGACAAGAACCGAAATAGCCATGCAAACCTTGAGAATTTGAGAGAAGACCAAACCAATCAGAAACCTGCAGGAAAAAGATCTGCGACATGGAGGTAACCAAGAGAACGCGTATCATAGAGCACCAGGCCAGACATATCACCACAGACCCTCGAGACGCACTCAGCTAAACTGAAGCTCAACACCTCACCAACAAGTTACTCTTAGCCAACGGGGAAAGTTTGATAACACGTGTTAAAAACAAGAAACACTCTCTCAGGGGGTGAAACAGAGTTCATGTCGCTGGTACCTACCCAAAGCAAAAGACGTAATAATTTCAACAAGCTGTCGACAGCACATGATAGTGACCGAGCTAGAGCAACCGACAAAGTGCTACGCCATATTTAGGGAGCAGATAACTTTCTCGCCAGGAGAGAGTCCATAGCCAAACAGGCCCCACAGACCAGGGAAAACCCCTAGGAATATTATTAACCACAGCCAAATGATAGCAACCCAACATATACTAACAGTACTCACTCAATTACCCACCTGCCTCTTCAGACACTCTGGTTCCAGAGGCATAGCCAGGATTGTCTAACAAGTGGGGGCTGAAGCTAATGTAGTTGGGCCCACCGCAGTGACATTAACATCTGTAAATGCCCACAGAGTGCTGCTGAGTGGACATTTACAGATTTTGGGCCGGCCTGTCCCGCTCATGCCCTACCCTGTCTACTCCCCTGTCTGGTTCTCCGATCAGGCAATGGTCTGGCGGAGGAGATCCAGATTTGAAATAGAACGTTGCCTCATAGAGTAGGTTGGATACTAGCCTGAAGATCAGATTACCCCGCCACCTTCATTTGAGAGGGATGCCTGCCTAAAATAGTATAGGAGAGTACTATGGCAACACGATCTGGTGGAGTACACTGCAGAGGAAAGCACCCATCATGTGCCGAAAGCCACTATGAACAATTGGCAGACCCCAAGCCCCATAGCTCGGAAATCCCACTACGAGAGTATCATAAATGTTATAAGGGTAGAAGAAATAATATCAGATGGCCCCGGAGTCTCCAGGTTTCATCTCAGGAAGTCACATAACACAATCCTTGACCCTTATTATATTTCAGGAAGAGAAACAATACAGTCTTTTATCCTGAGTACATTGTAAGAGGCAATTTCATCACATCACTGTGGTTACAAATAATCGGATTAAAGTAAAATCACCAAATACAATCCAAATTAAACTTTTACTGTTCAAATGCCATTTGTGTTATTTTTAGGCTTTTATTTAATCTATCGTTTACATGCATATTTGCTACCGGTTCAGTGACTCTTGCACTGGTACTCATAAGTCCCCTTCTCCATGTCCATGGCATTGCTTGGCTACAGAATCTTTGTACAAAAAAGGAGAAAAGCTTTCTGAACTGTCTGTCGTGTTCATGCAGCAGCGGATCCCGCTGCCCCGATGCACTTCCGTCCTTTGTATCCATAAACCAGGTGGGCAATGGGTGTGATCACCCGCGGGAAGAGGGGGCGTAGGCAACCAATGGTTAACTTGCTCTTACTGCTACGCCAATCCCCTCTTCCTCCAGACTCATTAAAGCTGATAGTAATCATGACACTGAAATGAGGGAGCCGGAAGGTAAATGAGGACAGATTATTCAAAGATGCTCTTCTCAGTGTCTTGACCAGGCTGAGAGTCTGGCCTGGAGCTAGCTTTCCTGAACTAGGGCTAACAAACTGCATGTGAATCGTGTGACTTCCCCACAGTGGGCCATTAATGTATTCATTCATTCAGGTAGCCAGTAGAAAGCACATGCCATTGGTTTTCTTTAGAGTACAAGAGATAGAATATAGCGCCCAGCTTGATGGAAAAGAGGAGGGGCGTTGTGTGTTAGAGTAGACTAACCAGAGGGTGATTTTCAAATGCAAAAGATAATAGTATCGAGGGTCTGAAAAACGTAACAGTTGTCTTCTTGGTGTTTCAACACGGAGGATAAGGAAGTCCGAACCCATGTGATCAAGGCTCTCCACTTTTCTAGAATGTGCCCTCTGCCTCTCGGCACCTCCTTCCTTCCTGCTCTTCTCCTTCTCTTGCTCAACTTTCTCCCTATTAGCCCTCCTTAATTCTTACTTCCTGAAGTTGCCCTTCTCAAACCCCATAATCTCAGACAGTAGTGTTGGGAGTGTGCTCCAGACCCTAATGTATTCCCGGTTCCCAGCACCTATATGGTTGCTGGTCATTTTCAAATGTTTAACAGAAGAAAAGGTATCTCTACCCCCTGTTTGGGATACACATGCAAGTGGGGCAACAGTGGTACATACCACTTCTATTCCATTTAAAAGAAAATGCATGACAGGGTCCCCAATTACCTTGTAATGGATTGCGCATCCTGGAGCATCTATTACAAATAGGTGCAGGTGTCTTATAAAAACCTTTCTGTCCTCCAGATATAGCGGCCCTGCTGATCCAAATGTACTTCAGCGTCTATTCTGCCTTCGCAAAATAGGCATTTGTCTGACTTTCTCCCATTTATGCAGAGTCAGCGCCATAATTCCCAATCTCAGTTTTATATCTGCCCTGCCCTGGGACTCATAATATCCACGTCGCTTTCATATCCTGGGAATGTTTTTACTTTCTAGTATGCAGAAAGTAACCTAGGTGATGACATCGTCACTTCTCTCCTACACATATCGTGATATGTGTCCTTAATAACTAGCTTTGTATGTTTTTTATTGCAGGTGGGACTTGACCAAAGATCCGAATACCCCAGAGACCATAGCGGTTTTTGAACATGTGTGACCCAAGGCAATGCCAAGTCCTCTTCTTGGTTGAGTACATCGGTGAAGACATCCCCGTATTTTCCCAATTTGAGGATAGACCACAGTTGTATGCAATACAGGTCTAAGTGCTACCATTTGATCTATATATTGGCAATGTAATAATCATTTCCAAACTTCACTTAGATCACAGACATAGGCAGCATTTGCACATCTGATTGGATGTATCCGTTTCCTCATTGGCTGGCAGTGGTGCAGCATTAGTCACTTAGTTCATTATTAATTAAGCTGCACAGGGTGGATGGAGTTGCAAAGAATCCACATTGGAATTATCTACTGCTTACCCCCATTAACTCGATAGCGCATATCGCTTGAAGGATGTCGAAGGCATGGACAAAAGTCTATCCAACTGGCCTCTGCCATGGCGAGAGAGCGGCTGAGCACGAGCCCACATCTGCAAAGATGGTAATACGGAAGCTGGTTTCGGTTGAGCCTCTTTGGATGCTGCTTGTATAACCATTGGTAGCTTTATACCTGTCTTTGGAATAACATTCTCAGGTGCCAAGGTCGTACAATACCAAGTAGTGGTGGTATCCTGTACTGGTTTTATTGATTTACCCAAATGACATGCATCTAATCTTGCCAGCGTCACTTCCGTTTCGGCTAAGCCTTCCAATATATCCAAAAGAATCAACTCAAGTGGAAGATATAAGAGGCCTGGCACCTGCTAAAGTCTGGGAGGTTCATTGGAGAAGCGATGGTTTGTATATTGTCGAATCTGTCTGATTGGTCCTTCTTATTGCGCTCTTAGGTTTTAGTTCCTGATTACCTGCAGCAATTTTGTCCATGGTGGCTGAGGTAATCTGTTGGAGATTTATCTCCAAGGTCAGGGTCATTAAGCACAGGAATAGATTGGCCTTTACTTTCCCCTGTAATTAAAGAAGATTGCACACTTATCTAATGGTACCATAGGTTCATAGGAGTTCTGAAGTATGTGGCTGGGAAAGGAGTATAGGCCTTGGGGACCTCCATATACCAGCCCAAGGGTCAGTAATGTTGAGCAGGTGGTTTTCCCTGGCACCCGGGACCTTCTCACTCCATTATCCGGCTCCACACAGCTCCACAAACATGAATTTGTTACAGTCTTGAAGGGGGATATATGAAGTTCTGATTATTGAATGTATTTAGTACCTCAACGGAGAAAGTGCTGTCTAATCCTTCAGCACAGATGTTAAACTCGCCTCTTCTTAGACGCTTGAGAGGATTCTTCAAAATAGGCGTGAAGGTCCACTGCAAACGGTGCTATTCTCTAAGTTGTTCTGTAGTCGGCATCAAAGATGAGTGATGTCTTCGAATGGAGAAGGCCTTTAGAAATGTTGCGTTCAAACAGGACAGCTTTTTGTGGGTGGCACTTATTTACTGGTAGAAGGAAGGATCATTGATAGGAACTCCTCCCCTCTTAATTTTCTTTAGGTTTAGAACAAGGATTTTGGAGTTGTCTGTGGCTAGATTGTCGAGGATGCAAACAGTGCGTCCAGAAACTCTTGCTACAGTGATGATGAAAGTGTCAAGGCTGTTCTCGTTGATAAGGTAGTAGACCAACATGAAGTAGTTTAAGGGTGCAAGGCACAGCTAGGCAATTGAAGCTGATTTAGCGCTGATCTCATGCATGCCAATGATGTTGGATATCATTCCAATATGTGGAAAACTACTTAGTGAGAAATGCTTTCTTTCTAGAAGAGGCAGACCTACAGCTGACTCTGCCAGATGGCCTACTCTTAGTAGTATAATGCAGGGAGTATAAAAGAGCTCTATGGGCAGATGTGCTTCTTGAGCTTCCATTGAGGGATTAGGGAAAAAAGGAAGGAAGAAAAGCAGAATCACGTGAACAGGAGTGATAACCTTTGTAAGAATGCCAGGCGGTGCCCAAAGAAACCCATATTGTTGAGGAAAACCACAAATTGCTCACAAAAGAAGCATGTCTTAAATGTGCTGACCCTGCAAGCCAAGGTGGGATAAGCTAGACAAGATGGTTCCTTGCTTCCTGTTTGAGTTCTCTTGTAGTTAGAAGTTCAAATATTTGATTGACCAGCAAAGATAGAACGATTTCAGATACAAGGTTGGATCAGGGGGAACCCAATTAATACATTGACTTGGTTTTTCATAACATGCTTATTATCGATTTGGGTTTCTAAGCACGGATCCAGGATTAGAATGTCTCTTGCTCTGCGTGGTCTTGCTTCTAAGAACAACACGTTGCCTCTGTGCTATCCTCCGTTCACTTTTAAGGGCTCGGTAACAAGATAATAATTTACAAAATACATTAATTGGGGAAAGAACTGTCTTGAGAGACAGAAAATCTCGATCTAAAATTGCACTGATGATGGAAAAACACTGTTAATAGACCATTTTTGTTTGTATTTGTATATATTTGAAGAGCAGGGATACCAATTTCGAACATAAATGACTTACAATAACACATTTACGGCTGAGGCATTCCCACAAAGGAAGACTTTTCAATATCACAAAGATTATAACAATTGGTGAGGCAGTTCATGAGAGTCTAAACAAATGAGGACATATACCAGGGACAAAACAAACAGAAAGAAAGGTAACATTAACTATTTACATTTTCAAAATTACATTATTAAGCGTCACTGGAGGTGGGGTCAGGCAGGGAGGATGGGGAGAGGGCTCAGGGTCTCCCTCTTTAGCAAGTAAGCAAAGTTTATGCCGAGCTTTGAAGAGATGCACACTTGCACTGGCTTTGTGTGTTATGAGCAATGGGTTCCAGTGTAGCAGGGCTATTAGCGAGAAAGAGAGGATGTGGGACGGTGAGGTTGAGTGCAGAGGAGGGTCAGAATAAACTGTCTGGTGTGTAAACTGGGATACAATCAGACAGGTATTGAGGAGCAAGACCATTGACAGCTTTATAGACTAGGAGAAGGGTCTTGAAAAGAAAGCTGTTGTGCGTGCAGAGCCAACCAGCATGTTGTCGGTGGGTAGAAGAGGGGGAGGATCTGGGTAGGTTGAGGAGAGTGTGGGTAGCAAAGTTAGAAATGTGTCTAGAGTAGATAAGAAGTACAATTGAGCAGTAGTCAAGTTTGCTGAGCATGAGAGTGGAGATTAGACTTTTTGCAGAGTGCTTAGTTAGGAAAGGATGAACTTTCCGAATGTTAAGGAGGTTAATATGAGAAGCAGAGGCACTGGTAGTGATGAATTGTTGCAGTCGTAGATCGCTATAAAAGTGGACCCCAAGATTGCAAGCCTTGTGTGAGGGAGCAAGAAGCTCTGGCGAGAAGGTGATAGGAAAGGAGAGGGTATAGATGGCATTGGGAGTCGGGAGAAATATGCCTTCTTTTTTGCAGAGTTCAGTATGAGGCAGCAGAAAGCCATCCAGTAATGAATTCAAGGGAGACAGTTTGCATTCCATTCTGAGATGTCTGGGATGTGGCTGGAGTTTCTGGATGCAGGGCAGCATTTTATCTGAGGGGATTTAATGCCAGATCAAAAAGGAGCCCCAGTACTTTTTTTTTAATGCCAGTTACAGATTCTAGGGTGAAGGAGTGCTCTGTAAATAATGTTCCAGATATGGTGTAGATGTTGCCTCCAAGGCATCTGAGACCACTTACCATTTAGGTCATCACCTTGGCAAACACTGAAAGGGGATCCGCCAAATTGAACCAACTTGTTCCAGTAATAAACTTACTTTTAACAAATTCAAAATCATCCAGTGAGGTTTCGAGATGAGGATATGAATGTAAACAACTTTGAGGTTAGCAGCACTCAAAAGGTCCCTCTACTGCAACACAGAAGATATTTGAGTAAAAAAGACCATTTTGAAGTACTTGGTGTGTAGAAACTGTTGACAAGTTACGGGTCAAGTATGGCATGGAAAGTTGTATTTCCCTTGTTGACAGTGAAAAAAAGACTAGATGTATAGAGCATACTTGTACGAGGAAATAGCTTAATTTTTCTAAGCTTAGGGATGATTCTGAGAAGATATGCCAAAAAGAGACGGAAGTAAGGAATGGAGGAAGTGGGACCAAGTGAGGAGATCACTATTATCCCTGGCCGACCACTGAAAGTAAACATGGGTCCAACCTGACATTTCCTAAGGCTTGTGGGTATATCAGGGTGAAAGCCTCCATGATGGTTGGTTACGGATTAATCATTATTAGCCGGTCCAATAGCACAGCGAGTAGAGCGCTCGCTTTGACACCTGTGCAGATCCTGCTGACGCATGTTTGAATCCCGGCAGGGCCAAACACCGCCTTTCATCCTTCTGAGGTCAATAAATGAGCACCACACACCGTGGGTAATGATAAACAGCGCTCAGATACCTGAGGGTTCTTAGCGCTATATAAATGCCAAATTATTATTATTATGTCTTCTTTTATTGTACATCATAGCTACAGGTGGAGAACTCCTTCAAAGCCTTGTGATGTTTCCCTTTTCCCCACTACTGAACCTGTTCCTATGATTTGAATGATTGGTCAAACCTCTGAACCCCTAAAAGGACATGGAGTGGTTTTGAAGTAGGAAGTAGATGATGCGTGAAAACACGTAGTGATAGGCCTGGTCCAGATAATCTTGAGACCTAGCCATCCAAGCCCCCAGTGTGCATTTATCAAGCTGTTTGTCAGCGTAAGTTATAAACAACTTTTTTGATTGATAAAGAGGTCCAGAAACGTCTCTTGGATTTTAGACATAAGTCAAGAAGAGAACCATTGGTGCTGCTTGATCATGCCAACTGTCAGATTCATGCAAATAGCAGAAGTAGTCTCCTGCCAGAGGCAGAACTTTTGGAGAAGGACTGTTTGGCTCCAATAATGTTGACTTCTCTCTCTCTCAGGAGGCTGCTCCTTGAAGATCTCAGTCAGGTGGATCTAGATTTCTGCATTTATATCAAACAGAATATAATCTTCATTGGCCTGGAAAAAATGAATGGAAGAATACTGACACACCTTCCTCCCATCCAGAAATATGTCCTCACTGTCGAAGTGGGTGTTGTTGAAAGATGGCAGTCTCCTCAATCTGTGGAGGGTTTTAATTAATCAAAAATGATTGATTGATGAGGGTTTCTAGTAATTTCAGAGGTGACAAAATGCAGAACATTTCAACAATGCTTTAGTTTTAGGTGTAGATGTGTTGCCCTCCTTAAAAATGTAGCAATCCTAACATTTCTTCCAAAATGGAATTAACCATTTCACTGCCCTTAGGACACATATATACAGTCCAGAATTCCATAGGAAATCATTGGCGCTCGGGCAGAATAAAGGTTAAAGAAACAGGTCCTAGAAGAAAGAGAACGCCTATGTTCCTCCACAGAAACAAGAGCGTTGATTCAATTTCATATCAGGATTCCCACAGGAGTCATCAAGTAGGGGGCCAATCATTGGTCGTCTCAGAATTTCCCAAAGTAGTTGCAGGAAGCACTTGACCATTACCCTTGAAGTGTTTCCCCTCTTCAGGCCACCCCCCTCTTTTCACGCCTTCACCCCCATGCCCCATGTATATCTATGTATATATATTATATTTTATATATTATTTTTATATATTATAGTGTGGCTTATAGTTACGTTGCGTAGCTACTTCCATAAGAAATCTGATAATTGAATTTTGTTTGGGCTTTGAGGGCTATCTAGACTGGATCTCACTCATGCTTGCACTTTGTTCCTGGAATTTAGACTGGGTATTATCAGGGTTGCCACATTTACCAAGACATGGGATATTTCTAATACCAGCACCTGCCCTTTATGTGCCTGGCACGAATAATCTGTGTCTCACTTCCCTTTGCTTTGTGACACACTGATTACTTTGAGGAGAGTCTTCCCCAAAGCGATGCTTAAAGTGGTGTAGTCCCACAGACAATCGAGATGTGGTGTACTGTGTGGCAAAATACTTTCATAGGGCATGGCTGAGGCTCAGTAAATTACTCAAAGAAATGTAAACCCATCTATATAGAACACTATCAAATATTTTATCTGAGCAATCTGATGTTTTCTTATATGTTGTTCTCTTATTTACCCTTTTGACTATAAATGGTTCAAACTGTAACTATAGGTATAGTGTTTTTTTGTCTTTTATGGTTTTTAGGCATTCATGTGTGCCTTTGTTTTGTTTTCTGTGTTGTGTACCTAATAATGAATAATCAATAAAGGTTCACTAAAAGATCATTTAATTACTAATAACTTTTTTACTTGCATGATGGATTTGGCTATTATTTTGCAAACAAAATGTTTGTTACGCTCCCCTCCCCCACCCGGTCCCGCCCGCCTCCACACTGGACATTTTGGGAACATTTGCTACTAAAGCAAAAAAATGCTGTATTTGGGCTATTCCAAATCATTTTCCCTAATAGAAAACCCCAAAATGTCTGCACAGCTCACAGCCAAAATCACTGTTCGGAACAAGACCAGGCACGAAACAATGTTTACACAGAGCGTTGGCTCGATTTCCACACAGGACCTGAGGTTATTCTGTCCAGGAGTTGTTAAAACATTTCACTGGGAAGGGAAGACTCCTTTCTCCCTAAAGTATAGCTATATATGTGTATTTGTATCCCACAATGCAGCAGAAAGGCTTTTCAGAAATGAAAAAACTGCCATGTTTTTTTTTTTTTGCTCGATGCAGACATATAACCGGGTTAGCCGAAAAAACGAAAAGTGCAATAAAAGCCATTTGGAGGAGGAAACAGGATGAAATAGCATCAGGCTAGAGGTGGAGAGGGTGAAAGAGGACACCATGTGAAGTTGGGAAGTTGGGGGGGGACTGGGAACCCAGTTAAAAGGTCAAATATTGTCTCATAACCGCTGGACTAGCGTAGACAACCCGTGGGATTACCACTGTTATAATAGAAGACGAAATTGGGAATGAAAGTGAGTCACACGGCATTATGAGTGTTTGGGAGATGGGAGAGGGCAAGGGAGGGAAAAAGGACTTGAGTGGCGTGGGGGAACATGGCAAGGGTGGAGGGGACTTGGTGAGTGGTGAGTTAAAAAAATGAGATTAATGCAAAAAAAGGTAATTTTACAGCTACAGTGAGGTGGGCGGTGGTAATGGGTGTGGCCGAAGACTATGGCTAGTGGGCCCCAACAAAACCTACTGGGCAATATGTCAAGGGGCCATGGCCCAAGGCCAAGGTTAGCATGCCCAAAAGAAACCTAGTAGTGTGGCCACAGCCAAAGGCCAGGGCTTGGCCATGGCTAATGGGCCCTTTTAGAAAAACTATTGGAGCAACATGTAAAATGGCCACAGCCAAGGGCCAAGGCTAGTGGGACCCGAAGAAAGCTATTGGGGCAACATACAAAGGGGCCATGACGAAGGGCGTCACTAGTGGGCCCCAAAGAAAGCTAGTGGTGTTGCCATAGTCAAAAGCTTTGGCTAGTGGGCCACAAAGCTAGTGGGCTTCAAAGAAACCTAGTGGGCTGGCCATGGCCAAAGTTCATGGCTAATGGGCCCCAAAGAAAGTTATTGGTGGAACATGTATTGTGTCCATGGCCAAAGGCCGGGGCAATGGTCATGGCCAAAGGCCATGGCTACTGAGTGGGAAAGAAAGGTAGTGTTTTAAAATATACAGTGGACATGGCCAAAGGCTGTGCTCACTGGACAGGGCCAAAGGTCCTGGCTAGGGGGCCCATAGGACATGTATAGTGGCCGTGGTCAAAGGCTGTGGCAACCTAGTAGTTCCAAAAGAAACCTATTGGGGGAACATGCACAGTGGATTCGGCTGAAGGCCATGGTTAGTGGCCCAATAAAAAACAATGGCATAACACATCCGTTAATATTCACTGAACTTCACTGAAATGAAAAATAGTGAGTTAAGCTGGTCATGACTTCAAACGTCAGCTGAATTTCATTGATTTTGTTGGTTAAATCTGTGCAACTTAACTGCACCTTAACTAAGGTTTATATATATATATTCAAGGAAAAACATTAGTTGCAGGTTGTGTGTCATCTGCATAACACTGGAAGGAAGTGGAGTAGGTGGAAATTAGGTGTTCAAGCAGGGCAAGATAGATGTTAAGGAGCCAGGGAGAAAGGTTTGAGCCATGGGGGACTCCGAAGGTGGAGATAGAGGTAGTGAGGAGAAATAGCCCAGGATAACCTGTTTGGGACAATCATTGAGGAAAGAGATCAGCCAGTCCAGTACCCGCTTCGTGATACCTAAGGTATTGTGGAGCCATTTTATGATGTTGGCGTGGTTGACTGTGTGAAATGCAGATGAGAGATCGAGTAGAATGAGAACAGCCGGAGAGTTGGAGTCAGGAGATGCAAGCAGTTCTTCACAGGTGTTCAGAAGAGCAGTTTTCATGCATCTGGATGCTCGTAATCCAGATTGATGGTCAGGAAGGCAACCAACAAGCTCAGTATGCTGGGTCAGTTGGGGGAAAACCAGATTCTCCATGTGTTTTCCAAGGAAGGGGGAGATAGAGATGGGGCGATAGTTAGCAGGACAGGACGAGAATAAGAAAGCAGAAGAGAGTCCTTAAGGGGAGAGGGGAAAATACCCAATAGCAAAAGATTGATTGGAGAAATTAGAAAGGTTAGGGGCAAGAGCGCCAATATTGTCCTTAATACTTTTGGAAGAACAGGTGGAGACCTTTTTTGAGGAGACCTTCATTGAGCGGACAACACTAGTGACCTCATCAAATATGATTGGAGAGAAGGAGGAGAGAAAGGAAGAGGAGGGGTATGACACCATAGGAGGCAGGAGAGTGGGGGAGGGAGGGGGAAAGAGAAGCTAGTGTGCTCAGGATGTCCTGGGTTTTTGCAGTGAAGTGTGTGGCTAGTTCATTGCAGAGAGCCTGAGAGGGAAGGGGTGAGGTGGAGTCTGTGGAAGGGTTGGCAAGTTCCTTGCAGATTTGAAAGAATTCAGCCATGTGATTGGATTCACCAGAGACACAAGCCTGGATATGGGCCCTTTTTTTGGTGCAAATGGAGAGTCAATATTGCCTATGGATCAGGCAACAGGTCAGTTTGTCAGCGGGTGAGCCTGAGGTCTGCCACTTCCGTTCCGCAGCTCTTCACTTGCGGTTTATGGCTGCAGGTTCTGAGTCGTACCAGGTGTCATGCTTAGAGGCATGTTTCAGGTGGATCCTCATGACTGGGGCAAGAATGTCAAGAGTGCTAGTGATGACAAGATGGAGGTTGCTGAGAGCGGAGTCAGAGGTAGAGTCTGCAGTGAGGGGAGAGGGGGGATGTAGGTAGATGCGAAGGCAGCAGCTGACACTCGTTTCATCAGACGAATGTTCGTAAACAAGGTTGGCACGGCTGGGAGAGGTGTAGTCAGATGGCAGAGAGGGCCCAGATAAGAGGAGAAAATGGTCTGGCCAGGAGATGGGGTGGTGAGTGAGGAGGAGAGCAAGAGGTCAGTGTGAATGATGTCATCCAGAGTGTGTCCAGCCGAGTGGGTAGGACCAAAGGGGAGACCGGAGAGGGAGAGCGAGGTACAGAGGTCACAGAAGAGAGTGGATGCCGGGATTGCAGAATCAAGGTGGATGTTGAAGTCACCCAGGAAAATGAGGTGGCAAGTCCCTAACCACTTTTAAAGCTTTGGCCAAATCCATTACTCGAATGAAATGCTATTATCAATAGAATTCTTTCGTGGTTTCTATGGGAGTCCAACACACCTTAACTATAGGGCACCAAATCATTAAGGTCAGATAAAAGATATGTTTAATAGGAACAATGTCCCAAAATCCACGAGAAAGAAGAAAAAGCTATGCATTTCGCACCCACACAGGGTGCTTGATCACATTTATATGATAGCTGAAAATATTGTCACATTGTATCCAAAGAACTGGCCCGGATATGATACTGGTGGATTTGTTTGCCGATGAACCTTTGATCTGGGTTCCTTATTTAACAAGAATTTTCAATGCAGCCATGTCCCTGAATAGGGTCCCAGAGTCTTGGGCCCAGGCAGTTGTGCCCATTTACAAGCAGGGAGATAAAAAACATCCTGCCAATTACAGGCCTATCTCCCTTCTTGACGTGGTGGGAATGGTCTTCGAAAAAAGCTATTCTGAGTCATCTTGAGAGATGGGTGAAGGACGCTGGAGTCTTGAGTCATTTTCAGGTGAGCTTCCAGAAGGGAATTAGCATGGTGGACAAGTGTTTAAGACTACGTCTGCCATGTGACAAATACATAGCTTTAAGGAAAATGCAGCATATGACCCAGCACCAAGAACACAGCTATGGGCTTTGGTGGAGGTGGGCATTCCTGAAGAGTTGATGAATGCTATTAGGTCGTTACATGTGGGCAATGAGGCCAAGATTCCCTGGGGGATTGACGGTGCCCTGTCTGTGACAGTGAAAATAGAAATGGGGGTCTTGCAGGGCCGTGTTCTGCCCCCCTCACAACTGTTCTGTGTGTTCATCAATCTTGTAATTGATTATCTGCTAAAGGCTCAGACGGATACGCCCTCGTTGGGCTGTGATCAAACTCCAAACCTCATGTTTACCAACAATGAAGTCCTGCTTTAATTAACCCTGATGAGACTGCGGCGTCAGCACTACTCCGGCATGCCGCTTTTGCATGGCTGTAATTGATGGTATGGTCCATTTTGTCCTGCTCTGTCCATACTATAGCGATCTGACGAGGGGATCTTTATAGTCTCTCCTCGTTGCTCGTATGGTCAACACCACCGCCGAGGCCATGGCTTTTTGCCTGGCCGCCAAAGAGCCAAAGAAGAAGCTGCAACTTTTTACAATGGGTTGGTACCTACTGAGGACTTGAAGAAGATCCAAACAAATATGTTAACAAGCCCAAGTGGCTTACAGGGGGGGGAGGGGTATTTTGCATTTGCTTGCGTTCACATGAGGTGCATCTTCTTTGATTGTGCCACCACTAGCTCCTGTGAAGCAAAAGGTAGCGATTCATGATCTTGAACAGCTTTCAAGGTTGAAATGTCATTTTGCGTTCCGGGCACTTCTGTATGGGTATCTAATCTTGGGGGATTATGGTCGGAACTCAAACAGTGAATGAATAATTTGCACTCCTGCACTTTATAAGAATTGACTGTGAACGGCATAGGCTGTTTATGCTAAGAGTAGAATTTTTCCATTGCGTGCCTTTGATGACCTATCGTGTATTGATTCGAATTGTTTATTACTTATGTCACATATTATTTTAACTTTGTTTTTACTGTTATTGTGTATTTTTTGTGTTGGCTTTTATGGTATTTTATTGAAATAAAGCACAGACGAACGAGCAAAAACTATGATCACAAAATGAATGATGGACTACTCTTTGATTCAAAATGTCCTTTACATTGCAAACTTTATAGACAAGTATCATCGTGAACAAACAACCCATGAAAGAAAGCTCTCACTTGGGAAAGTGAAACATGTTAGGCCCCTTTTTTTGCTTTAACCTCACCTGTGCCATGCATTTTCTCATCTATACCATGCAAAAATAAAGGATTTAGGATCTTTCTAATCTATTGTTGCTCTATTGACATTTTTTAAACATGATGCAAGTTACTTGAATGTGTTGGCAACAATGCCATACACATGTTTGGTCGTCGCCAACAAACTATCACGGCCAAACAGCACATTTTCAAAATGTTGTAGGTGAAACCACTGTCGACCCTGTATCCCTCATGAGAATCCTGATTACATCTGTGCTCTATGACAACCATGAGCCATGCAAGTGATGTCCAGGTTTGAACAAGTAAAGGAGAAATGTGTTCCTTGTATCAAGGAATAGTGTCAGGGGGCTAATTAGTTTGTTTGGGTGCTGAAGGTGTCTAGTTTCTCACAATTAACTCATTACCTTGTGGTGATATCATATGGCATTTATTACGCTCCTATACACAAGTGTTTCATGGCGCTACGAGTCAAGGGAGGGGGAACAAAGGGAAGACAGAGGCAACGATCATACTAGGCCAGGTGACATTGAGATCGCGCAAGTGCACGGGAGGGGTGAGGGGAAAAGTGGGAGGGGAAAAGGAGGGGGCACTGCAGTACACGGGATCAAACAGTACACACAATAAAAAAGTGCCGCCATCAGGTGGCAAGTGCAAGGGTAAGTGCAGACATCAAGTGTCCAAGTGCTGGCAGGGGGACTGCAGGGATACAGAACAGACCCCAAGTGCAAGGGTAGCCAGGGTGGCAGTGCAGGTGTGCAACTGGCAGGGAGGGGACCTGAGCCCGAGATCAGAGGGTGGCCAGGTGACCAGTGCAGTTTCAGTTTCAGCCAGGAGTTCAGCAAGGGAGGAGAAGAGAGAAAGCAGAAGCAAAGAGGAATGTCTTGAAGTGCTTCCGGAACTGGAGATGGTCCTCCTCAAGTTTCAGAGAGGCACGGAGGCTGTTCCAGAGGGAGGCCCCAGACGGAGAAAGTGGTGCCAACCCCAATAACCTTAGGACCCGGGCCAGGCACTGCATCCCAATGCTGGGGGTCTCAGCAGCATCATGCAAACTCCCTTTGTGGGTGGGGAAGAAAGGGCCGGAACTAATTTCTCCCCCACACGCACCCGCTGCTCTCCACTGCCACCTCCACCTGCAGTTACAGCACAGAGAGAGCAGCCATTCTATCCCGATATTCCACCCGTGGTCTCCACTACCGGCAACCCGGGGCTGATTACGGGGATAATGGTGTTGTCGGTTGTAGAACCGGTTTTCAGACAGCAGGCAGAGAGACCATGCCCCAAAACAGGCACACGGTCTTCGCGCACACTTCCGGCATCACTTCAGCTCTCACGCCAGAGGCTGCGTCACGTGACTCCGAATCTTTAGACCGTGAAACAAGCACTGTAATATGCACACCCCTTAGAATAATGATGCCTTGCCCACTAGGCACAGTACCCCCTGTGCGCCACCCTCTTAAAGGACTGCAGCCCTTACTCTCCCTTGAGGAGTTGACAAGCACAACCCAATATTCAAACCCCCTTGCTAAATTTGCCCAGGCTTGTACAGTCTCTGATACATGTTCCGCTGCAAGCTTTTGGGCTTTAGTTGTGAAGCCGAGAACGTGACTTTCCACAATCTCCACAGCAATAGATGTCTCTCAGATTCAAGCACACCAGAGGAGTTTGTTGTGGTTTGATATGAGGCCAAGTATATTGAGAGACATTATGGCAGAAGTATATGATTAGGCAAACAAAATGCAGGTGTGCAAATGAACAACATGCCAGAACTAGTGCCAAAATAAGGTCTGACTGTTCCCCGGGGAAAGAAATGTAAGACACACAAACACAAATACAGGCACATCACCAACAACGCTATTTACAACGTGGGACGAGTTGCTGTTGATCAGAAAAATCAAGCACTCATAATACTTGACAATATGGTACCGATAAACCACTTCCATATACGTGCCGACAGTATATGACATTTTTGTTACTGTTTGTCACTTTCTTGAATATGCACCCACAATGTTTGCCAGAATTCCCAACGTTGCACTTTGATTGATGACAATCCATAATCGATATAAGTCAGAATTATCATTACAAACAACTTTTCTGATGCAGATCACTCTGCCCAAAATGCACGGAGACAAATGCACACACAAACACACACACACATAAAAACAAACACACACTCTCACACTAACATACACATACATACATACATGCATAGACCTGCTCACACACATGCACATTTACAATTTTGACCGTACACATTGCAATACATTCAAACACTCATGCATACATAACCTTTTTTTTCATTGAACTTACCTTCTAAAACTACTTCTTCTTCTCTTGGTCTAGGTGGAGCAAAGACAGTGCTCTGGTACAGGTCAGGGCCTGGGCATGCAATAACTTGGTAGCCTAACTATTAGTTGGCAGCAGAGTCATCACCTGATTACAGTAGGGCCTGCACTGGCTGGAGCACATACCTACGTGCCTTTTTTAAAGGCAGTGCTTCTTGACACAAGGTAGGTGTAACGCTCACCTGACTCCCACGGAGGCGCTGGCCTGGTTCGCGCTGCTGTGACCTCTTCTAAGGTGATGCGCAGGGTTCGGAAGACGGACTGGACTGGGCCCCCAAATCTGGCTTGTCTGGCTCGCAGAAGTATCCTTCTGTAGGCGAAAATAGGGGATTAACTGTCTGTGGGGTAATGCAATCAGCCTCCCACTTTCCCCTCTCACCTACCTTGAAACCCTTCTGTGATTCCTCGTAGCGTCTCACCTTAGGGTCTGGAAGGACGAGCTCTCCATCCTGCTTCTGATGCAGGGGCGCGTTGGTATCCAGTTACTTCACTGGATTTTCGGATTGGTGAGAACCAAACTTGCTTGGCTTCCAGGTAAGTTTTTTGATAAGAGATTCCCCTTGTGTCCATGCATTAATGTACTAATGCTAGTGTCTTTTTCCCCATAGGGGCCGGGGTACGGAATGCCGGGGAACAGGCACCGACCCGAGATGAGAGGTGAAATCCTTGTAGAAATCAGGTAAGTCTTTAATGAGCGTTTTTTGGTAATGTCTTTTCATTCGCTCATTAACGCTGATGTCTCTTTTTCCCCTTAGGGGCCGGGGTCCGGAAATGCCAGGATGCGGCGCGGTCCCGAAATGAAGAGGGAATGAATCAACAGGTAAGTCTTAACATGGAGATTTAGCTTTCCTTATTCCCTTCTCTCTCTCACCTTTTGTTCTGGTCTTTTTCTCCCTAGGCGCTGGGGCGTGACTGCGAATCCGGATGATCGCTGCTGAACATGGAGGCGCCCTGTAAAGGTGAGTGGAATGCGGCGCTGCAGCGATCGACGCGATGAGCTTTTAAATAAAAGTCTTCCTTTTCAGGATTGTCGGCGAGATGTCTCCGGAATGCGGATTTAGCAGGTAAGGACTTTTCCTTCTTCTGTTCTCTTCTTCTCTTCCTTTGCAGGTGATCCATGATGCTGGCAGGCGTGGCAGAAGTCAGGATGCAGGAGCAGACACGGTGAGCGTCCAGCTGCTAGATGCAGAACAACACGAAGCACGTGTGGCTGTTCGGGTGGGGTTTAAATAGCCTTGGAAGAAGTTCCAGGTATGTATCCTTCCTCCAATCAGGTATGTATCCTTCCCCGACCACGCCCGGATGGTAAATTAGTCCCACAGGTAAAGTAGTTCCTTTCAGGCCTCAAGGAGGCCGGGATCCTGCAGCATGGTCTGCATCAGGTAAGTGCACCCAAGCACTTCCATAATGAGCCTGGCGCCTATGGTGCCAGGACTGATGTCTTTTATGAGCCTGGCGACATAGGCACCAGGACACTGTCCAAAGGGCCCCTATATGGGGTTGCTGGGTCCTTCCTTGGGGACTGGATGTCCGCTTTCGGGGACGCAGGGCTTGAACTATCTCCCCGGGAGCGGGCATCATGACAGCACTCCCCCCCCCAAGGCCCCTCCCAAGGTTGTTCCCTCCGGGGGTTTTGGTTTGTCTGGGAAGAGTCGGTGGAATTTCCTGACTAGTCGAGGTGCATGCACATGGTCGCTGGGTTCCCACAACCTCTCCTGAAGTCTGTACCCCTTCCAATCAATTAGGTAGAACAGTTTTGACCTAAACATTTTTGAGTCTAAAATGTTCTTCACTTTGAATTCGGGCTCCCCATCTATTAGAATAGGTTCTGGAGGTTTGAGTAGTGGGGTTCCGGGTACCACTGGTTTCAGAAGTGACACATGAAAAACAGCGTGAATTTGCATACTAGCTGGTAAACCAAGTTTAACAGCCACTGGGTTAATTATTGCCGTAATAGAATAAGGTCCCAGATATTTTGGGTTAAAAGTTTGAGGCCCTTTGAGTGGTAAATGTCTGGTAGCTAATCACACTTGATCCACAATCTGATACGGAGGTGCTTCACTCCGATGTAGATCAGCATTCTCCTTGTATTTTCTCTTGGCTTGTTGTAAATGCGTAGTTGCCTCTCTGAAGGCTTGGGTAATTGTAGAATGCAGATGTTCTACTGCAGGCATTCCGAGGTTCTGAGGTGAGTCAAGGTTTGAGGTTCGAGGGTGATGCCCAAACAAAGTATAAAAAGGACTGTGGCCAGTTCCAGAGTGTACCGAATTATTATATGCGTATTCGGCTATCCAACAAATGTCTTTCCAGTTGCTTTCAGATTGCTGTAACATACACCGTAAGTATTGCTCAAGGGTCTGATTTGTCCTCTCGGACTGACCATCGGTCTGAGGGTGGTGACTGGTCGATAATCTTACGTCGATCTGCGCCATTTGACAACATTTGCGCCAGAAGTGGGAAATTAATTGGCTTCCCCGGTCAGAGATTAGTATAGATGGGAATCCATGTAGCCGAAAAATATTTTCGAGGAATTCTTTGGCTAGGACAGAAGCTGAAGGTAAACCTTTCAAAGGCATAAAGTGGGCCATTTTGGAAAACAAATCCACAATTACCAGAATAGTATTGTACCCCGAACAAGGAGGCAGGTCCGTAATAAAATCCATTGATAGGGTGTGCCAGGGTGCTGGCAGTATGTCTAGAGGTTGAAGGAGACCGACTGGTCTTTTCTTTTGACTTTTATTTCGGGCGCAAACACCACAGGACATCGCAAAAGATTTAACATCATTTCGCCAAGAGGGCCACAAAAATTGTCGTTTCACCTTTTCCTCTGTCTTGGCAATACCGGGGTGTCCCTCTATTAATGTATCATGATAACCGGAAATAACTAGTTTGTGTAATTCCTTATGTGGCAGGAATAAGCGTCCTCAGAAATAAGGTAAACCATTATCTATGGTAAAGTCTGATCCCTTTTGTATCCAATCCTGTAAGGTTGTAGGGTCCAGGAGTTGTTTCACTCTGGCTTGAATGTCTTCTAGCGTCTGTAATGAAGTCATGCCTAGAATCCTCTGTTCGGGAATTATTGGTACTGGTTCTGAGTTTGTATCAGATTCTCCCATTCCAATTCGGGATAAGGCGTCTGCTTTGCCATTCTTGCAGCCAGGTCGATAGGTAATCACGAAATCAAATTCAGCGAAAAACAAAGCCCATCGGAGCTGCCGTGATGACTGAGCCTTGGCGGTTTTCAAATACTGTAAATTCCGGAGATCAGTGATCACTGTGATGGTATGTCGAGCGCCAAGCAGATAATGCCGCCAGGCTTTAAAAGCGGACTTAATGGCTAACAGTTCTTTGTCTGTGATTGCATAATTAACCTCGGGTGCCGAGAATTTTCTGGACCAAACTGCTACGGGATGCAGTTGGTTGGTTTCGGGATCTCTTTGGGACAGGACAGCTCCCATGGCTAGGCTGGATGCGTCAGTTTCGACGACATAAGGGAGATCTGAACGCGGGTGTTTCAATATAGGTGCGGAGGTAAACTTAGCTTTTAAATCCTGAAAGGCCTGCTCGGCTTCTTCAGACCATTCAAAACGTTTATTTTTCCTCAAGAGTTCAGTAATGGGTTGTACCACGCGTGAAAATTCCGGGATAAACCTGCGATAGAAATTGGCAAAGCCGAGCATGCTTTGAACCCCTTTTACAGAGCTAGGTGATGGCCATTTGAGGATGGCATCCACTTTTCTTGAGTCCATTCAGACTCCTTTGGGTGTCAGGATGAAACCTAGAAACTCGACTTCTGTAGTATGGAAAACACATTTCTCCAATTTAGCAAATAGTTTGTGTTGGCGCAGTTTTTCAAGTACTGCCTTGACATGTTTTCTGTGATCAGATTCAGAAGAGGAGTATACCAGAATGTCATCGATATATACGACAACACAAACATTGATGAGTTCCCGAAGGACATCATTCATGAAGTATTGGAAGGCAGCCGGCGCATTACACAATCCGAAAGGCATCACCTGGTACTCGAATAATACGTATTTAGTACGGAAGGCAGTTTTCCATTCGTCGCCTTCTTTAACTCGTACCAGATGATAAGCCCCCCGGAGATCTAACTTGGTGTATATGCAAGCGTCCTTCACCTGGTCAAGGAGTTCAGGGATCAGAGGCAGAGGATAACGGTTTTTAACCGTTATCTGGTTCAATGCGCGGTAATCGATACAAGTTCTAAGGTCGCCTTCTTTTTTGGGCACGAAGAACAAAGCCGAGGATGCCGGGGACTTTGACGGGCGAATAAAACCATTAGCTAGGTATTGATCCAAATATTGTCTCAAATGCAGATTCTCAGGTTCGGTAAGGGCATAAATCCTGCTACAAGGGGGTTGTGCACCGGGCACCAGATCGATTTGGCAATCGTACGATCTGTGAGGAGGTAACGTGTTGGCCTGTTCCTTTTGGAAGACGTCCTGAAAGTCTTGGTATTCCAGAGGTAGTTGCATGGAGGCAGTGGTTACAGATGCTAGATTAATCTTCAGGTTTTCTGGGTAGCAGGTTTGTGTACAATCCGGGAAGGTTATTCTCTTAGCTCGCCAATCAATTTGAGGATTATGTGTCTCTAACCAAGGGATTCCAAGAATAACCTGAAACTGTGGAGCCTTTATTACATCAAACACAACACCCTCCCGATGGCCGTCGGGACCAATAAGAGTCACCTCAGTAGTGGAATGTGTTACCGGTCCAGAGGCAATTTCAGTTCCATCGACTGTGGTGATGACATCTTTGCTGGTTTTAGGGCGGAGAGGGAGGTTAATCCTAGAGACCAATTCACGATCCACATAGTTTCCATGCAACCGCTTAGGCTGTTCTGGATCTACGAGAACCATTGGCACAATGAAATGCGAGGTCTGAGAGTTTGTTTTCAAGCTCGGCAAGCGGACCCCTACACTTGTCGGGCGGAGTCGTTTCCCGAAACAGAGTCTTCATGGTTTTTATCAGCGGCTCCTACCGCCTTTCGGGGCAGTTTTGCCGGGCAATCTCGTAGAAAGTGTCCAGAATTCCCACAATAAAGACATAATTTTAACTGCCGCCTCCTTTCACGTTCCTTTTGAGTTAAGGGTCCTTTAACCCCTCCAATTTGCATATGCTCAGAGACATCAACTCCCTTGGTATAAGCATGGGTCTTGACCAACACCCGGGTCTCAAACCTGGACCAATCTGATTTTCTGTTTTGAAGTCTGTGATCCAATGGGACCACTAAGTTTATATACTTTGTGCATTCTTGGGGCGGATTTACAACTTGGGCCAAGACATCTTTAAGTTCTCCGCGTAGGCCTCGATAAAACAACATGACTCTTTTATCCTCTGGCCATCCCGTTTCCACAATTAGTCTATTAAAGGTTGCAATATAGGATAGGAGGTCCTGATTGACCTATTGCAGGGATAGAAGTTCGTCATCCAGAGCCTGCCCCTGAGAGTGTCAAGCAAATAACCTTTCCATGCTTGCTTGAAACCTTTGAAAATCACGGAGAATCGGTTCATCTTGAGTAACCAGTGGAACTGACCAATCGGCAGCGCAGCCGTTGAGATATGACAATACAAAGGCTACCTTGGTCTGATCATTAGGGAAGGCCCCAGGTCTGCATAGGAAGTACAAACGACACTGATTCATGAATACGGCGAATCGTTTGGGGTCCCCAGCAAAGCGTTCGGGTGGGGCCAGCGGCATGTTTCCAGGTAGATTAATCTGCACAGGGTTACTGGAAACCACAGGAGCGGGGTTCCCTCCGGAACCGGGTAGAGGAGTTTGCCCAGCTTGACCTTGCAAAAGTTGTCTGGCCAGGTCATCAGTTCTTTCCTTTGATATTATTAATTCCCTCCTGAGGGCATTAGTCTCTTGATGAGCGGCATGTACTTCGGCCCGTAATTCCCCCAGTAATTGGGCCAACTGATCAGTCTCAGAACTTTCCATAGCGCCTGGGTGGGAATTTGTAGGAGGCTTCGCGTTCTGTAACGGTCACCTGACTCCCACAGAGGCGCTGGCCTGGTTCGCGCTGCTGTGACCTCTTCTAAGGTGATGCGCAGGGTTCGGAAGACGGACTGGACCGGGCCCCCAAATCTGGCTTGTCTGGCTCGCAGAAGTATCCTTCTGTAGGCGAAAATAGGGGATTAACTGTCTGTGGGGTAATGCAATCAGCCTCCCACTTTCCCCTCTCACCTACCTTGAAACCCTTCTGTGATTCCTCGTAGCGTCTCACCTTAGGGTCTGGAAGGACGAGCTCTCCATCCTGCTTCTGATGCAGGGGCGCGTTGGTATCCAGTTACTTCACTGGATTTTCGGATTGGTGAGAACCAAACTTGCTTGGCTTCCAGGTAAGTTTTTTGATAAGAGATTCCCCTTGTGTCCATGCATTAATGTACTAATGCTAGTGTCTTTTTCCCCATAGGGGCCGGGGTACGGAATGCCGGGGAACAGGCAATGACCCGAGATGAAAGGTGAAATCCTTGTAGAAATCAGGTAAGTCTTTAATGAGCGTTTTTTGGTAATGTCTTTTCATTCGCTCATTAACGCTGATGTCTCTTTTTCCCCTTAGGGGCCGGGGTCCGGAAATGCCAGGATGCGGCGCGGACCCGAAATGAAGCGGGAATGAATCAACAGGTAAGTCTTAACATGGAGATTTAGCTTTCCTTATTCCCTTCTCTCTCTCACCTTTTGTTCTGGTCTTTTTCTCCCTAGGCGCTGGGGCGTGACTGCGAATCCGGATGATCGCTGCTGAACATGGAGGCGCCCTGTAAAGGTGAGTGGAATGCGGCGCTGCAGCGATCGACGCGATGAGCTTATAAATAAAAGTCTCCCTTTTCAGGATTGTCGGCGAGATGTCTGCGGGATGCGGGTTTAGCAGGTAAGGACTTTTCCTTCTTCTGTTCTCTTCTTCTCTTCCTTTGCAGGTGATCCAGGATGCTGGCAGGTGTGGCAGAAGTCAGGATGCAGGAGCAGACACGGTGAGCGTCCAGCTGCTAGATGCAGAACAACACGAAGCACGTGTGGCTGTTCGGGTGGGGTTTAAATAGCCTTGGAAGAAGTTCCAGGTATGTATCCTTCCTCCAATCAGGTATGTATCCTTCCCCGACCACGCCCGGATGGTAAATTAGTCCCACAGGTAAAGTAGTTCCTTTCAGGCCTCAAGGAGGCCGGGATCCTGCAGCATGGTCTGCATCAGGTAAGTGCACCCAAGCACTTCCATAATGAGCCTGGCGCCTATGGCGCCAGGACTGATGTCTTTTATGAGCCTGGCGCCATAGGCGCCAGGACACTGTACAAAGGGCCCCTATATGGGGTTGCTGGGTCCTTCCTTGGGGACTGGATGTCCGCTTTCGGGGACGCAGGGCTTGAACCGGCTCCCCGGGAGCGGGCATCATGACAGTAGGCCAGGGCAGCATGAGGCGGGGGATCACTGGGCATGGAGGGTGGACCCAAGTGGGAGTGACCGCTCATGTCTCTCCCTGGGTCAGCCATTGACAAGGAATGAAACATCATGCAAAACAGGCCAGCAAATGAGTGTTCATTAATCACAAAGAGGAACTTATACACAAATTGAAATCCCTAGAAGTGGTACAACATATCTACATAAAACAAAACTTTACCAGCAATATAAAGTGTGAAAGATAAGGACACTAAATTACACAAGTTACATATAAAGAACTTGCAAAATAGACAGTACAATGTTTCCTATAGTACAGTACATTCTTTGTATTTGGATAAGCTGTACATAATTCATTGTAGAAGGGCAAAGCTGGGATAGTTCAATTCTCAAATGCCATTTACTTGAGTTTATTTAGTTGGGCGCATATGATTGTAAGGATGAGGCAGGAAGGCAGGCATGAATAACCAAAAATCCTTTATTCAGGTTTCAGATAAGAAAATAAAAATTGACGACCAGGAAATTAGTTCAGTCTCCTTTTATATGGATGAGACCTCTCTTTAGTCTTCATATGCCCAGAGCGTCTCTGCAGTGTCTCTCTCTCCGTCACCTCGCCTGTTCTGAAACAGTATGGAGAAAAATCACACAGTCCCTTGTTAGTTTCAGACTTATATAGGGCTGAAACAGTAATTAACCAATCACCAGCGAGCATGTTGCTGTCTCTATAAATGTTCCCCGAAGCCCCGCCCCTTTTTCCAGTGAGCGAAGGTTGCCGTTCTGCTTCCTCCCATGTCCCCTCTTCGTGGACCTGATTGCTGGTGGGGAGAGGCTCAGGTAAGATAGTGGCATAACAGCCCCGGGGAGCGGGTACAGTTTCACCCTCGTGGTTGTGGGACGTGCTATCGGCCCAGCGCCAGTTATGGGTGGGAGTACTTATTTCCTCCGCTATCTCCGACTGTTCAAGGAAGACTGCGGACGGGTTATGGAAGGCCTTCCCGTGCTGCGGGGTCGCTCGGCAACCGCCGCTTATATCTGGTTCATGGGCCGGGCGTGCTCCACCGTCTGGGTTCGTTCTGCGGACGCTGGTTGCTGTCGACTCGGGGTTCGCCACGTGTTCGAAACCCGGCAGGCGTGCTTCGCAGTCTGGATTCGCTCTGCAGCCTCCATGACTTTCCGACCTGCGACCGTGGTCGTCTGCCTCATGGTCGTTGTGAACGCCATTGCAGACCTGTTGAGGTACATTAGTGAACGTCGGGGCTCCCAGTCGTTCACAATGGGATATAGGTAAAAGTCTGCCTAAGTTTCATCTAATAGGGACCGCAGGAGAGCCGGGTCAAGCCTTCCTCAGAACCAATCTTGTTTCTTGTCACAATGTCTCACCCTGGAAAAATTATCGTCAGCATTGAAGGAAGGGGGTTTGATCCTAGTTATAGGAAACACTATGTGACCTCAGCATGAAACCCATTAAGGAAGTGCCAATCACATGTTTCCCAATAAGCTCAAACTAGTTGTTATGGCATCAACACTTTCATTGTGTGAACTTTTGTGAGCTTGTGTGGGTGGAGTCACGTAGAGGGGTAGTTAATGGAAATCATACTAGTTCTAGCAACAATTGAGGAAAGTGGTTGACAACCGCTGTGGAATAGTCCTGGGCCTGACGCAGAGCATGTCAATGTGGAGACGATTGCGCAACACACTCCGGAAGGGGAGGAGCTACTCCTCGCGTGACATCGAGCTAGTGATCTGATGGTAACAGTGCACACTTTGCTGAACATTGCAAAACATACGAAGGCAAAGCAACAACCCGCATCCATTAATCTGCGCTTTCCCTTTCTCTGTGAGAGAACCATCAGACATGGGTTGTAGTGGGGAAAGCAGAAATGTCATATGAGGGAAAGTGGACTATGGACTAAGAAAACAGTAGTCATCATGGTGAGTAGCAACTACGTTCCCTTACGTCTAGGTCAGTCTTACCCATACTCTTAAGAAGAACAACAAGCAATTCCCCTTTTGTGCATGGATGTGTAAGTTAAATCGAGGTACACTGGCAAAATCTTCGCATCTATCCAAGAACTTGGATCTAGGGAATAGTGTTTACAAAATGCATGAGAAGAGGCCAATACTATATTGTCAAAATTCAATTAACACCGAAAAAGTGGTGATAACGTAATTACTGCCAGAATGTTCTGCACTGCTGATCTTGTAACGAGGGGGACAGTCACAAGCTCCCAGGGGAAGCTCAGTGTACGATGAATGTGGTCCTGCGCCATCTCTGTATGCAATTCTTGGCACATTACTGAGTAATTGGCACACTGATGCCTTGCCATTGTAGCATGGCCTGCCTAATACTGCCTGCAAGGAAGAGGCACACACTCTGGGGTAAGAGTGGTCTAAACCCCACTGGCCATGCCGCTCTCCCACGTCTCTTTCTACTGCCAAGAATCAAAGTGAAAGCCTGTTGCACCCCATAAAAGGCATCTGAGAGTAATATTCCAAGATATCTGCAGAAGGGGACCCCACATTATCTCCAACCAAGGTTCTCTTGTCTGCAGAATCTCAGTGTGAACCCTCATAGCAGCAGAGAAGCCCTGAGCTGAAACATGATCACCCTGTCCCTACCAGCATAGCCACATTACATTCTCTGTCTTCAGATATCTTTAAAACCAAACTGTTCAGGCAAGCCTTCCCAATCGCTGCCTCAACTGTTTCAAATTCTCTTCCAATTGATACCCGCAAGGCTGATTCTTTACTGCATTTTAGGACATTTTTGGAAACGTACCATTTTGCTAGACATTAACTTGTGATTATACTCAAGCTTTTAGCATTGCCTACCTGCATTCTTCCAGTATTTCTAGTGTTTTTATCGGAATTGTGTGTTTAAATCCAGACAATGTTGTATACATGCTCTTTTTCAATTTTCATATACATTTTTCTTGTTTTTACTGGAGTTGTACTGCCACTTGAACAGTACAATGTTGTGTATGTTATTTGTTGGTAAGAGTCTGAGTTCTGTCTTTTAATCTTCTTTGTCTCACTTTGTTAGATCGCATTTCCTTTGACTCTGCACAACACTCCCTATATCAGTTGTTGATAAGGTTCACACTATATCAATAAATGATAACTTAAAAGAAATAAAGCCTTCGACTGAGAAGACAGGCTTAGGAGAAGAAGGCGGTTTAGAGCCTGGGCTGTGTAGCTTCTTAGAATTCATGGATCAAGGTCCTATTACATGTGGGAGAGGCGAGGTGCCGTAGCATTTCATCTCCATAGGGCCTGAGGAAATATGTCTGTGAATTGTGTGTAGTGATGGGTTGCAGATGTAAGGACTCAGCTCACCAAATAAGGCCCAGTTAGAGAGCTGTTCCTAAAGCCTTCTCCCGCCATATGTGGATAGAGTAGTCCGGTGGCTAGCATGACTTCACACAGCACACCTGTCCTCCCTCACACAAAGAAAAGAGGTTTGGTCGTTACTCAACTGTTGGATTGATGTTGATGAAAGCCAGGTGGCTGCTCCGAGGCTCACACTTGGGCTAACACAAGGGTGCTGTGTCATCCAATACCAAGTAACCTCCCGCGCCCCATGGCTGCCGATTCAAGCTGCTTCGCCCCACCAGCACATGTGGCCAGGCACAAAGAGTGGTCTGTTACCTTTATGCGAAGATTCCCATAAGCGCCTCCATTTGAATTCCCAAATGCCCTAACCAAGTAAGGCTCATCAAAACACTGGAATCACATAATGCCTCGCAAGAATACATGTACCTTGCCCTCCACGTGGTGGTAGATTTCTCGCCGCAGCAGGGGCCTCCCTCTGGAACAGCCTTCCTGCCTCCCTGAAACTTGAGGAGAACCATCTCCGGTTCCGGAAGCACCTCAAGACCTTCCTCTTTGCCTCCGCTTTCTCTCACTCTCTCCCCTGCTAAAATCACTGAACCTGCACTAACTCTGCAACTGGGCCACTCACCGATCTCATGTCCTGGCCCAGCCACTCTTCCTTGCACTGCCTACATGCATTTAGGAAGGATCAAAAACTACTGTCCCTTCTCGCTCTCACTCAAGCCCAGTAACACCTGCACGCAGATGGCCTCGTGGATAGCTCAGCACTGGCACACAGCCCTGCCCAGAGACAATTCATGTGGAGAAACATATGGGCCACCTCTCAGGCTTAATGTGGCTTGCACTCAGGAAGCTAGCCAATTAGGCAAGTACGCAGAATTCACAAAGGAAAAACCTGGTAAGGCAGTACCATGTGTGCAAGCATAATTTGCAAGTAGATAATGTGCATACAAACACATACAGTATGTACTTACAGCCTGATTGACAAAGAGGTTGTGCCCACGGAAGTACCAGGCCATGGGTAGGTATGAGAAATTTCAAATGTGAGTAAAAACCTAAAAAGTGATATCTTGGGGTATTCCCAAACACTTTCAGATACATTTCCTACAGTTATCTGCACCACTAAATTGTAAGATCACAAACGAAAGGGTAAGTTAATGTTCTTGCCATTTATCAATTACTCCTGGTCTTGGGAGGATAGCTCAGGGGCAACATGCTCGCCTTGGAAGCAAGACGACACGGAGCACCACAGGATCGATCCCCGGGTCTGTGCTTAGAAACCTCTGGGTTTTAAGCGCGATATAAATAACCTATCATATCCAACAAGATTTCCAACACGTGTAAGTTATGCACCAGCCATTTGGTGGCCAGCTCATCTGCCTCCCCACCCCCACACTGCCACCACAATGATTGGCAACACACTAGAGCCCACAACTCCTCACTCCCAAAAGGCCATTCGGCAATCCCCTGGCTGACGATTGGCCGTGCAAGAGCCAGCTCTCGAGGTGAGAGGGCCACCCCAGGAGGGCGGCCGGGCAAAGGAAGAATAGCAAAGGAGATCACCACTTTGCTTCTTCACCTGGCATGCCCGATGGCCTCTGACACAAACCTGGCACCTCCGCCAAGGGTTCCTGCTGTGACCCTACTCTCCATGAATGGTTCTGAAAGCCTCACATATGTGAGCTGCAGCTGCATAGGGCGCTCTCTCCCCTTGTCTATCAGTTTGATCCTCAACTGCCTGAACTTCTACCTATCGTGCCTGCAGGAGACAGTTACTGAGCATGGCACCATCTCGATTCAGGCTCCACTGCTTGCGCGCAGTATCCGATTCTGGGTGCGTCATAACTTATGTGCTGTTTGAACAAAGGGCAGTTCGGAATGCAGCCTGATTGCAAGACACCTGGTCTCAAAGTGTCCGATCTTTCCTGGCTCCATTGAGTCCCCTCCACTCTATCGATGGTAGCCTTCCTGCATCTCTTAACTGGGGAGTCAGAATCGGTGACCATGGAAACGTCAGTAGGTGGTGATACTTTGCGCCACAGTACCTAGCTCTAACAGCGGTGCCAACATTCACCCAGACGGAATACCCCCTGTACCTCTGACTGGTCACATGCTTCTAGAATCCGGCTACTGAAGCTTCAATCCATGGAATCATATTGAAACCATTGAGCCTGCTTTTGTAGCACCGGTTGTGCATAAAATATCCATTTGATCTTGAGAACTTAGACCGTAGTAGCATGGTAGCACAGACAATTATATCCCACCTAAAGGGCTGCTGGAGGGGGTCTAGGAAGACAACCGTGCCAGCAGTCGAAACAAATGTAAGCCCCCTATCTTTCGAGAAACCCTAATTTCCTATTTGCGGACCGTTTTGTATGTCTTCATTCAGGAACAGGCACAAGCAACCTAATGTTTCTGTACCCATCATACCAAGAAATGCTTACTTCACATAAAGAACATGTTTAACATACTTGTGACTAGTGAGATTTATGGGGGCATGAGGCTGGCTGCATTTGACCCAGCAGAAATCAACTGGGCAGTCACAGCAAACTGCTATATCCAGGATCTGGTCATTTCACAAGCCAAACCACACACACTACAAATGTTGGCCTGATTCTTTAGCATCCCCAAAGCCTGGCTACACGATTGCATGGAATCCAGAAAGCCCACCATATCAATAGTATGTATCTTACAGACCCGCCCAGATCCTCTAATTATAGCAGGCCAGCCCCCTGCCAATAGTAGGCCAAAGCAATGGGACCCTTCTGGCATTCCATGTTGGGAGCAAACCACTAGCCATTCTCCAAACCAACCATTCAACATCCCAAGGGCAATCCTATAACAGGAGAGTAACGTAAATCTACTGCAGTCACTAGAAGCAACCACTGCCCGTAGAAGATATTGAGCACAATTGAATTATAACCTTTGCCTGCAAAAAAATCAATTCAGCTCCATCAACGGCTGATCAGCTATGAAGAATGCTGCTAACATGAGATCCACGATGCAAGTGGAGAACCCCGCTATCCTAGACATCTCAGAAACATGGTTCGCTGAACAATGCCCTCCTATATATCTTCACCACACAGGCTCCAAAATCCTTTTAAAAACATTGTCCACACAAGAAAGGAGGAGACATTCCATTAATATAACACACATCCTTCCAATGTCATGCCATTATCTTTGGAGAATAGAAGTAATTTGAGTATGTATCGCTCATAGCTCATCCAAACACCTACTCACTATTCTCTTCTGAACACCAGTTTGTAATCCAATCCTCATGACAGAATGGAAAGACTTCCTAGATAACAATCTGTATGAATCTAACAAGATCCTGATGAGAAGGATCCCAAGAGTTGGCTGGGAATGCCAGAGTAGAGCCAGCTCAAGATCTACTGGGTACCATGTGATCACTAGATGTCAATCAATGGGCAAAGGAAACATCCATACCTATGGTTACACAATTGACACGCGATTCACCTGCAAATTCTCCACCTCCAAAACCAGTGTCTCTCTATTGTTCTGATCAATTTCCTGACTAAAGGTTCCCCCAACCAACCCCAGGCACAAGAGCCCAGCAACTATGACCTTATGGCAGAGACGGTCTCCAACAAACCTGGGACGGACATCTCCCTTATGCCCTCACTGAACACTTGCTATTCATTTATGAGGTCACAACCCAAAATGACACAGATGCCGTCCTACAGAATCTTCTCACAGCAATCATGACAATTTTGAGTTAGCTATCTCCATGGGTGATTTTTAAAAAATAAATCCTAAACTAACAAGGAAGACACAGATGGCACTTCTAAAAAGGCACGCAAGGACAATCGAGAGAACTTGGAATACATCCCAATAGATGGACTGAAATAGAAAATCCACCCAACAAGCCAGAACATATATAACCATAATTAAGCATGAAAAGCTATTTTCACCCACAAGAGAATAGAAGCAGCAAAAAATAGAGGCGACTTGTCTCGTATTTCGTTTGAGTAATCCCCCACAAATATTAACCAAACCTGACATTTTCCAAATCATAGTAGACAATCTGGCATATGTCTTCACCAAGAAAGTAGAAGGCATCAGATGAACATTCCCAGTCCCACTCTTGCGTGTACCTACCCATCATCCCAAACAACTGTGTCAAATACTCTTTCACAGTTTTCAGATAACTCATCCATGAGGACACTCAGAAATAAGTGAGCCGAGTTAACCCATCCAAACCCCAATCTGCCTGGCTCTGCTCACCTTATTCACTCACTCGTGACCTCTGGCTCAACCCTCTAACAGCTCTTTGACATTTCTCACTGGCAAAGGTACCCTCCAATCATCCTCAAAGCAGCCATCATTACCTAACTCCTGCAAAAGAAAACAAGTTGACCTGAGCATTGCGGCTAACTGTTGGCATATTTCTACCCTCCTATTCAAAACCAAGCTGATTGAGACGGCAGTAGCTGATCAAAAATGAGGCTACGGCGAAAGGGTATCCTCATTCCAAGGCAAACAATCAGGCTTCGATAGGCCAGAAATACAGAACAAAGCCATTGCTATCACACTCCTAGACCTGTCTGGATCATATGGCACTGTTAACTACCCTATCCTACTCTTGAAGAATCAGGAGTGTATGGGCATTCTAAGGTCAGACCAGCAGTGGATTGCATCCTTAATGAAACAAAGCTCAACTCAGGTAAAACGAGACAGGTTAATATCCAATCCAACATTACTCAATTTTAGGTACCCACAAGGGGCATCCGTCTTGCTATGGTTGTTCAACGTCTTCTGCCACTCACTTCAACATGATTATTTGCCTTACTGCTGATGACACCCAATTGAGTTTTCATCTGGGTGCAAACACACCCAAGAACTTTTTTAGGGTGACAAACTGCTTAGTTGCAATTGAACCTGGATGTTCAATTGCCAACTGCTACAAAACCGTAAATTCTCTTCTGTGCTACCACCTTTTTAAGTATCCCTCTTTTTCTTCTGGCCCAGTGGTCTCGTCCCATCCCTTACCAGTTGAGAAAGTAAGAAATCTGTGAGCCTCTTAAACAAAGAGCTATATTTTATGAAACATATCTTTTCAATCATCAGTTGTCGTCTTACACTATACCTACTTTGAAAGATCAGACCATGGCAGCAAATTACCTCAATGCAATAGCCTCCTAATGCGAATCCTCAACAAAAAACAAAGCGAGCAGCGCGCCTCATTTTTGTCCTGCAAAAACATGGCCATGCTTCACTGCATTGGCTGCATATCCAGGTCTGCATCTGCTTCATTGCCCTCTGTCTCATTAGGAGAGTCACCTATACCAGAGGTCTCACCTACACCTCTAGTCGGATCAACAGCTGCACACTGTCAAGAGCCCTTCGGTCCAACGCATCAAACAAGCTAACACCAGCACCCCACAGAAAGCACAAACAGGATTGGAGATTACTAATAGCCACAGGGCCAATCGTATGGAACCCCCGCCATTGGCCTTAAGACCAGAACCAAATCATCTGACTTTCAGGAAAAGGCTCAAACCTCTGCTCTTCATCAGGGCATTCCCTGCGGACCCAGGGCGCTAAAGTAGATTATACCAGGATGACTGCCCATGGCCTACATAAGCTCTGTAATGTACTGTTGATGTTTGTTCTTTTGTTTTATAAAGGTTTGATGATGTAATCAGGGTGGGAATCAACTGTTTAACAGAAAACCTTGACCTGTGTCTTAAATTGCGTCCTCCAAATCCACCCATGCACCCCCAGGTGCACTCTTTTTCCTCTAGCGCTCTGAGTTATCTTGCTATGAAAATGGGGTGCTTTATTGAACACCAAAAGTAACAAAAAATAATAATAATAAATGGGTTCTTTTTAATAGCAAACCCTGCCGTTATTTGCGATCACATATAATTTTGGCAAGCCGTGGATTATGTATGGCATCCCTTACGCTTATAAATTGGCCACTATGTTACTTATTTTCATGTTAATGTAACCATGGGCTGAACATACTTTAGAACATACAAGCCGTTGAAACACAACCTAGGCCACGATATTGTTTGCACTGAGTTTGGAGACGGAGTGCAAAGTCGGTTCCGCCTCCAGACCACGCTCTGGGCAGGAATCACGCCTGCATCCCCACCCACAGTACACCCACAGCACATTTTCATGCAGGGGCAGATGTTTGTATTTCTGTTTATAACTCCTGTTTTCTACATGTCTAAAAATGAGGAGGAACCCATAGGAGCTCATTTTTGTGCCTGCTCTTCAGCATAGCCAGGTCCCCGCCGCCAAACTTTCATCATTTGCACTCTGTTGAATGCTGCTTTAGCTTGAAAGAGATCATAGAATAGCATCAAGGGACACTTATTGTATTTATTTATTTATTTATTATTACATTTGTATTGCACACCTACCCCTCAGGCAACTGAGCTTAACATAGGGTCTTTAAATAATGAATGCCAAAGGCTGTTTGAAGGAAGGACACGCTCCGCTTCCAATTCATGAAAATGATACACCTCTTGAAATTCAATAAGACTGACATGGAAGTGAAGGAACGTGCTTTGTATTCCGGGCCCCATCAGGGACTGATCATGTCTAAATGGATTATATATTTGGATGCTATATTTTTCTTTTGATACAAGTACTTTACAAACCATACATGCATGACTACTGCATTTTCTAACCAGGGTTTGTAGAACATATCATCCATGTAGGTTTCATGAGATGGTTACCAATATGACTGGAAGCTGTATAAAAATGGCTTGGTTATGCGATTTACTTTTGAATACATTAACCTTGAGAAAGACTTAAAGACTCATTACGACCCTGGCGGTAAGGGGTTAGCGCCAGCGTTAGCTGCGCCGACCCCTTACCGCCAATTACGAGTTCCCTTTCCGCCATGGCGGTTTTTACACCTGCTTTTAGCGGGTGTAAAAAACCATGGCGGTAAGGGAACTTGGTGTTAATTACACCACCGTAATTTACGGTGGCGTAATTAACGCCTTCCCCACTCCCATTATGCCCTATGGGGCAGAAATGGGAATGGGGAAGGGTAAATGGGGATTGGGGATTTACCGCCCCGCCAAGGTCGGAATGGGGCGGTAAATCCCCTTACCGCCATGGCGTTAACGTAGTTAGCACCATGGCGGTAAAGTCACGGCCCTGGCGGTAACTTACCGCCAGGGTCGTAATGAGGCCCTTAGATTAGGAGAAGCAACCGCAATAGCACGTGCACCGATGGTATGTGGCGGCTTTCAAGCCGCTATTTAAATTAAATGAAGTTCATGAAGAAATTCACTTGGCAATTCATTGTTTGAAAATGTAGCAAAGTACAGCCTTGTAGTTTGCAGAGGAAATCAAAAGGGCCCGATTCATGGAATGTTTTGCACGGTGCAAAGTGACTTTGCACTGCTGAAAAGTGTCTTTGCACTGCCAAAACAAACCATGATTCATGGAGCTGTGCAAAGTGTATTTTTGCAGTGCAAAGTCATTGTAAAGTCACTTCATACTGCAAAGATCACTTTGCACTGATGTTGCACTGCAAAAAAACACTTTGCACAGTTCAATGAATCATGGTTTGTCTTGGCAGTGCAAAGTCACTTTGCACCGTGCAAAACATTCCATGAATCGGGCCCTTTTGATTTCCTCTGCAAACTACAAGGCTGTACTTTGCTACATTTTCAAACAATGAATTGCCATGAACCAGGGTTTTTGTCGGCAGTGCAAACTCACTTTTCAGCACTGTGCAAATAATTCTATGAATCGGGGCCCCATGTATTTGTACACCCATTGCACGAAGCACTCTCTGTGCAATGTGTGCACAGCTTTCAAATGAGCAGCTATATGTTTTCATTATTGCTCATTATTGTTTCCTCTTACAAATACTATTTTAATTTTACTTACAGATAGCTTTGCACGGTTGCTGTGATTTTGCTCTTCATGACGCGAACCTTATAGTAAAGTCAGAAAGGAGTGGCAATGAGTCACTGGGCCGGCTGAATGAGCCCTGTGGACACAGCAACCTGTTCCACCAACACCTTCTAATGTGAACTGTTACTTGCCTTGCCCTCTGCGTGACACTCGCCTATCAGTCTTTGTTAGGCACAGCGCCTGCAGAGACCAGCTCATGCGGAAGTGGCAGGCCCGGGTTGTAAAAGCTGGCCAGCCAATGCATGCTCCAGCAGCTCAGCGTGCTCCCGAGCAACCCGACTCTCAGAAAATGCAGGCACAGCTTGTCATTTCAAAAGGAAAATTAAAGGGAACAATTTTTATATTAAGCCTCCTGGAACCAACACAAGGAATGGTTTAACATTTATTGCAAGTATGATATTGATTTCGCTTGACTGAGTCAATTAAGTGCTAGCAGCGCGCTGAGGAGAACACTTGCAGATGCTGCATCTGACGTCTACGTTTCCCTTGATGTCTGAGTTAGGGTTTGTGCCATTCCATGAGCATTCAGAGCCCACGGCATACACGCTTCCCAATTACTTTAGCGAACAGGTAAATGCTATTATTAATATTTAGGTTTATTTAATCAGAGCCGCCTGAGCAGAACATCCCTACCGGTAGAATTTGCTCTGCCTGCCTGATATGATATTTTATTTATAGCGCACCTATACAGAAGTGTTCCCTGTTTCTAATGGCCGTCCCACGACCACCCTGTGCTCAGTCTCGCTTTCGCTCATTTTCAGAATCGCTCTGTACTCAGTCTTGCTTTGGGGTGTACCGAATAGATTATGTAGTATTCGGCCGAATATCGAATAGGTTGTCAAGTATTCAGCCAAAGCCAAATATAAAGCCAAATTGTTGTTTTATTTAATAAATCATTCTAAATTTGAATAATGCACTTGATTAATAAACAATGAATTAACTATTTTAAATGTGTTACCATAATGAATGTATTTCTCTTTAGTTTAATCAACATCTCATCCTTATTTAGCAGACAAAATCTAGAAAAGAACAGACTAGCAAAACAGCCGGGGCCTAATATATGGAAGGATATTGCATACGCATACCCAGTGCTACTCACAGTGGCAGGCTACACAAATGCAAGTTGCTAGGTTACAAAGAACTAAATGGATACAGCAGAGGCATTGCTAGGAGGCGGGAGGCTAAGGGGGACAATAGCCCTGGGTCTTTTGGTTGTAGCTCCGTGCTACAACCAAAATGCCTAAACCCTGAGTCCCGCCAGTCCCGACATTAGCTTAGCCCCTGATCTTTTCCAGACCTAGCAACAGCCCTGGGATACAGCGATGTTTGAATACCATTACAAACCACTCACATTGCACTCTCTTGCGGGTTGCAGGGTAGCTTATGTGGAAAGTGATTTTCAAATCTTCCTTCCAGCTTACACAGAAAGGTATACATGGTTTCTCACTGCTCAGGCAGGACACAAGTCGAGGGTATATATGAGCTGGGTGGATACCATCGCCCCTTTTTTTAAGAGAGGGCTCACCCTGAAAGGCAGAAAGGTTTGAAGCAAGGGTAATCACACCGAGTAATGTCGGACATGTGTCTGAATCTGACCAAACTCGGCATGTTCTAAGAAAGCACTTGCCCGTCAGGCTCTCATTCAATTCCATCAACTCTCAATCCACATGTGCTTACCCCACCTCGTGCCCGCCACACTAGAGGATGTAAGGCAATGTGGCTTTTGCTATGTCTTCCCCTCTACAACCCTCCATGCCACAACACCAGCAGACACAGTATTCTCTATTACTCCCTTTCTGCCCTCACACATTTCCTGTCAGGGCAGACTGGCCCTTAATGTCATCCATCAGAGAGGTTTCCCAATAAGCAAGTTCTCCCAAGAGGCCAATATGGGTTGAGAGATTTCGGCCACATCCTGACCTGTCTGGCTGTCATCCTTAGCCTGGTTGACCTAGAAGAGGTAGCCCACCTCTTTGGAAGGCATCTTATTTCCAAACATCCTTTCCTCCTACCAATTTCACCAACAGAGCATAGCTCTCTGACTATGCCCCAAACAGATTCCTTGCACTGTTCTTTCTTTATACTCCGTCTGGCAGAAGCCACATTGCCCAGGGGCATATGGGTCAGCCTGACATATTATGGACAAACTCGGTCCTACTGGTCTCTGCTACCTATTATGATTAAACATTTCTCCATAGGCATTTCCCATAGGAATAAACAATGCTTGCCCTCACATATACACACCCCTCCTCACCATAACACAAATACATATGCATCTTTGACATCTATTTGATGGTATTGCACGAAAATATCGAGCACAAACACTGCAGGGCAGAAAGCAACACATTTTTAAAATAAAATGTACACACATTTCCTTGACAAAACAGAGGGGGGTTGGATTCAGGAAGTATTTAAAGTGGGGAGGAACTGAGGGGGGATTTGGGTGATCTCCCTCCACTTTTTTCTTGATGCAATTTGTGAACATTCAAAAAAGAAATTCGATGTTTTGGAATTCGCTATAAAAAATATGTTGTTATAAAGTAGATGCTAGTTCATCAGGAATGCTTTCAGGCAATGCTTAATTCCATTCCCTTGTGCAATCTGCACTCCATATTTGCCTTCCTGATTGTTACATTGCATTCAAGTGAGAAGGTAAAGTATTTGTCTGGAGCTGAATAGCAAGAGATTATTGGCTAAAGATGAATAGATATTTTTCAGCCGGAATTCAGCTGAATAGTTACTCGAAGCCGAGGTTTGGTACACCCCAAATCTTGTTCTTCACTTATTTGCATGAGCACCCTGTGCTCAATCTCACTTTCTCTCATTTGCACTTTGTGTTCCTGAACTCTGGAGTGCTTCTCCTCTGTATGTCGACGATGCTCACACTTTGCTGTCCTTTTGGGCTTCTTTTAAAGCTCATATCCTTGCTAACCCCTGTAAGACACTGTGGCTTTGTTTTTACATAATTGTGTTACCATCACTGTAAATCTCTATGTACAATGCTTTGAAGAAAGTGCTGTACAAACTCAAAAAGATAACATGAAAAATAAAATATTAATACAGCATTATGGCTTTAGATTGAGTTACGTGCTGTCTATTATGTTTATCTGCAAAACATTGAGTATAACTGAGTTGCTCCTTGAAAATATGAGTGGGTCAAAGGGAAATACTCAACATGAGCTCTGCTTCAGCTATAAAGCACACACCAAGGTATGGTAAATTAAAGCAATAGTTTGGGATAATTTCAGTCTAATAATTCACTGAATGATCATTACATACAGGCATTAATATGTTTATTTTAACTCTTGCCCAAACTGTCCCCCCCTACATCTCATATTAGGATGATACCAGCAAGCTAAAAAAAACAGGATGTTTGGAATCTGGATTGGTCATAGCGATCATACATAATGGGCATATACAGATGTGTATATCTATAGCCAGCACTCAAGGTGCAGTCAGTTTGCTTAGAGCGTTGAAGAATGCCATGGCCCAAGAGCACTGCCCGATGGACATGTCCACAGGTCAAGCCCAGTGCACACTGCCCAATGCTTTTGGCTGGTGGCTATGCCCAGCGGGCAATGCAGGTCGATTCACTGTACCTTACTGGTAATGTCACTGTGGATGAGGCAAGTTTGGCAGCCATACATAGCAGACATTTCGGATTGGTATGATTTGACCGTGGCATACTTTTTTGCGGCATATTTGACCGTAGTCAATTTCAACGAGAAACTCAAATTTGTCCCAGTCCAAATCATACCAATCCACCCCTCTCCCCCAATACATCTCAACCTCCTTCCCCCAATACATCCTGACCTCCCTTCCCCCCACTTACTTTTCACCGTCCGCTTTCCATCTGATCCTGCAGCGTCGGTTCCATCCCTGCAACGCGGGGCAGACCTGGCGCTGCGTGGTCCCTTACTCTGTCTTTTTATTTATTTATTTATTTATTTTTTAAAGTCCCCTGCTTACAATGTCCCGGAAGCGGGGTACACTCCGCAACCCCAGTTCCTATTATAGCAAGCAAGCGGAGTGGGGGACACCCCTGCAACCCCTGTTCCCCTTGTTTTCAATAATGGAATCGTATGGCCCATTTGACCGAATATTTGGTTATACGATCATTTCGTACAGCCTAAATTCGGTCAAATGGGCCACACTGTCAAAAATGTTCTGTCAAATTGGCCAATACTGACAATTCAGGTAGGATCACTGTGCGTAAGGCATGGGCGCAGGAGATGTCTCAGGCATGGAGCAAATTGGAATGGCCACTGTCCATTCTCAGCAGCCACTTCAGGGTATATCTTTCTCAGCAAGCACTGCAAGTTGGTACACTGCGCCCAGAGCCTTGCATGATCCACACATAGTTAAAGATGAGCATGGTCTCCTCAAAACGGAAGGAATGTGCCAGGAAGGTTTTGAATTAATTAAAACCACTGGCATTACTCTGGGAAACGCTGTGGTCCATACACTTTCAGTCTGTAATGCCTATATAAAGGGGAAAGACCAGAAACAAATCAGGGTTGGTCCCACCACAAAAGGACCAGTCCAGCCCACACGACTAAATCACATCCTTTCCACATAAAACCACAAGTAGCTTCACACATGTTTCAGCCCCGTTGGGCATTATCAGTGAGATGTAGCTTGGGTCTTCTGGACATACCCTGATCTTTGCAGAATTGGAAGATGAAGACTGAATTATACCCACTGCCACTGCTTTGGCCAATCCTCCAGTCCATCATTATTCAACCACCCATGCCATTATAGAAGAGGAAAGACCATATGCAAATCTGCCATAGGTGACAGTCCATCTTAAACTCCAAGTTTGCATCCCTTCCTCATGAGAGCACAAGTAATGGCAGGCATGTTTCAGCCTCATTGTGCATCATCAGTGAGGTGTAGTTTGGGTCTCTAGGAACAGTAAGCTTGGGACCTAGATCTGGGCATAGTCTCACTTGTGGTGACTTTAGTAAAACGGTTTCGGCCAAAAAGACCGAATCCAAATGACCTACCCATCTAAAAGTTCAGAAATAGGTATCCCCAAGTGTTCTACCTACCAAAGGTTCGTCCTTTGGTTGGGTAGGTCGTTTGGATTCGGCCTAGGGCTGCAGGGGTGTCCCCCCAACCCCCGCTTACTATACTGTGAGCGGGGGTTGCAGGGGTGTCCCCCTTAGCTGTCCCACTGTCCCCCAAAAGAAAACACAAAAAAAGGGCTGCGGGGGCTGCAGAGGTGTCCCCTGCAGCTGTCCTGCAATCACGAAAAAAATAGGGAAAGGACCCTGCGCTGCCGGTTCCCGATCACGAAAGTGAAAGGGAACCAGCATTGCAGGGACACAGCACGTCGAAATGAAAGGTAAGTAAGGGGGCGGTGGTGTATTGGCGTGTGGGTGGAGGTGTGGTGGAGGTGTGGGTGGGGCAGTTAGTGTTTCTATAGAGTTGGGGTTGTTTTACCATGGATGTCCGAAATGGAAATGTATGAACAATTTTGTATAATGTACATTTCTCATGCGGTCATTTCCGTCGCAGACATTTCATCCGGGGTAAAACAACCCCAAATCAGTAAAACTGCTGGATGATGGCTGGTCATTTTGAATGAATCATAACAACTGTGATGGTGTATATTCATGCCCAGAAGGCATTGTAGGTAAGTTTACTTTTCCTGGGACATGTCTTCAGGCAGGGCCACTGTACCAGAGGAACAGGCAGAGGGCATACCCCTGGCATGTTGGCCATTGGACATGGCCGTAAATAATGTACAGTGGACGCTGCAGATTTGGACAATGTCTTCGGGTTGGGATTAAAAGGCCACTTGGCTGTCACAGTGCCTATTGTGCATAGCCAAATGCTATGTCCTGCAGACACTGCCAGTCAGATCACTGCCTAATGTGACGGCATTAGAAATGACATTACCCGGGAAACAGTGGACAGGGGACAAGTATGTTGAGAAATGCCTGCAAAATATATTTGTAGACACAAAGCATAAAAGCACACAAATACGTGGCATTTTGCATGACAAAACAGCAAAACCATACATGTTGCTTCATGTTCTATATGGTGGAAGGGGCTGGATTAAGTCCCTGGTCCAAATGTTGCCATTTCTCCCACCACTGACCATATAGCAGTGCCAAATGACATGCCCTCTGCGTACTTCACCAGGCTGCAGTGTAAGCCCTTTGCATAGTACCAATGGAGCATGACCAAAATGATATCTTCAAAGTAGAGATTGGTGATTTCATATGTGATGTGATCAATGATGTAACATGTGATGTCACCAAATAACCGGACAAACTCAAGAAGATGGCAAGTTACTGTTTTATTAACAATTATATAAAACAGGGAGGTTACAACAAACATCGGACGTATGCTCAGTCTCTCAATGATTTCCACAAAAAATACAATTTGTATACTTCATTATGCATCAGAGTGACGTCATACTACGTGGCAATAGTGAAAACCCTATCAAGGGTCGGGAATAGTTAAGGGAAACATCTAGATATACAATCATATAGGAGCTAAGATTGTTATTGGCTGTCCTTTATCAGGTGGACAATTTATGCCTACCTATTCAAACATGTAATTTAAGAAAAAATAGTTATACTGTGTTTCATTGGTCTTCTAAGCGATAAGGTCCTTAGTTATACGGACTAATACAATTGGCTGGCACACTTGTGCCATGTCTGGAACATTTGGTTAATTTAGCAGCACGTAAGCCCAGACCCAGGTGCAGGGAGATAGGACATAGAGCTACCTCACCACCAATTAGTCCAGCATCTCTCATCACCCATGCCTTCTGCCATGAAATTGTCTTTGTACTTGGCCTTGCTGAGTATTCTCGTCCTGGGAATACACAGGAGTGAGGGCACTCACTATTGTGTCTGGAACTCAAAGTTCGAATTCTATTTCCATCCTTGGCCATCCTTGGCTCACGTGAAAAGAGACCATGATTTGGTCCATTCTGCAGCTTTTAAATGACTGAAATGAATTAAAACTTGGCATCCGCTGTATTCTTTATTGCACCTTAACGTGAGAGAATTCATCCTCTGCACACTCAGAGTAGATAGCTGACTTTTATTTCTAAGATCTTGACTTCAGGCCAGACAGCCTCGCCACGCAGCTCCACTAGCCTGCTATTCTACTGTGACACAGCTTTTCATTCCCCATTCATGGTTTTTGGCTGATACCAATGTCCAGTTTCTGTATAATGGTGGCTTCGCTTGCATTCTATTCACTACTCATAGCTAGCCTATACGATGACTTGATCTACCTTGCGTTTCAGCGTCAGTACATTTATTGAACTTCTGTTTTCTGCAGCACTTTGTTAACATGTAATCTTCTTATACACCTTGATAGTTCACTCGATTCTTTACTTCGTCATATGTCCTCTAGGATCCATACATTGTCTTCATTTGGTATCTCGGGATATCGTGCACACTTTCCTATGACATCATCGATTCATTTTCTTAGCTCTTTCGCATATTTCATCAGGGGGTTCCTCCTGTAGGTTGTCATCAACTCGAGGGTACATTCGATATGGTTGCCTCAATGGATATCTCCTTCCAAATACTCGCTGTGGTATTGGCACGATAGCTGGTGTCAGGCAAGGCATGGTCTCATGTCTCCAATACAAAGGAGATAGGGGGAGGGATCTCCTGTAAATGTATACATCTGCTCCTCTACATGTATTTAAAAGATAAAATGAACAACAATCGGATTGTTTTTATTGAATGTACACAGTGGACTTATCACCACTACACATCCCAAACCTTTTCTCAAAATGGATATCCTCAAAGCATGATATACAGTTATGACCCCTCTAAATATATTCAATAAATGTAACAAGCATTTTTTTTTACAATATTATACAATGAGAACATGTATTATATAAATATTTAACATATTTATGTACATAACATCAAAATGTATGAGGAAAATACTAAATCCTTACTGCATTCACATATCTACATAGAACATTTCAACACAACAATATAAAATAATTCTTACACATATTTACAAAACACCAGATAGAATAATTACAATATCCCATACTAAAATACTTATACAGCATATTTATGATAGAACCCCTCCAGTCTGTGCTAGCACACTACTGTAAATTGATCTAATACATATCAATTGTGTATCTATTTGTATTGAAAGGAAATAGATTACCAAAATCCCACATAAATAGTATATGGTTGCTATAAATCAACCAGGTTTTGGCTTTAATGGTCCATCTTATTTCACTTGACCAAGCCTTCTTCGTGATCACTTCCTTGCCTATGCTGAAATCTCTGCTTCTCTTTAGTTGGATGTTGAATGGACCTAATCTTAACATACAGAGATAATGTACATATTATTTGTAAAACATGGGACAATGATGTAAAATAGTAATACATTCTGTTTTTCAAGATTCAAACTTCCAAGTATGAATGACCTGCACTGTTGGTAAGACATATCCCTAAATTTTTCATAAGAGATAAGCAATCAATCTAAGCAAATGTCACCAAATGGTGAAATATCTGGGAGTCTTAATATTCTAGTCAATAATTAGATTGGCATATTCATAGTATCATTTATATGTTTGCATATGTGTAATCACACATTTATGAAAGATGTGTATATTTTAGACATTACATCATGCTCACATATGTATATTGAACTAGTGGAATTGTTTCATTCAAAGGTCCATATTCTTTGGATATTAATCTAAAATGATAGTTAAAACCGATGGATTTTAGTGTCAGGTGAATGATTGGAGACACACCTGTTTATTATGTCAATAGAATTATCCCAAATTCGAAGTGAGGTCTGTATAGAAGGGAACTACCTCAAGTCATAAGAGGGTTAATCCTTTCCCGTGTTATGAGACATTCATTGTTTTTGTAGAAACAAAGATGAATTTGTAATTCATTCTTTTTATTTATCCTAAATTATAAAGATGTTGCATCAGCTGAAATGAAAGAAAAATGTATATGTTGAAATGTTCACTTCTCCCAATTATCTTTACTATCAACTATATTTCTCAGAGAATTGTATTGTAATGCCTTAAAACCATTAACAGTGATTCTAACCTATTGGACTTGCTTGCTTTCTCATTTTCTATGCTTGTACATGGTCACTAAGCGCTCTCAACTTCTTGAACCTCATTTTTATATAAGCAACGACATACACATGCACAATCACATTATCATGAAGCTGCATGTATATATTGATGGCGCCATTTGGTATTACAATGCTACAATAGATCTATGTGACATGGGTTTTCAAGATATATGAGCCCATAGAATATATTTTGAATCTGATGTTGCAGTAGAATAGTTATTTATTACTCACGGCAAGTATATTTGTAAAAACTCTCGTCTGAACTATGTTTATACAACAATGGTAATTACTTATATAGTTAGAATAGGCAGATGTATTTTAAAATTAAAATCAAAGTGTCTATAACATGATGTTCTAAGAAAGCCTAGCCATTATAAGGCTATAAGAATAGAGGCACTCCTGCTGAAGATGAATCTGGCACTAGGGGAGTATGTTCACAAATGTATAGATTGCTATGGAAACCCAAGACGATTCCATCTCCTGGGAAACTACAAAACATGTTTGTTGTGATTTGTTACAGATATGACAGCAGCAAGATGTACTTTTAAACTGAGCATGATACCATAACATGTTCATACATACAGTTTCTGCTAGAACCACAACATGTTTAGCTGTCACAGTTATCAAAATGTTTATGCCCTTAAATGGAAAAGGCCTCATAACAAGTTTATTGAAAGTTGTTGCAAATCTTAAGATGCATATTCAATAACAGACACAATTGACTGTATAAGGTAAAATTAGGTTTATCAAAATACCTAAACCTAAATAAGATATCTGGGAGGTATATAACACATATATTATCAATCTTTAAGATAAAGAGTCCATCTATATCCTCATTTAGGCCATACTTTTATATCCCAAAATGCAGGAGGGGGAACCAGTCTACTCATTTTAGATGCAGATCAGTACAATACCCCTTTTATTTGGGGGATAATTACTTACACAACCCAATACAGGTCATCTTCATTATGTTGTTTCTTGAGGAAATGATTGACTGTGAGTGTTGAGGTTGTTTTTGATCACATTTTAGATAAATTCTCAACCATTCTAGTATTTACCATTCTGGTAGTCATTCCGGTATGTGGTAATTTGCAAGGACAACCTATCAAATATACAGCAATCTTACTCATACTATTATTAAGGTTTCTGATTGGTCATATTACTTGATTATACCAAATGGTGTCTATTCTTGCTGTAAACTTGCAGACGCCACAACCACCACAAGGGTGATGTCCATTTATTGGTAGAAACCCCCTGAATCAGTGATAGAACTCTTCTCTTCTTTTTTACAGTGTGAATTTACCAATTGATCACTTAGAATGTGTCTTTTTCTCAAAGCAAAGTTAGGCTTGGGGATTTGTATTTCTAATAAGGAAATCAAGGTCAGTGTTGTTTTACTAATTTACTAATGTATGATGACTATTTAGAAAATGTGTGTATGTATGCTAGGTTATTTTCTTTCCACTCTTTTCTTCGGATCTTTGGTAAGAGCCAATCGTGATTGGCATGCCTTGCTCTGTTTACCGCCCTAGTAGTCAAACTCTTCAGCTAGCCTCTTAACAAAAACCTTTGTTTCATACATTGCGCTTGCAAGAAGTAATCACATTTTTGGTTACAGTTTCTACCTATTCATAGGAATGAACTATAAAGGAAACTGTCCCCTGACTTCTAGGGTGTTGACCTGTGTAACACAATAATGTACTACAGTCTGTGGGTTTTCAATATAAATCCATATTTAGCTATCCATTTTCTTCTTCTATGAATAGATTTAGAAATGGTATTTCATCTCAATCATAGTTGACAGTAAACGTTAAGCATACATTCCTGCCACTCAACCATTGCAACAAAAAGAAACGTTGTAGTACGGTCTCTTTCCCCTTACAGAAAGTAGATACAAATGGTGCCATCAATATATCTGTACCAATGGAACAGATATTTAGAGTATGGGTTGATACTGTACATCCAAACCTCTTAAAAAGCAGGCAAGCCAGGCTGGACACAAAGGTGAAGCCCAGACCTTTACCTTTCATTTGCTTGCATAGTTTCCCTTTTCCTGAATAATAAATTCCATGTTAACACTGCTGTGCTTAGATTAACTAAAACTAAAACCTCTGTGGGAACCTCATGTGGCAGCAGTCAATACATGAACACTTCTAACAATTGGTATGGCTGCTGCCTGTTATACGTTATTATATAGGGCAGCAATGTCCAACGATACAAGTATTTTTGTATTTTTAGCAAAGAAAATAATCCCAAATTCCCTTATTAGGTCAGTTGAATATATCAGAAAGGAAGTTGTTTGTTCTATTAATGTTGTGCACATAGTTGCTCACTGGTTCTAGTACTAAGCCACATTTAGAAATGATTGATGTCCCTGGAGGATTCACTAAATCCTTGTGCACCGTGGGTAACGCATAATACATTAGTTGTTTAGGGTTAAACTTGTTTAGGTGTTCAAATTCTCTTTTAGAAAGAATCCCTTCATCAATTGCCTGTGAGGTAATTGCCCCAATATTATGTTGTATTTCCATTCTTGGATCCTTTTCTTTCACAGACTAATGTTGAGAATTGTTGATTAAATCAAACACCATTTGGTCACATTTATCTCCTTTCATAATAGTAATCCCACCAGCGTTGTCATATGTTTTGATTATCACAATAGGATCAGGTTGTAATGTTTTTGGTGCTCTGCAATCTTCATTATTGAGATATTCTGGGATAAACTTAGATATTTGCTGTACCTCTTTCATCCCTGGTAGCATGGGATTTGCAAATAATATTAATTCTTATGGCATCATGCCATCAATTACAACATTGGGACAATTATAATTATTATAGGGTCTGGAGGATAGCTCAGGGGCAATGTCTTTGTCTTGGAAGAAAAACAATGCACAGCAAAACAGGTTTGAATCCTGGTCTCGCGCTTAGAAACCAGTCCCCGGTATTAAGCATGTTATAAAAGAACAATTATAATAATCAGGGAGTACAAGATAGCTTTCTTTGAAAACCTTAGTATCTTGAGTAGACTCAGATTGATGTTCACAAAACTAAATCCTTAATCTAAGCCTCAGTAAAAAGATGCATACTTCAAACTTCATATCTTTTAAAGTTACATTATGGGTGGGGACAAATGACAATACTTTTAATAGCAAATTGAAATTTTCCTCCTCCAAATCCTGATGGAGGAAATGAAATACTGTCTTAGCAACTAATGATTTGGCGCTTTCCTGGAGAGTGACAGCCTTCAGGTGAGCCCTGGTTTGGATATAATCCTGGTTGATGGAACAGTTGTCTTCTTATCAACATGCCTCTGCCCAAAACAGGCCTTTGGTTGGGGAGTTGTTCGGTATTCATGTACTGTTCCTGACCTGAATCACCGTCTCCAATGATTAAGAAAACACAATCCATCTTTCCTGTGTCCCCTCTGCTATTAACCATTTCCATTCCAATCTTATTTAGCTAACTGATCCTTAGTTAGTAAGGGATAAATCACAACCTGTTTGAAATCTGTACTGTCTAGCTATCTGTTTAGATTGGGGTGTTTACTGGGCCTCATTAGAGGTTTGGCAGTGCAGGAAAAAAGTGGCAGTAATTCCGTTATCGCCACTTTTCCTGCACCACCAAAGTACACTAGTGGAGTGGCCTGATTTACCTCCAGCCAAGGGCTAGAGGTAAATCAGGCACAACACTGGCAAAGAATAGTTGGTATTATTGGCATTGGTATCACCGGTGCTGGTGATACAGGCAATCCCCCACAGAGTCCTCAGATCCTTTGGCATTCGGTCCTCCACACCTTTTCTGCGTATCAGAGAGGGGCTGAAACCTGATGATCTAGCCGATGCTCCCAGGCTTTCACTGATTACGTCTAATAATAGCATGCACTCCAGTTTTAAATGCTTTTCTATCTTTCATCTAGTATTGTAATGTCAACAAACTGAAGATGAAAACAGGGCGTGCTGACCAAGATAGTCAAGGCCAATCCACTGGTAAGATTCCCAGAAATATGTGTGAGCAAACCGGTTGGCACAGCTACACATTTCTTCCTCACTGGAAACAAGCTGTGTGTAGCTGAATAGCTAGGCAGGTTGCCTTTGCTACACCTGCTGTGAAGAATCTGAAACATACAAATATATTTCACTCATCTATTTATCAAATATAACATTTTCCCCATGTGATGGTGTTTCTTTGTTTAAGGCCCGCTACAATCAGTGTAATCATGTGGCTAGAATGGCCTACTTTGGTGCAGCCAATCTGAACGTGTTCCCTACTGTGACATGGCATTTTCTACTGGCTATCAAGTGTAATGGAAACATGATATGTGTTGTTATGTGGATACACTGGCCTACATTAGTGCAGCCAGCCGGGTTACATTTTCTTTCAATGTCATGACATTATTCTGAGCATCAAGGGTAAAACAAACATTATACACTGTATTAGGTGGCTAGACTATCCTTCATTGGTGCAGCCAATCTGACCATGTTTTCTTAATGTAGCATTGCATTTTACACTGGGTATCAAGGGTAAAGAAAACATGATGAGTGTTATTACTTGGCAAGACAGGCCTATTTTGTTGCAGCCCTTCTGGATATTTTTTCTTACTGCAGCATGGCATTTTACCAGCATCAAGAGTAAAGTGAACATGATAAATGTTATTACGTGGCTAAACTGTTCTACGTTGTTTCAGCCAATCTGATCATGCTTTCTTACTATGGCATGCCATTTTTACCTGCTGACATGCATTGTTGAAACCTGCATCGAAATGTATTGGCACAGCCAGCATGGAATGTTTTTGATACTGGCATATATTGTGGGCAAAGGCATCTGGAAAAGGAGTCCGAAATAATTTCTGTGCCCTGTTGATGACTTGCATCTATTGAGTTAGTCATGTGGTACTCTCAAAAACTGAATGCAAACTGTGCCTTTTTTCTAATTGTTTCACTGACAACATGCTGCAAAATGCACCACTTTAACTGGTTATGTTTTAATTGTTCTCAGGGGAGCACCCCTCTAAGCCCCTTTTGTAGGTTCAGGCACCCCGAGCAGCTCTGACATCCTGACATATTTGTGAGAAACATTTATGCTGCTCCATTGAAATAATTCACCAGCTGCCACTGCAAGTAAGAGTTACTTTGGCAGCTTCTTGATTCACAAGCACTTTAGGCTATGGCACAAATAATGTGTTCAAGAAGCCCACTGCTCCAATCGACTGGTAGAGCCACTGTACCACCACTAGCCGCTCTGCCTCTTGTAGGTTGTGATAGAATTCAGGGCGTGGTGCATTTTGGGAGGACAGGTGAGATAGCGAGATGGGGAATGCAGGCACATACTGCATGCATTGCCTTAACTCTGTCAGTGATTGTGAGCTTTATGAGGAGTTACTTATAGATGCCATGGAAATGCACATGCTCCTGCAACACTGCAAACTCTTCTAGATGAGTGGTAAGAGGCTAGTAAAAGCAAGGACATGTTGCACTGGGAAGGTGCTGAAAAAAGGCCTTAGTGCCTAAAAACGGCTGATAAGGTCACATAAGTTGAGTCAGAAACTCCAGTTTGTTAGTGGGGTATAACAACTCGGAGAGTGCTTCTGCTGGTTGGTGTAGGCGAATAAAGTTAGGCAGAACCAGCACTAAATGTCATGTTGGTGTTAACTTGATCAAAAAGTCAACAATGTAAAAAAAGGACAATAAACTGACTCCAGAACCTCCAGTTTGCGAGTGTGATACTAGGACCTGAAGAGTGGCTCTGCTGGTTGGTAAAGCCAAGTACATTGAGGATTAAGGAAAAACGAAATATTTACTTTTACAGTGCACTCAACCACTGCTGTTAGAGTCAATTTCTCCAAAAACGTTCCTTTATGTCGCTCCATCTTCATGACTGTAGCTTGCTTGCGCTTAAAACTTCATCACCTTAGCAATTTGTTGTGTGGTCTTCCAAGAGATGGGGGCCACAGTTTTATTTCTGGAAAGATTGTGCTCTAAAAGGGCTTATGAAAATCAGTGAATCAGCAAAATGGAGTGCTGTAGTGGTCCGGGATGGTGATGGTAATGTGCCCATTGTCTGCAATTTTGGGGAAAGAGGATGCCCTCTCCCCCCTTCCTTTTGCCAGGCATGAAGTTGATACCATCTCATGTGTGCCCACAGGTAGGTGGGGCAAATAGGTACTCGGATTCTGGCCTATATGGATGGTGGCACAATGTACCTTTTGCTTTTCCAATGCAAAGAAACAAAGAGGCTGAGACACACTCAACAGATTCAACCAAAACTATCATCACTGCTGAAATTCAGTTCAGATATCGGTGCGGACACTCGGATAGCTCGTAGCCTATACGCCACAAAAGAACATATTGCAAAAAGCGGTCCTCCAGAAAACTGTGCAGAGGCAGCGTTCCACACATAAACGGTAAAAGCTTCAATCAATAATAAATAACTCAAATAGATCAATAAGGTATTGGTAAAATCCAAAGTTTTGAAGAGACACTTGACATAATGTTTTTGAAAATGATTACAATATTATCAAACAATATTTGATAAACATAATTAGTGTAATTCAAAAAATGCATCATGGTAATAAACTATGTGTATACTAAGCTAAAGGGGACATGTCAGGGCGAGAAGTCAGAAGAACACAATATATTGAACTAATAAACAAAGTTTTGCATACAAGATCATTCTCGTATATGGCTCTACAATATTGCATATCATGGATCATTTCAATGTGTTTCGGGTATTCCTTTAATCGGGTAATTGGACCCTCTAACTTCACGAAAAATCTAAAGAATTAAATAAAGCATACATTTAGGATTACTACATTTAATTTAAATCTATATAAATAAAAATGTAAATGTTCGTTTGTTCAAAATCTGAAATCTCCCAAAGTTCTTCACTGATTGCTTTGAAATTTTGACACAACGTTGCATTCGAATAGGCGCGTGTTTATATATACCTACCGTATATAGTTGTCGCAGCTGTGACAGGTAAAAACATGTTTTTTCTGAAAAACAGCGCCATTTGTTGGACGTAAAAGCAACACACGCTATACTAAACATTTTACTGCAAACCATCGCCATCTGTTGGATGTAAAAGCAACACACGTTGGCTCAAATACGTGCCAAGGAAGCAGCAGAGCGACGTGCAGCCAGACTTTAGGATGCATGGTTGCGAGGACGGCGATCGCGTTCTGCAGCTTCAGATCTGCTTCGAACGCGACAGGCTGAGAGTGGCTAAAAGACGTCAACGAGAAACAGCAGATCAGTGTCAAACACAACTCCATGCTTCCATGCTCAGCAATCATGTGATTACAATCGACTTGCATTCCGGTACAACCCAGCTGATGATTATAGTTTGAGCCGGCATGTCTCATCCGCACCATGACTGAGTGTGTCTTTATTGGAAGGCTCTGAAATTTAATGGAGAAACGAAAGGAATGTGTTGTGCCGCTGGGAAAATGAAACTGCCTCAACTTGGAGAACCGCCAGAGCCATTAAAAACTACCCACAAGCATTGTGAAATTAAACATTTTACAAACGTTTGTTTTCTCTTTTCTTTCTTTTCCATTTAACCAGACTGAGCCACAGCAACGCGTGGCCAGGGACAGCTAGTAGTTAATAAACACTTTATTCAATGAAATGAGAACTAATCACCATGAAGCAAACTTGCTCTTAGGTGATGCCATGTACTACTACTTTATTTTAAGACTCAACAGGTTCCCCAACAAGAGCAGCTTTGGGTATCAAGCTGGTGCCAAAGTACCCAAAGTGCAGTTTCCGAAATAAGGTAATAATATAATAAAAGAATACACTAATAAATGTCACTATCACGGTAGTCCCAGATAATTCTAAACCTGTCTAGCAGTACAAAGAATATCAGGTACCTACAAAGTATCTTCTCGTGTATACACAGCAATGAACATCCAACGTCTTTATCACACGTTTGTGTCCCTTGAAAAAGAGAAACACTGTATTGCGAGAATGGCGTTTTAACAGAGAAATAATAGCCTGTTACTAAGATTCTAGTGGCGCGTCCTACCTGATCATCCCAGTATCAAACTCTAAAGAGAGGCTGTTCCAGTACATCATCCTCTCATATGCGGAGGAGGTGTCTATCAGACAGGGAACTAGTAAGTATACAGAGCTAAAGCTAATGTTGCCATCTTGGAAGTAACAAACTTGCAAGAAATCTACAGAGCCAATTCAGACTAGAAGTCAAAAGCTTTGAAACAAAAATAGTACAGAACCTAAAGAGGATATCTCAAGAAACTATTAGAGGACAATAAGGCTCACTAAATGCAAACCCTTAGTATACTAGCACTTAAAGTGCAAACAACAAGATTTTTCAACACAAGCAGAGATTCTGCCACCATATGAAAAAAGAAAACAAAACGATGCCTTACGTGACACGTGTAAGGTGTTTTAAAGAAGCCAGTCTGGCACAAAAGAGAGCAACTAAGATTAAAACAACTTCACAATCCTGACTTTGCCGGAGTACTGAGAAGGGCCCTTATCTCTCCTCTGTCTTGGGGTCTTCTCTGAGTACTTTGCAGTGGATGCTCTGTTGGTGCTGTTGACTGAGGAACTGGTGCTGTTGATGTGACTGACTACAATGTTGTACTACCACTAGTATGTGTTTTTTCAGACCACTTTTGCAAACGACTGTAAACGGGCATATGGGGAGTGTCTGGCGCTTGCTTGCTGTGTACAGTGCTTGCATCTGATAATTGCATGGGTTCATCGATGCCTGCAACACCTTTCTCTGTCTCTTGGTCTCCATCCCAATCTGTGGTACCATCAAAGTAGAGGTGTCTGATTCACAATCGTAAATCTGGGGATAGGACATATATCTGTTGCTAAGGGAATTAGAGGTGGGAACTTTTCATCAATCACATCTTCTTTCTCATCCGTGGATTGCCCTCTTAGTTCTCGTAATATGTTCTCACTTGTGGAGCTCAGTTGTTAGTGTCTCAACTTCCTCCTCATCATCCTCACCACCATTCCATGTCACCAGATAAACATGCTAATGTGCTGCATGAACAATTACATTTCTTCCCAATACACCAGAGACAAATACCCCTATGCTTTGCAGAGGAAGAGGTCTGGGCTGCCACCATATAAACAGCTGCTGTAGCCTGTGAGAAATGCCCAAAAGATCAATTACTCCCTGACCCTTATCCAATTCCTACCATGTGTGGGCACTCCAGCAACTTTAGACATTAATTTCATTCACACGTTCCTTCAATAAATTCATGTAGGATTCTCATGTGTCTGCCTTCTATGCCTGCGAAATAAATGTAGGTGGGTTTTCCCATGCTTTTCATTCTCTGATGCCTAGTAAACACACATGGGGTTCCCCGTGCTTTGTCCTTCTTCTACGCCTCGTAAAAGCATGGAGGGTTTCCGTACCTTGGCCTTCTCTTCTGCCTAGAAAATGCATTTGGTGTTCTCAGGTATTTGACCTTCTCCTCCAACAAAATGCATAGGGGGTTCTTAATGCTTTGGCGTTCCTGTCTCTGTACAACATATGAATGAGGTTCTCGGTCATTTGGCCTTCTCTACCTACGAAATGCATGTGGGGTTCTTAGTACGTTGGTCTTCTCCTGCACAGAGGTTTTACTACCTCTCCACCCACAATTCACCCACCCACCCAAACACAGTTAATTTTTTTAAATCACTGCATACCAAAAGGAGGGGTCCAAAGAATAGTTCTTGGTTGGATAAGGACTGTTAAAAAAGGAAATATGAGCTTTTGCAGGCACTGAACAGCATTCAGTTAGAATGTGGGCATGTGTGGCTAGTGAGAGGTTGTCATCCAAAAGCATTCGCTTGGAGATTTGAAATGCTAAGCTAAGGAAGCATGTGAGGATCTATTGGAAGATGTTAGTAACTGAGATACTGTTACATTGTAGACACCTGATGCTAAGGCAAGCTGCAATAAACAAACACATAATGGCAATATGGCTATTAATGTGCCAGGTGATACAAGGCTAACTTCAGCTCCCATTGTGCTACAAATGCTTCTGATGATTATGAGGATATGGGAAGTATTTAGCAGGGAATCCTAGTAGGGTACAATGGCCATGCCATCCGAGTGCGTGAGATAAGATTGGCCTTTCATGCACAACATAGGTTGAAAGCTGTAGGAAGTGAGGCCTATTGATATCCATAAAATGATACCCTAGGGTACCACTATTAACACTCCTATTGCATACTTGCCTATATTCTGGTAAATACCCTACACATTAGAATTAGGGGACATCATACCACTACATAGAAAAGGCAGTGGTTCCTAGCCAGAATCACTTAGACCTTTTTCACTGTTCTCAAAGATAGCTAAACACTTTGGTAGAATTATGCATGAAAGGGCAATAAACTGGTTAGAAGATGGCCACATTTTAACTGAGTCACAATTAAGGTTTTGTAAAGGTGTTGGCACAGTCTACCAGGTTATGAATTCTTCATTATTAAATTGATGTATGTATGTGTCCATTGCATGTTGAAGCTATGGCCTCACAGCAGCTTTTGGCCGTGTTGATAGGACACAACTGTGGCAAACATGGAGAAGGATGGATATCCCTGTGGACCTTTGAATATTATAAGAGCCTCAAGGTTATATCCAGGCCCTGACACTTTTTTACTCTCTGTATTTATGATCTGTCCAAAGGATTAGAGGTAGTTACTGCGACTGTACCTAGAGTAGGGTCTTCGCGAATACCAGTATGAATCAATGCTGATGATGCTGTTCGTATGGCAAGGACTTCATCAGCACTAGTTAAATTAGCAGAGACTTACTCAGCATATATGGAAGAGAGGGGGTTAATTGTGAATTGAATAATAACAAATGCAATGATATTTTCCAGTAAAAGAATTGACATCAAGGCCATGCAAACAGAAGAATATAAACAATCTAAGGATTCGTTTTGAAATTACTATTTGGCCAGACAATGTACTAAAATGTCAAGCTAAGCAGGCTATTCTGAGTTTAAAGAAGATCTTGGAGTTCCATGAAATGGGCACATTGGTAGAGATTTACAATGCTAAGAGTGTATCTATTGAGATTACTGTACATCTATTTGGATCAATCAATGATGAATTATGGTACCATGTACCCAAAATACATTTTCATGTCCCATTCTAAATGCACCTAATTTGACAACCCCCTCCACCCCAACCCACCATACAATGCACATGGAGATGTGTTTGAAATACCTTTAGATCTGACTTCTATATCACCTATTTTAATTTGGCTAACGATATGTCGGAACAGTAATGCTTAAGTTACTCCTAAAAGATGTCTATGAACATTTCTCTGGGTCTAGCATACGTGAATGATCCATATTAGGAAAGAAATGGAATGTTTGGGTCTAGAAACATGGTTTACCTGCCCAGAAGAAATGGTAAGTCAATTGTAAAAGCTGCATACATGGAGAAAAAAGAAAGGGAATGCAAGTGTTTACAGTGTGAGAAAGTGTCTGTAAACTCTTATAATTCCTGTGCACCTTAAAACATTTCAGAAGGCTACCTTGATTGGATTACTAGGAAAAAGGTGTAATTCCAGGTTTGGCGGTGTGGGAGAAAAGTGTCAGTAATTCCGTTACCACCAGTTTATTAGGCAGAAACGGAATTACCACTTTTTTCCCCATGCCACCAAATTTAGTTTTGGAGTGAATTTAAGGCTGATGGAATTACTGTGTGGTAAATCCACTGATCTTTGGAGAAAAAATTGCGGATTCACCTACAGTTGTCCCTGGAGGTAAATCCTCCACTTTACAACCAAAAATCCCTATGGACTCCTGTGGATTCCAGAAAATGGGGAATTACAGTGCCCTACCAGCACTGGTAATCCTGTGGTAAATCCACAGGACCAAGCGGCAATAATGGTAATCAATTTTGGTGTTAGTTTAGTGGATTTATTGCCGAATTACCACCAACCTCGGAATGAGGCTCAAAGAGATGTAGGTGTGCTTGCCAGACTCACATTCAGACTGAGAGTAGGGCCCTTTGGATATCGTGCATGCAATGGATGGGGATGCAGAATAACTCTGACATGAAATTATTGAACCAACTCAAGAAGATGACAAAGTTTACTATTTTAATATCAATTGTCTAAAAGAGTTACAAAGGACATCAACTGACGTTTGCTCGAGTTCTTGGTACATTTCACATAAAAACACATTTATTTACTAAAAATGTGTCATAGGTGACATCATACTACATGACAAATGAGAAAAATCTACAGGGAGTTGTGATCAAGGGGAACATCGAAGTATACTTTCTATACAGGGTGGGATTGTGATTGGATATCTACTGTCAACTGGACAACTTATGCCTACCTCTAAAACATGTCATCTTCAGCACTATTAAGTACTGTAAGAGGATTCAATTCAACACTACAGCTAAGTCAACGCCTAGTCTATAATACTGAATGAAAACCCTTATTGATATATCTTTAGGTCCAGTTCATGCGTTCTGGATGACTACCCCTATATAACACCCCTCTCTTGGAATCCCCCTGACCCCACTGAGCCAAGAAGTAGTTCTGTTTTGCAAGTTAAAAGGTTTATTTGATAATTTAAACAATAGGTATGTATATCCCACTTTATAATAAATTAATAATTGAATATCACACTTAATCTGATATGATAATGATTAACAACAGAGAATCTGGCACTAACACGCTTCTCGATAGTCAATAAGGAGTTGACATGAAATGGATAAGGTAGCACACTGGTAAATAGGTACAGAAGTATAATGTGGTAGAGAATGCTTTATAAGGTTCAAGGAAATGCAAGGTTGAATGAATGAAATGCAGTATAGAAAACAACTTGATATGATTTCAACCAAACAATGTAATCACTTTTCTCTGGCTATTCACTCCCCCCCCTCTTTATGCAATGCAAGGAAATGGGAGGAAAGCACACAGTTCTCAGAAATGCAATCAATGTAATCAGTTCAATCCAGCAAGCTTAGACAACAGAAAACAGGTAGGAGTTTTGAAATCACAGGCCCAAAATGCTTTGATATGTGCTGGCAATGAATGAGAAATATGCTGGAAACGCTTTTAATTCCCTTTCAGAGGTTCAGGGTGAGTGGTATCTAGTTAATATTAGTCCAGGCTCACACTAGCAATGGGCAGGGATAGTTAGCAGGTTAAACGAATTTCTGACAAATGGAAAGCAAGCAGCAGCAGTTTTTACATGTGAAGAAATTGCAAATCGCGGTAAAATTCGCGGATGCGTGTTCCGCGATTGCGGTAAAACTATAGGGGTAGGAATGCGGTTCTTGGTGCGATTCAAAGCTACGATTCTAAGCTATCAGAGGAAAGTTACTGCAAGTCTCTAGCCCAAACGGTCGCAGAGATATGAGCGATTTAATAAAGGTCGTTTTTGGGTTTGCAAATTTCAAAAGCTCAAAATGACAAGTGCAGCTTGCAACTAGAAATGACAGGTGACAGCTAGGAGGCAGTTCTACTTAGGTTAAATAGATTGAATTAGATGAATTTAAACTAAGAGATTGGTTCTACACAGTTCTGCTGGGTACTCACACTATATTCTTGAATTAAATGGGCCTCATCACGGATCTGGTCAGGGTTTTAGACTGGGCTCTGGTCACTCTCTCTGCTGGTCTGGGTCTCTCTGGGTACAGCACTGCTTTCTCTCTGGTCTGGTCTCTTAGTTCTGGATAGATTGAAGTCTCTAGTTTGGCTCTCTGGAGGTTTGATGGAGGTAAAGTATGGATTTTTCCGGCAGAGCGTCCCGCTGCAGATGGAATTTGAAGGTCCCTATCTGTCCTGTCTGTCTGCTTTTATGTGTTTAGAATGTGGGTGTGTTCTAGCATCACTGACCCTACCTCTCTCTCAGCTTCTAATTGGTCAAACTTCCATTTATCATTTGATTGGGGAATGAACTGTGAGTCAGAGGGATGTCATTTTACAGCCTGCAGAAAGTCCACTCCTCCTGTCAATTTACACACAAATCTAGATTTGAAACAAATACATATTTGCAGAGGTACATATTGTTTTAAAATCATATGCACCCATCATGCATTACAGGAGGTATACCCTGTTCAAACTCTGCTCTTCCTGGGAGCTTGCATTCAGAAATGGCACATATTTCACTTTTTAACTGATTTTGCAATTTCTGACATTGACCCAACTTTACATACATGTGTGCAGGGAGTAGGGACATTAACTGATGAAGTTTCAGATTTTTAACATGCATACATTTAGAGTAATATCCACTTTTCCGCTAAAACCCCCCTGAACATGCCACCGGGTCGAAAAACCTCTTAAAATGTGGGCAGAAAAATCACAAGAATTATGGTATCATTTATAAAATTTTCACATGTCCGCTCTATGAGTTATTCATCTTTTTAAAGTTATGTTCTGGCTCCAAAGGGGTGTGGTTTACCCTCAGCACAAGGTTGAATTTCTGGTTCTTTCCAGTTCTGCCAAGCCAGCTTGCTCTCACAGGCAGTGCTCCTCCCAGCTCCTGCCAAGAGGAAGCTACAATTTACGACTGCGGTAATAAAAACCTTTGCCTGAATGAAGAGGGCTTTGTTCACTCTCTTGCAGAGCACAGATAATTCAATTATCAGATAGATGGCATATCCTTAGTGTGGGCAGCAAAAGGAAGGTTGGCCTGGGAACACAGCTGTGACTCAAGTTTCCCTTCTGATGGGGGTAGTTGCCAGGCAGAATTCAGTTCCTTAAGCCAGGTTTCAGATAAAATGTCACTTTTTGTCCCCCAGTTTCTGCATTCAAATAAAACTAAACATTTTTACATATGCAGCTAGAAGGCTGATTCTAAGTTTAAAACTATGACATTTAAACAGTTACAAAGGCATGTGACACCAAACATAGCTCACTCATTTAATCTAAACATTTTCGATTTTAGTGTCTTTAAATCCAGTGCAACTTAAACTGCTGACTCCATAGCAGTTTTGTTATAAGCATTGTTTTGGGCTCTTCATTTCCCAGATTTTGTAGGCACACAAAATTCCATTCTGCCAAATGTCTGCTGGTGTTCAGTTAATATTTTGCACATATTGCAATGTTTGAAAATAGGCATTTTGACTTGCCTTCAGGGAAACAGAGTGGTTTTAAAACGCCGGCTTTTGGATAGTGGTGAGTACTGGTACTGCACCCATTTTTGGGATTTAAGAAATGAATTCCCCACAATTCTAGGTTGCATTTGGCAATCAGCATTGCCATTCCCAATGGTTTCAGACTACTGTGCGGGTAGTCCAATGGTGGTTTTAGGCAGCGTCCTTCTGTGCCCATAACATCGGCAAAAATGGGTGGCAGCCTATTCTTCCTGCATTTCCCTGTGCATTTTCTGGGAAGCTCTGGCCATCATGATGTTTTCATGTCAGTACTGCACAGTTTTGAGGTAGGGCTAGGATGCATGGGTAAATACATCCCACAAGCCCCCCTCTTGCGATGGCCATTCGGTTTCACTGATGGGACTCGCAAGATCTGGGATGTTTCCTCATCTTCTTCCAATAGATGGCACAGTTCATCATCTTCTTCTCCATCCGGTACTGATCGATCGGTTCTCCTCGCCAGTCCTGATGGGAGTATTGGGCGGTCCACTGGGCCCATTGGATCTTCGTTCCCGGTCTCCGGATCGTCCTCCTTGGCCAGTCTCAAGGTCTTCTTTCTCCTAGGACGACAAAGGAAGAGCGGCAATACCTACTCATAGACGTTTTTCCACCACTGTTGAGATAGTGGGGCAGCATATGCATTTCATCATAACGAAACATTACATTCTTATTTTGAAAAAAAAAACAGTATAACTAAGAGACAGTTTCATGCAAATCACAATATTTTAGAGACTAGATGTGGTGTGTTTTATGATTGGAACTGAATTAGTCTGATACAGTACCCGCTAGGATTCCAGAGGATTCCTCCAGTTGTTGCAGAGTGTGCCTGGGATGGCAACATTTCAACTGGTTTATGTGGACCCACTTGTCTTCCCCCTCTGCCGAACCGCCTTTGGGGATGCGGATCTTGTAGGCCACAGGGGAGATCTTATCGACGATCTCAAAGGGTCCTTTCCATGTAGGCAAAAATTTGCGCTGCTTGGCCTGGTTCCTTTGGAAGTTGTATAGATAGACCCGGTCTCCCACCTGATATTCCTTCCTGGAAGTTTTCAGGTCATAATGGGTCTTCATGCTATCAGCCGATCTTTCTAGATTCCGCTGAGCATAAGCAAAAGCATGTTGAAGGTGTTTCCTTAAATTCTCCACATACTCATGAGTAGTGGAGGCATTTATTAGTGTCTGCTCTTGGGTCCTGTAGAGCAAATGCTGAGGAAGCACCATCTTGCGCCCAGTCATCAACTCAAATGGTGACATTTTGGTTGCAGATGAAGGGGTAGATCTGATAGCCATTAGGACCAGAGGTAATCGGATATCCCAACTTGGCCCAGAATCTGCCACAAACTTCTTTAATATGCTCACAATTGTCCGGTTATATCTCTCTACTGCCCCAGAAGAAGCTGGCCGGTAAGCAATATGCAGCTTTCTCTTGACCCCCAGTATCTCCCACATCTTTGTCATTACCTCACTGGTGAAGTGGCTACCTCTGTCTGACTCAATCCTTTGAGGTAGACCAAAACGGGAAAAGATGTGGTTAATCATCAAGGCAGCTGCAGTTTCTGCCTTGCAATTTGGGGCTGGGAGACATTCAACCCACTTGGTAAACAAGCATGTCACAGTCAACATGTACTTATTCCCCCTAGCCGAGCGAATCACAGGGCCTACAAAGTCGATTTGTAAATCTGACCATGGCAGTGTCATCCCCCGCTTTTGTAAAGGTGCCCGGTGTGTGAGGGATGTCGGCTGAAATTGTGCACACACAAGACAACCCTTCAAATATTGGTTGAGGTCCTGGCCCATGTGTGGCCAGTATGCAACCTCTCTTAAGATTTCCAGTGTTGTGTGAAACCCCCTATGACCGGCGGTGGCCGCATCATGGGCGTGACTTAACATCAGGCTTCGGAATGAGGTAGGAACCACCCACTGATCGTGGCCAGCTTTGGATTTCCTTACCAGCAAACCGTCTTGGATCCGGAACATTTTTGGACATTTCATCAACACTCTTAGGTCCTCTTTCCCAATGTAATCGGTATCCGTCAGGGGAAAGTTCTCAGGGTCTTCAAGGTGCTGGTAAAATTTACCAATAATTGGATCCCCCTTCTGAGCAGTAATCAAATCAGCATCAGGGGTCTCCTTACTCCATTGTGCAATTGAAAGGTCGTTGTGAGCATTTGTCTGGGACCTAGTGATGGCAGTGACCTGGATTTCCCCCAATAGGGACTCAATCTCAATTAGATCCCCTTGGATGGCCCCGGTTTTGGCCAGCTGATCAGCTAAGTCATTTCCAGTTTTGTCTGGTCCCTCTACTTTGGAATGACCCTTGATCTTCTTCCAATAGATGGTCATCTCATTCGAGGTGACCAGATCATCAATGTTTTGGATCAACTTCCCATGTTTCAAGGGTTTGTTGTTAGCACATAACATGCCTCTGGTTTTCCAATTAACCAGGTGCTCCACGAACCCGTTCCGTACATAATCCGAATCTGTGATTATGACCAGTTCGTGGAGTTGATGTTGGACAGCAGTGAGGATGGCCTGATGCACAGCCATCAATTCTGCCACCTGACTACTTCGGGGACCAATTTTGTATCCAGCGGAGGGTTCTGGGGACTCATTCACCCATGCATTCCCTACGCCAGCCACCAGTTCTTTCTCCCCGTTGTTGTCAACATGGTAAGAGCATCCATCCACGTACACAGTGGGCATTCCCTCACACTTGTCTTCTTCAAAGACTTTGTGGGGGGAATTAAGGTATGCCTCCATGTTGTCCTTTATTTTTAGACTTTCGTCCTTGAGACCGTTTTCTCTGGCACAATCATGCAAGTCAGCCAGACCTTGCGCGAGTGGACTCTTCTTGTTTTGGCCATATCTGACCTCCACAGGAAAGCCTTGCATTGACAGAATCCAGGAAGTAATTCGGGAATTACTCACATTTCCGGCCCGGATTCTGTCACTTTGGAGATATTGCAGAGGCTGGTGTGGAGTCTCCACTATGATGTGTTCCCCCTGGATAAACGGGCGGTAATTCTACAATGCCCACACCGTTGCCAGGAGTGCCTTCTCACAATCGTTGAATTTTTCCTCCACAGAGGATAAAGTTTTGCTCGCATAGGAGATTACTTTATTGACCTTGTCATGCTTTTGGTATAATACTGCCGTCAAGCACGTATTAGAGAACCCCGTCTCCAGGAAGAACTCCTTGTTTCTGACCGGGTAAGCTAGGCAAGGCGCTTGTGAGAGGCTTCTTTTGAGTTGTCTTACTGCCTCGGATTGTTCTGGACCCCATTCCCACTTGACCCCCCCCTTCAGGAGATGAATCAGGGGTCTGGTGATCTCTGCGTAGCCCTCAATGAACTTCCTGCTGTAATTAGTCAGTCCAAGGAGGCTCCTTAGTTCTCGCAGAGTTGTGGGGTCTTTCAGTTTCTGAAGTGCTTCCACTTTCTTTTCCTGGGGACAAAGACCCTGAGGAGTAATCTCATGCCCCAAGAAGTTAACACGGGTTTTACACCACTGTGCTTTCTGAAAGGAAAGTTTTGCTCCGGCGGCCCTCAACTGTGTCAGAACATAACGGATCTCCGCTATGTGTTCCTCAACAGTTGAGCTTTTGATGAGGACATCATCTACATAAGCCAGGTTACCCCTTGCACCCAAGTCGGGCATGGCCTTGTGTAGAAAAATGTTGAATTCATTGCCGGAGTTGAGGTATCCGAAGGGAGTCCGGGTCCATGTGTACTGCTGGCCCCCAAAGGTAAAAGCCAGCTTGTATTGGTCCTCCCTACTGACAGGCACGGTCCAGTATCCATTGGTCAGGTCTATTGCAGTGAATACCTGTGACCCCTGAATCTGGGCCAGCCCTTGGTCAATGTAGGGCAGAGGCCATCGGGAAGTATGGACCCGTTTGTTGAGCTCCCTGAGGTCGGCGCAGAGTCTCCACTGGCCGTTTGGCTTCAATATTCCCAGCACCGGATTATTGAAGGTGCTGTGGACTGGACGGATTATTCCCCGGGACTCAAGGTTCTTAATTATTTCAGTAAGGGACTCCATTGATGCGAGAGGCAAGCGATATTGCTTCACAAACACAGGAGTCATGCCAGGGTCCGTGGGGATTGTTGTTGTGTGGATGTCAGTGCGACCACAGTCATATGAGTCTACCGCAAAGAGATCTTGGAAATCCAAGAAAACTTGTTTCAACTTTTGCTTTTGTTCCAGAGTCACACAGGCATCAGCTAGGTTGACTCTCTCTTCCACCATCTGCCTGAAGCCTGGAAAGACTTCTGGTTTGGCTATTTCAGCGGCCTCCTCCAGCTGGGTGGAGAAGTCCCTGGTCAGAGTGCTGATTTGGACCGGAGGCTTCAGGTGGGCAAGGCAGCCTTCATGCACCTGGAAAATCACCTCATCCCTCCTGAATTCACAAGTCACATCTTCCTTACCATAAGGGCAGGAAGTGTACACCAGGAAGTTCCCCCCATGCCGGGTAAAAATCCTGTCTGGTGTTGTATTGTCCTCACTGTCACTGTCAAAACAGTCCTTGGGGATTGGTCCTAACAGTTCATTTACAAGATCAATGGAGAAATGTCGGTCATCAACCGCCATTCCAATAATGGTGCCTGCGCCTAGAGTAATACTCTTTAAGTCGCTGTTATCCACCTCTATTGGAATGGTGTCATGTTCTATGTGGACTAATGGTGTTGGGTTTACCCCCAACCCTTGCTGTTGGAGAGAAGCATTTAGATGTATGTAAGCATCAGGGTTTTTCAACTCTTGTCCCCTTTTAACTTTCACTTCCAGGGAGAATTGTCGGGTCCTTTCTGGGATGGTGACTTCCTCTTTGATCTGAATTTCAACTGCATAAGGTAGCAATTGAGCTGACCTAAATGCTTTTTCTGGATCATCAAAGCCCATGGGATTATCCGCTAATCGGGACCAAGCTTTGAAGTTTATTAGGTCCAAACTAATGGCAAAGCGATTGAGAATGTCACTGCCTAAGTAAAAGGCGGCAGTGACGTCTCGCACGACCCAACAATTGTGGACTATGCTCTTGTTGCCAATGGAGATTTTGAGCATACACCTGCTTGGCAGGAGATGTTTGGAATTAGGTGCTTCCAGGTCCATTTCCCATTTGTCTATCAGTTTGAAGGTGGGAATGGCTGGATCTTTTGGGAGTTGGCGAAACATGGCTTCGCTGATGAAGCTCTTACCGTTGTTCACACACACTCGAGCGAGAACAGAGTCCTTCCCATCATTTAGCTGAACAGGGATGAACAACTGCTCTCCAATTTGCTGAATATCAGCCAGGCTTTGAGCTGATTTCACATCTTTCTGGACTATAGGAGTGGGAGTTTCTGATTGGGGATTAGTATAGAATTTCAGAGTGTTTCCTTCCAGCGTGGAATACCACTTTAGACTGGAAGGAAGGTTGATTTTCAGAAATAGAGAGGACCCCCCATCACCAGTCTGTTGTCCTACTGCTATTACTGTCACGTCTGGAATCTGGTTGTTCTGGAAGTGAAATTCTACTTGGTCAGATTTTTGTTCAACCATGTGGCAGGTGCCGTTTAAACTAACATGGTTGACACTCTGTCTTAATTTTATTGGTTGGCTAGTCTGGGTCCAGAGGACCTTGTTTACGCAATCAATTAGGGGTGACAACCGTCTCAGGAGGTCATTCCCTAGTAAACAAGGGGTGCCTTCTGGGGTCACGACTATGACCGGGTGCTTCAACTTATGTCGCCCAATTTTTATGTCCAAGTCTGCCGTCCCCTCGACAGGAATTTCCTTCCCGTCAAAGTTCTGCAGTTGTCCAGGAAGAGAGGTGAGAGGAATTTGGTAATTCTCTCCCCTACCTGCATTCAGTTCATCAAAGGCCCTTCTGGACAGAAGGGTAGCTTGAGATCCAGTGTCCACCAGTGCCGAGATTGTACCCTGCCCCTGGACTTGTACCGGGGCATAATATCTTCCCTCCTTCTCCTCAAGGGGGCACAGATAATGTACATTTTTGGACAACTGGTGGGCTAATTTTCTGGTTTTGGACATCGCTAGCGAAGAGATTTGGGCAGAATTCTGTGGAGAGCCTTGGGAATCTGAAAGAAAAATTTGGCAACTGGAGATCAGAGCCATTGTGGGTTCCCCTGGCTCCGGTTCTAGGCCACCCCCCCCTTTTTGGAGGCAGTCACCAGGATGGGTTTGAACCAGGGGGTTTTTCTTGCTGTTGGTTCTGGGATGAGATGGTGGGCGGCGGTAGCTCAGTCTCCACATCTCCCCAGTCTGGATTTGCATCCCTAGGGACCCATTTTTCTTTGGGAGGAGTTCCCCCCTCTCTGAAGGAGAAGATCCTTTTCCCAGGATCCTCTGAGGATCCCTCTCCCTCAAATTGGAAGATCTGTACCTCCTCCTCAAACTGAGTCTGTTTGGGTCTTTTGTTTCTCCTACCCCCCCTCTGCTCCTTAGGAGGCAGACTTTCAGGGGCAAGAGATTTTGTTTCCGGTTCCTGGGTTTCCAGGGGCTGTTTACAAGTGAGGAAGGAAGCTTCCTCCAAGGCTTTACACCCCCCTTCCCTTTGTGCCTCCTCCCTGGGAACCGGTGAGTTAACGGGGTGCTGCCCCCGTCATTGTTCTGGAGCACCAGGTCCAGAGTTGGGTGCGTTCTGCGCCGGCACGCCCATCTGAGGGTTCTGCTGAGCCCTCAGTATGTGACCCAGGTCCCGCGCCATGTTTTGAACCTGGCGCTCTAACTGGGAAACCCGCTCAGGCTGATACGGGGCCCTGTTTTCTCCCCTGGGCTGATCCCGGGAAGGGTAGCTGTCCCTCCTCTGGTAATACCCCGGGTTGGGAAGATTTGGGTACCCCTCCACCCTTGGCCTCCCCTCTCCCGGATTCAGTGGTCTGGGCTCAGGGAATTGGGGAAAGAAGGATGGATGGTTTTGGGGCTGAAAGTCGGGTGGATATCTGGGGAAAAAGTTCTGCCCAGGGTTTGGTAAATTTCTGCCCTCCGGTGGGAAGCTTGGAGGGAAGTTCCCTGGGTTAGGTGCTTGGCTGGATCCCCCCCCTTGGGCTGGAGGAGTCCACACATAACCCAGGATGGGTCGATTTCCCTTGTAACGTGGACTTACATAATCAGGAGAGCGAGGGACCCCATTTGTGGGGCTGCCTCCCTGGCTCCCTGTCTGTGACTGGCCCGAGGACCTTCTGGGCCTAGCATTATTAGGTGCAGGTAGGTTTTTAGGCCCCCCCATCTCCAAATCCAAAACGGGGGTGACCTTTACCTCTGCCACCTTGGCAGCAGCAGGGGTGCTGTTGGCTTTGGGGTTTTTCTGGGCATTGCTTTTATTTTCTATGGGCTTCTGCACCTCATAGATCCGGGTAGCCTGTTCAATGACCCAGTCTAAAGATCTTTTCTCATGAAAATCCCTCACAAGCTGGGTCATGATATATTTGGGCAAGGCATGGAAAAATGTATTGACAAACTCTCTACTATCTGTGCGCACCCTTCTGGTGGTTTGCGCAAAAGCACGCTTTAACTCCTGCACAAATTCCCGTGGGGCCTGATCCTCCCCACATTGCAAATTGTAGGCCGCCTTGCGAGCCTCTTGAGGATTTCTGTGAACAGAAAAATGTTTCAGGATGGCCGCCTTATATGTGGACCATCTTAAATGATTTTGGTCCTCCAGCCCCGCAAAGAAACTGGAGTATTCCGGGGAGAATGTCCACTTTACATATTGAATACAGCTTTGGCTGTCCTTCAAATGGAAAGTCTCCATCATTTGTTCAAACAACTCTAAGTGCTCCCAAACAGAATACTTAGCGTTCTTATGGTAAGGCGTGATGACGCTCCTGATCGCCTTAATCTGCTTTAAGGGGTCCTTAAGCAAGGCCCTTTTTGCCTTATTGGCCTTTTTGGTTCGGGTAACCCTTGTCCATTCTTCCTCGGACTCAGAGGCACTGCTCCCAGAGGTTCCCGTCTGTTCTTCCAGGTTTTCCCGGATTCTGCGAGCCTGGGAATGGCTGGCAGAATGTGGGGACCTGGTCTCCTGTGTCCTGCGCAGTTCAGAGGAGTCTTCAGATTCCTCCTTGCTGCCAGGATTTGATGGGTACCCCCTCCACTGACCTAACTGGGCAGAGGTTTTCAGGATGCCCTTAATGGGCCTACTCTCCTGGGGTTCCCCATTGAACTGTACTGTACTTGGGTGCCCATACCCGGATGCCCACCCCTCCATTCCTGAGTGGTACTGGCCTATGAGCCCCATACTCTTAGCTGGATAGTGATCTGCCATCCCTGCGGCCCTGTGCTCATGTGCGCCAGGGGACATGGGGGTGGTAGAGTCCAGGGACTGGGGGAGATGAAGGCCCCTGGTGTTAGGGCTCCTGCGGTTATGGTCAGGAATCTCTCTTTCCCAGCGGACCTCATCTCTATCCGCCCCTGCTCCCTGTTGCAATGCAAGAGCCTGCATTTGTGCTTTCAGTTCCTCTGTTAAGGCCTTACTCGACTCTATCAGTTTCTCCTGCATCGCTACCTGTTGCTGAAGCCTATCATTGTGTTGACAGAGGGCCTCATTCTCCCTCTGTGCTTCCTGGTTGGTCCTGGAGAACTGGGCCAGTCTTTGCTGCAGGAGGTTTACCTCCTGGGCAATGTCCCTATTGGCCTGCTCCTTTCTTGCTAGAGCATCTTCCACCCTTCTGGTGTGCTCTACCAAGTTCTGGTTTTCTTTTTGGAGATCACCCAGCCCCTGGTGGGCCAGGTGATTTTCTTCCATTTTTCTTTTTAAATGGCAGACTTCCTGGCCTAAGGCGTCTCTTTCCTGACTAAGAGCCTGCATTTGTGCCGCCAGGTCGTCCCTTTGCCTTTGGAAGGCACCAGCTTTCTGGCGCTCCTGATCAAACTCTGCCTGGGTATCCAGGTCTTTCAGAATCAGTTTATTGCTCTCCTCCTTCACTCTATCTAGGTGGCCTTGCAGGGTGACTACCTGCTCAGCACATGCCCTATTGAAGTCTAGCTGTTGCTCCAGCTTTTTCTGGCTTTGCAGTAGGGAGTCCAAACCTTCTTGGTGTTCCTTCTGCAAGGCCAGAAATCTGGTATCCTGTTCTGACTTTTCCTTTTGCAGCACATCCATATCCTCCTTTATTTTAGTGATGTACTGTCTGGTCTCATTTTCTGACTCCTGGCTTCTGTGCAGCCTTTGCTTAGAAGAGTCCAGATCAGATTGGGCCTTCTCTAACGCCATCTGTTGCCTTTTTGCCAGATCATGGCCTTCAGCACATTTATTCTGTATGGCTCCCATATATAAATATAAATATGCCGCTATCCTAACAATCTTGTCGTGCTCATCTTTGGCCTTAGGAGCCATATATAGTTCACTCAGGGCCACGTGTAATGGACCCTGATCTCTATATATATCTGACCCTGTTTCAGTGACCTGTTGCGTGATGGCCTGCAACCAGACTGTTTGGTCCTGGTGAGTCCATTCACCTCTCACAAATAGTTTGTGTAAGAAGTGCTCTCTGGCTATTTTCATATCTACCAAGGTCGTCATTCTAGAGATTGGTCTCTGTCCTGACTTACAGAAGTTAGTATTTTAGTTTTGCAGAACAGAACTTTTCTTGGAGTGTCCCTTTTGAGGAATGCTTCACAGCGTAATGCAGCGTGGTGATCCGACTGGATGTATGTATCCCGTCAGTTAGCACACTGTATTAAGCTGCACAAGTGGTATTCTAACCCAGAATCCCGGATACGAGCCCCCACTTTGTAAGAGGATTCAATTCAACACTACAGCTAAGTCAACGCCTAGTCTATAATACTGAATGAAAACCCTTATTGATATATCTTTAGGTCCAGTTCATGCGTTCTGGATGACTACCCCTATATAACACCCCTCTCTTGGAATCCCCCTGACCCCACTGAGCCAAGAAGTAGTTCTGTTTTGCAAGTTAAAAGGTTTATTTGATAATTTAAACAATAGGTATATATATCCCACTTTATAATAAATTAATAATTGAATATCACACTTAATCTGATATGATAATGATTAACAACAGAGAATCTGGCACTAACACGCTTCTCGATAGTCAATAAGGAGTTGACATGAAATGGATAAGGTAGCACACTGGTAAATAGGTACAGAAGTATAATGTGGTAGAGAATGCTTTATAAGGTTCAAGGAAATGCAAGGTTGAATGAATGAAATGCAGTATAGAAAACAACTTGATATGATTTCAACCAAACAATGTAATCACTTTTCTCTGGCTATTCACTCCCCCCCCTCTTTATGCAATGCAAGGAAATGGGAGGAAAGCACACAGTTCTCAGAAATGCAATCAATGTAATCAGTTCAATCCAGCAAGCTTAGACAACAGAAAACAGGTAGGAGTTTTGAAATCACAGGCCCAAAATGCTTTGATATGTGCTGGCAATGAATGAGAAATATGCTGGAAACGCTTTTAATTCCCTTTCAGAGGTTCAGGGTGAGTGGTATCTAGTTAATATTAGTCCAGGCTCACACTAGCAATGGGCAGGGATAGTTAGCAGGTTAAACGAATTTCTGACAAATGGAAAGCAAGCAGCAGCAGTTTTTACATGTGAAGAAATTGCAAATCGCGGTAAAATTCGCGGATGCGTGTTCCGCGATTGCGGTAAAACTATAAGGGGTAGGAATGCGGTTCTTGGTGCGATTCAAAGCTACGATTCTAAGCTATCAGAGGAAAGTTACTGCAAGTCTCTAGCCCAAACGGTCGCAGAGATATGAGCGATTTAATAAAGGTCGTTTTTGGGTTTGCAAATTTCAAAAGCTCAAAATGACAAGTGCAGCTTGCAACTAGAAATGACAGGTGACAGCTAGGAGGCAGTTCTACTTAGGTTAAATAGATTGAATTAGATGAATTTAAACTAAGAGATTGGTTCTACACAGTTCTGCTGGGTACTCACACTATATTCTTGAATTAAATGGGCCTCATCACGGATCTGGTCAGGGTTTTAGACTGGGCTCTGGTCACTCTCTCTGCTGGTCTGGGTCTCTCTGGGTACAGCACTGCTTTCTCTCTGGTCTGGTCTCTTAGTTCTGGATAGATTGAAGTCTCTAGTTTGGCTCTCTGGAGGTTTGATGGAGGTAAAGTATGGATTTTTCCGGCAGAGCGTCCCGCTGCAGATGGAATTTGAAGGTCCCTATCTGTCCTGTCTGTCTGCTTTTATGTGTTTAGAATGTGGGTGTGTTCTAGCATCACTGACCCTACCTCTCTCTCAGCTTCTAATTGGTCAAACTTCCATTTATCATTTGATTGGGGAATGAACTGTGAGTCAGAGGGATGTCATTTTACAGCCTGCAGAAAGTCCACTCCTCCTGTCAATTTACACACAAATCTAGATTTGAAACAAATACATATTTGCAGAGGTACATATTGTTTTAAAATCATATGCACCCATCATGCATTACAGGAGGTATACCCTGTTCAAACTCTGCTCTTCCTGGGAGCTTGCATTCAGAAATGGCACATATTTCACTTTTTAACTGATTTTGCAATTTCTGACATTGACCCAACTTTACATACATGTGTGCAGGGAGTAGGGACATTAACTGATGAAGTTTCAGATTTTTAACATGCATACATTTAGAGTAATATCCACTTTTCCGCTAAAACCCCCCTGAACATGCCACCGGGTCGAAAAACCTCTTAAAATGTGGGCAGAAAAATCACAAGAATTATGGTATCATTTATAAAATTTTCACATGTCCGCTCTATGAGTTATTCATCTTTTTAAAGTTATGTTCTGGCTCCAAAGGGGTGTGGTTTACCCTCAGCACAAGGTTGAATTTCTGGTTCTTTCCAGTTCTGCCAAGCCAGCTTGCTCTCACAGGCAGTGCTCCTCCCAGCTCCTGCCAAGAGGAAGCTACAATTTACGACTGCGGTAATAAAAACCTTTGCCTGAGTGAAGAGGGCTTTGTTCACTCTCTTGCAGAGCACAGATAATTCAATTATCAGATAGATGGCATATCCTTAGTGTGGGCAGCAAAAGGAAGGTTGGCCTGGGAACACAGCTGTGACTCAAGTTTCCCTTCTGATGGGGGTAGTTGCCAGGCAGAATTCAGTTCCTTAAGCCAGGTTTCAGATAAAATGTCACTTTTTGTCCCCCAGTTTCTGCATTCAAATAAAACTAAACATTTTTACATATGCAGCTAGAAGGCTGATTCTAAGTTTAAAACTATGACATTTAAACAGTTACAAAGGCATGTGACACCAAACATAGCTCACTCATTTAATCTAAACATTTTCGATTTTAGTGTCTTTAAATCCAGTGCAACTTAAACTGCTGACTCCATAGCAGTTTTGTTATAAGCATTGTTTTGGGCTCTTCATTTCCCAGATTTTGTAGGCACACAAAACTCCATTCTGCCAAATGTCTGCTGGTGTTCAGTTAATATTTTGCACATATTGCAATGTTTGAAAATAGGCATTTTGACTTGCCTTCAGGGAAACAGAGTGGTTTTAAAACGCCGGCTTTTGGATAGTGGTGAGTACTGGTACTGCACCCATTTTTGGGATTTAAGAAATGAATTCCCCACAATTCTAGGTTGCATTTGGCAATCAGCATTGCCATTCCCAATGGTTTCAGACTACTGTGCGGGTAGTCCAATGGTGGTTTTAGGCAGCGTCCTTCTGTGCCCATAACATCGGCAAAAATGGGTGGCAGCCTATTCTTCCTGCATTTCCCTGTGCATTTTCTGGGAAGCTCTGGCCATCATGATGTTTTCATGTCAGTACTGCACAGTTTTGAGGTAGGGCTAGGATGCATGGGTAAATACATCCCACAGTACACAGTATATCAATGGCTCTCAACCTATAAGGCCCTCCATTGTACGGCCCTCTAACATTGGTTGGCACGCTCGTGCCATGTCTGGAACATTCGGTTCACTTAGCAGCACGTGAGCTCAGACCCTGGTGCCAGGAGGTACACTTGACTTTACCTCCCCACCCAACTTCTCTCATCACCCATGCCTTCTGCCATTAAGATAGTCTTTGAACTTGGCCTTGCAAAGTATTCTTGTCTCTGGGAATATAAGGTAGTGCGAGCATGCACTATCGTAGTTCGTGGACTCCATGACCAACTCTATTTCCATCCTTGGCTCACATGACAGAAGATCACAATTTGGTCCATTATGCAGCATTTAAATGTCTTAAATGAATAAAACTTGGCACACTTGGTGTTCTTTCTTCACACCTTAACAAGGGATGATGCAGCTTCTCATGTTCACTGCCTTTGAGAATAGATAATCGGCCTTGGCTGCTTCAGCTATGACACCTGGCCAAACAGCCTCGCCATTCGTATCCATGATCTTAGCTAATTCTTGCTGCAATACAGTTCTCTGCCTTTCCTCTCCATGGGTCCGGGCTTACTAAATTCATTATACCGATGTCCAGTTTCTATACAATGGCGCTTCACCTGCAGTCTATTCACTACATATAGCCAGCTTCTAATGTTACTTAATCTGCTTGCCTTGCTGCATCTGTACAGTTATTGAATGGCTTGCATTTTCTGCAGTGCGTCACACACGTGCAATCTTCTTTTTGCATATGAAAGTTTACTCATTTCTAAACGTTGTCACCAGTTTCTATAAGCTCCATGCATTCTCTTCAGCCAAATGTTTTCTGGGTGCCACGCTTGTCTCTCGTGATGTCACCAGCTCCTTTTTTACTCGTTCTCATATTCCTTCATGGAGTTCCTCCCTCAGATTATCATCTCTTCAAGTATAATTCGATAGTGGGTACCTTCTTTTGAATACTTGCCGTGGCATGGTCACAACCTCTGGTGTCAAGAATGGCACAATCTCAGGCTTCCAACATACAGGAGGTAGGGGGCGGTATTTCCTGCAGAGGCATGTAACTGCTCCTCTACAAGTCTACTTCTAATCAAAACACATGGGTACATGGACAGAAACAGAGGGGAAATGTTGTATGTCTCCTTACAGAGCGGATTAGGAAGCCCTACAACCTTTTATCATATTTTGTAGTTTACATGCAGACATTTAAATGAAAATTTGAACAGTATTGTGGAAAAAACGAAAATTAAGGAATATTAGGGAAGCCATGGATAGTATATTTTCTTTAAATAAAATAACCACAATAAATCCATTACGCGGAAGCCACCACTTTGTAAGCCAACAACGGGTCACTCTGTAACCCAGATAAAGGAGAAGCATATACTCCTTGACATCGCTGCAGCATTCACCGCAGTAGATTGCCAAAGTTGTCTCAACACTTTGAAATGCTAAAGGTTATAGATCAGGAGTCTACACCATTTGGTTCTCCAGATGTTATGGACTGCAAATCTCATCAGCGCTGGCTAGCATAGTTAATGGGAAAGTGTCATGGGAATCCTAGTCCAAAACATATGGGGAGCTGCAGGTTGCAGACCAATGATATAGATTAATGTGTCCTAAAATGGTTCACCTTATTCATATGAAATCAGTCCAAATTGTACAAAATTGAAGAGGCAACATCTACACTGGCATGCCATACATAGTCCACCAAGGCTAGTTTCTCTCTCCAATGACCTTTAACATCAATATGGAACCTCTGGTAGAGTTGCATTAACATAGATGAATAGGCATAAAATACACATTGTAACTCGAGGTCGCTACAGAACAGGATATCAACCACCTTGCCAACTGGTTGGAGCAAATCCAGATCTGGATGTCAGTAAACTATCTGCAGCATAACCTGATCAAAAGAAAATGTCCTCTTCTCTCTTCCTCATCTTTCAACCTACCAGTCCAGCAATGGTTGGCAGATCAGAAAACCACTGAGCTGTCACCAACATTATTTCCACTGCTAAATTGCTTGGTTTGGAATTGGACGACAGGAAGCTAAATGTATGCATTTGCATAAACAACATGACAAAGCTGGCTCACTTCCAGCAGCACATCCTGAAGAAAGTGAAGGAAATGACTCCTGGAAGCCCACCAGCATTCTGTGGTCCAAGCTCCTGACATCTGCTAGCTGGACTCTGGAAATGCCCTCCAACTGGACACCACAAAAGAGACTGGCACCTATAAAACACATTCCACATTTGCCACCCCGGTGATCTGTGGCACCAGAAAATTCTATCACATCACACCGGTCCTGATCTCTCCCTGGTTCCATGTGTTAAAATCGCAGCAAAAATGGCTGTGGAGACAAAATATTGTGGCAAAAAGGCTGTGGTTTTGCCTCCGCAATCCATCTAAAGGATGCAGGGGACACACCCACAACCCCCGCTCCCTTTAAATTGTGTAATGGGGTACACCTTTAACAGGTTAAACCACAGCATCTTTGCTGCGATTTTTTGTACAGGCAACATTTTTGCCGCAATTTTATCACTGCATACCTCTCCCTACAGGTGCCCCTTTGAAGACAGATGTACTCAGAAAACTATTTGCCTGACTCATAAATCCCCACTTCCACATTCATCAAAATGCCTGGCAGACAGGTTACGGCTTTCAGAGGTTCTAGGGATCCTGGAAACAAAGAAGAACCCAGATCAAAAATTCCTACTTTCATAAAATCTCATACTCAAAAGCTGTCATCCTCTGGAGTCTGGAACGCTGTTCCTCCATCGCGGAGCTGAGCGCCATCTCTTTGCATCTATTGGAAAAATCTGAAAATCATGCTTTTCAAAAAATAAATCATAGACAGGAGCTAGACCACAAATGTTATCCCATATGACATACTGATCTGTAGACCATCCGGGACGAATGGACAACCATCCCAATTGTCGTGCCCTACCTCCTCTCTCTTAACGATGCACTGCTACTCTGATGGTCATATCGTCTCAGAGAGTCGTAATTTGTGACCACTATCTTAAAACAAGCGCCTAAAATTCCTGTTCCTCCTGCTCCATATTCCCTATCCTATTTCTATTCCCCCCACCCCCCCCCCCCTTTATACTTCCTCATCCCTCCTATCTTCTTCCTACCAATACTATGTCTAAGGCTGTTCGGCCATCTTATGAACAATCCTGGTAGTTCAGAATAGGCCCCTATCCTTCTCCGATCCTGACTTTGGTGAGACCCCCTGATTCAAAGCACTGACCCTGGCGTTCCCGGTGCTTCAATCATGGCGTCTGGTATATCCTGCCATATATACCTACCTGTGCTCCCTCTCTATTCACGACCACAACACCTCCCACCCCTATTCCACCTTGCAGCCTCTGTGGAGGGCGCTCGTTCATGCCACCTGACACTTGCAACGTTTTATCTTCGGCAGAGGTTTATGTGACTGGTAATTTCGGGGAGTTGTAAGATAGTTCTTGTTAGAAATGCAGGCCTTGAGTGAAAAAGTTACAGCATGTGATCAAGTCTTCTCCTGCTCTTCTGGGTAGTGGCACTGAAGGGCTACATTTGTCGTAGAAGGTCTTTGTCTCCATTCTCATCACACAGGGTAAAAGGTGAGCGTGGATGTGGGGCAGTGATGGTCCTGGCTGCCAGATTCCAGGCTCTAGAGGCTATTACATGAGTGTTGGCTATTGTCTTTGCCCGGCACTTGCCATGCCCAGGGTCAGGGTGGAGACCTGGCCTTGCCGCCACTCAGCAAGGTGCCTTCGAAATCTCCTTTAATGGCCCAAGTGCGTGAAATAAATGACTGTGTTTGTGTGTGTTCTAGGCTTTTTGCATTCCTTCTGGGCCTGAGTCTGACAACAAAGTGTGTCTGCGTGTGTGTATGCCCGACTCTGCATGTGAAATGGGCCGACCCAGCGAGTGCAAATTGCATTGATTTTAATGGCCTGGAAACCGACAGGAGGAGACAAACACAAAGTTTGCGTTCAAATATTGTATGCCGGGTACTTTGTGGTGAATGTTTCCCTGAACACCTGTTTTGCATGGGAGGCGCTGTGCAGACCAAGTGCACGCTTTATAATGGGCGCAGGTGTGTCGGGAGAGGCTGTTGCTTTTTGCTTTACTTCTGGTGTGCGCCTCTGTAATGACAAGCCTGTTTTGGAGGCATTATTGTTGTTTCTTCAGGGTATTCAATATCACCTCCTGTATCATGTCAGTTTATGTTTTTTCTTCATGTCTTAAGCACTAGCCCGTGAAACAGTAATTTGTTCAAAATTGCGTTTTAGTTTAGTTCCAATTAGTTAGCAGCATTAAAAACAGACTGTTAGTCATGCCAATCCATAGACCCACACACATTTCCAGTACAAAGCATGGGGCTGTGTAAATATAGCAACATGTTTTCCATCACATCACCAACAAAAGGAATACAAAGGGACAATCAAAACTTGCCGGTTTTAAAGAGCAAATGTAATCATTGAGCGCTTGTCATGCAAACAAATATGCATGTTACCAAACTCCAGATACTCTATTGTTCGTTGACAATTTGAAAAGAAATCAAAGAAGGACAAAAAGAGCAGCAGTCGCAGATCGTGCATCAAAAGTCATAAGGGACCTCTGGGCTGCTGTAGCGTAGCACCAGCTTCACAAAGACTACACAAGGGCAGTTCTTCATCGGACTATCACACCTGCCAACCTTTCGAACGTGAATCGGGAAGAGTGCAGTTTTGCAGGTGTGCTCTCTATTGACACCTACTGGCCAGCAAGGGGACTGGCAGATGAGGGAACTGACTCAAAAGCGCAAAGTTGAAAGGTATGGACTATGACCTCATTACTAATCAAACGTGAACCTGAAATGCAAATACTTGTTAACGACTCTCTGCTCTTATTCCAAAGAGCAAAGGAGACATATATTTTCTAAAGTATAAAAAGCAGGAAAAATACTGAGTTATACAGCTTTCTGACTGCATATGCAACAGCAACGATCAGGAACTTCTTGAGTAACTGGACATTTTGGGCCTCATTACGACCCTGGAGGTAACCATGCCTCTTTTTGCGGCATGGCCACCCCCTTTCTGGGTACCGGGTCCAGGTTCGCTGAATGGGGAAATACCGGGCAAATCCGACCTTGGAGGGCCCAGTATTTCCCCATTCAGGGAACCCGGACCCGGTACATCCCCACTCCCATTTCAGCCTCCATAGGGCTCAATGGGAATGGGGAGGATGCTAACAACGGGCCCGCTAATGATGGGCCCGTTGTTAACATCCTGGTCTGCTCGCGGGACCCGATAAGGACGCCTGGTTTTACCAGGTGTCCTTAGAGGGTCCCGCAAGCAGACCTCGTAATGAGGCGGTAGTGGGTTAACGGGGCCAGCAGCTCTACCGGCCCCGTTAACCCCCTACCGCCAGGGTCGTAATGAGGCCCTTTGACATTTTTTTAATTTGTTTCTTCCCAAATCAAGCTTTAAAGCTTGTAAGGAATTTCATTGTTCCATGTCAGAGACAGGTCCACACTCACTCATTATAAGTATGGCGGTAAGGCAGCAACGGCACCGGTCGTGCTACCAGCGCCGTTTCTACCGTACCGCCATACTACGAGTTGTGCTCGTGGGTCTTGCTCTGCCAGCCAAGTCGGACCTGGCGGGCAGTGCGGTACCCGCAAGCACAACTCGTAGCTGTACCGGCACTGTTATGAATGGTGCCGGTGCATCCAAGCTCCCCATTCCCATTTAGCCCTATGGGGCCTAATGGGGATGGGGAGTGCCTTATTACCGGCACCCGCGAATGGGAAATTACCGGGTCCCCCAAACTCGGCATGACCCGGTAATTGCCCATCTGCTGGTGCCAGATTTTTTTGCAAGTTTGGTGGTACGCTACCTGTATCATAGGCATGGCTACCTCCAAACTTGTAATGAGGCCCTGTGTCTCTTTCGCCTTCTTTGAGACGATGACACCTATGGTGGTCAGTATGTGCATGGCTAGACGTTTCAAGGCTTCCACAAGGACAACTTCCGGGAAAATCTTTTTATGTGACGTCAAGAAAACTTCCTTGCAGGACTCAGATAGTCCTTCTTCGTGGCGTCATTCCCGCTTTGAGGAAAGCGATGAAAAGAACAAGAAAGGAATGCGTTATCTTCGGAGGAGAGAGTCCTCATCATCTCAGATTCACCTCTTCTTCGGTGTTGGATGTCTCAGAAAAGCAGCCCCGAAAAGGTCGGTAGGCACCACCTTTGCCAACCCCGCCCACCACTATCAAGGAAAGGGGTGCATTTAGAAATGCTATGTTAGGAGTTAGGAGAAGAGAGTGTTAGAAAATCATTTACAACTGCTTCCGCCGGAAGGACAGAGGAGGGAAGAATTCATACCACTCTCACGTGCCTCTGAGCTCGGGCCTCAGTAAGAAACCGAGAGAACTGGCACAGTTTTCATCTATGGCTTAGTCACTGCACCTTTTGGTGCCACCCTCTTCCACTGTATCTAAGCCGCTGGCTTCTTCAGAGTCTGCAGTTGGGAGACGGATTTCCTGACTCCGTTTGTCTTCTGACTCTGTGCTGATGATGCTGATCAACCGGAGCCGGAAGACACCCTTTACGGGGTTCATGAGTGAACCACACAATTCAAAAGGCTTAAGGATATGTTTGAGGAAGAGGGCATTCCCTCTGGTTTTGAGCCACTTTTTAGACGTCCTTAGGACTCCCTGGCCCGAGGACTTCCTCGATGACCAACCTGAATAATACTCCAGCTAAAAAGAGATTCGAAAGAGGCTTGTGGTTTGGACACAGCTCCAGACTCTGATATTGCCAAGCACTCAGTGGCAACCCTTTGTCTGAATGTTGGATCCTTCAGGGCAGAATTGGCCTAGGCCACAGACACACTTGAGGTGCCTTACACTTCGGAAGAAGTGGCTTCTCACACTACAGTGGACATTTTACAAACCAATATCCCCAAGGTGCCCATTTTACTGTTTAGTGGGGTCCTAACTGTAAAAAATGCTGGTATACAACAGATGTGCCTCTATTCCGATGGTTGACCGAGCCCAAAGGCACAAGGCCGGGAAAGGGGATCTACCATTCTTGCCAGCACATACTTCTGCAGAACGCCTAGTGATACTGGCAGCTACCACTGGTTTAAGAGATGCTGCTTCTCTATTGGCTTCCGCCGACAGAAAGCCAACATTACTAGACTCATGGGTCTTTAGGACCCTGAAGGCTTCCTGCACCTTAGCCCGGTATTCTCATGCCCTTTTGGAGGTGGAAGATTTTACAGATACACATTTGTCCCCCGAATTTCAGAGATCTTTGAAGCAACTGGTGCAATATGGAAAGGATACTGCCAGGAATACATTGTAGATGGGCCTGGGCCCCCCACATTGTGTGGGGTCAAATATTAAGCAGTACGTATTATAAATAATGATGTCGTTTAACAGTAAACATAGTCTACAATTTCTATATTTTCTCAGATAAGGGGATCTCCATAATAAATAAAATATGGGGTTAAAATGCGCAGTATTATCAATCATTTCTCAGCCCAACGCAAATCGCCATAGAACGCTTGGGAATTATTTAAGTAAGTTCAATAACTGTTTTAAAAATGTATTCTCTTTATTCTTTAGGCTTAATAGGTTGCTGTGGCCCCATAATTTGGGCCCATAGTAGGTTGATTTTGTGCACTTTTAATCCTGGTGCCACTACCGTGTTATCATACGACTTGCTAATTTTATCTTGCCCTGCAGCTTTTCATTAGAGCCAATTCACCATTGCTCACCTAGTCATTCCACTAACCCCTCTTTGAAAAGGGGATTCCAAGATAATCGTAATGTAAACCTCTTTCAATGGGGCAACTGCAAAAATAAGTAAGGATCCTCTACAGGTTCTACATAGGCTATACGCAGGCTATACGTTTTTCCTTCTGCTTTTTGAGATGTTGATATTCATATTTTTCTTACTGTGATGAATCCTTGGACGTCGTCACTTCTCCCTTCCCATGGAGACGAGGCCGCTATCCGATAGCCTCCCCAGGGTTTGGTATGCAGCAGGAGGATCTCATGGGCAGGTACCCGCTTGTGTGTACAGGTATGGCTATCCAGGGAGAATGCAGAATACTCCACTCCAATCCCCCTCACCTGCTCTACCCTTGCCTTGTCATCCCATGAACATGTGTCATGTAACCTAAATCACAGACACTGAGACGAGGAAGAGTCTAGTCTACCCAAGGGAGAAATATAGGACAGTTACTCAGGCGAGGAGGCAATGCAAAAAGCATGACGAGCACTCCTGGAACCACTAGTGAGCATTCTATTAGTTTCCGAATTCCTATTGGTCGAGTCACATTCATAACAGAAGAGGAAAAACATTAGAGAGGGAGCAGCCCTCCTGAGAGGAACCACAAGCCTGGGGGAACACATGAGGCACCGCCTAACCAAAGGACTTACAGACAAGATTACCTGGTGGACAGAGGTGCCCTGGTATAGTACAACATGGAAGGACCACCCAGCCAAGCAGAACAACAAAGGTCCAGATGGGAGAAAACCGGGAACTGTGCGGGCAGGTTAAGGGTGCATCCTTAGTTGGATGGGGAGATCACCGGTGGGATGTTTCAGTAAGCAGACTGTGGAAAGGCCCAGAGAAGTCCTTCCACCTCAACTTACTGGAACTCATGGCAACTCATCTAGCATTGCCGTCCTTCTTACCGTCAATCAGAGGTTTAACTGCCCAGGCCCTCATGGACAACACTACCACCATGCACTACATCCACAAGATAGGTAGTGTATGATCACTCAGACTGTGCAGGGAGGCCATGCTCCTTTAGTTCTTGGTGATCCACAACAAGAAAGACAATCATGATCTGAGGACTTCATGTTGGGGGGGCTGTTTTTCAAATTATGCTTGAGATGCTGCTGTACCCTCATTGTCTGATCACTTGAATGGAAGATCCCAATGCCCGGAATCTGGACCTTCACGCCTAGCTATTGAGAGGTACAAGGATTGCATCTCTCCAAGGAGGTTCTTGTTTCCACAAAGCCCCCATCCAACAAATCCATCTACCCGTGTCACTAGCGCATGTTCATGAACTGTGCCGGGGCAGTGAGCTCGACCCATTGTTGTACTCTACAGTCACAGTTAAGGGGTTTATGCCATCCATGGCCATGGTTTGCCTACAAATACATGCTGTAGAAGGCTACTTGGCAGCTATTTCTGTTTTTAAGAGGACTCTGTAGCAAGGGTCCTATTTTGAGGTTCCTATGGTCATCCAGTTAATTTAAGGCTACAGAATGATTTTCCTCCAAAGCCTTTCATTGGTACTAACATTTCTCACGGCAGCTCAGTTTAAGCCTATGCCCTCGCATCTCTGAAGGCCCCTTCCTCTCAAAGTGGCATTTCATTAGGATATTACTGCTGTGAGAAGGGTTTCAGAGCTGCATGCCCTCTCCAGTTCATCCTCTTTCTTACCATTTGCTCAGGACAAAGCTACCCTCGGGTTAAACCCTCATTCTTGTCAAAGGTGGTCTCAGAGTTCCTCCTCAACAAAAAGTCCATTTGACAGTCTTCTTCCCTGCTTCTCATCCTTGCAAAATGGTTGAGGCACTCCAGAGGTTGGGTCCTAGGAGACCGTCTATGTTCTACATGCCACAAACCCATGACTTCAGGTAAGACAAACAACTCTTGTTACGCTTTTCAGGACCCAGACAATGAAAGTTCGTCTTGAAAAGGATGATATACAGATAGATCATTCTACGTATGGAAACATGTTACGACGCAGCACATTCATGCTATTAGGGGTCTGACATCCACATCGATACTATCGAGATGTGTTCACATCCTAGCCATCTGTCGGGCAGCTACTTGCATGTCTATCTAAGCCTTCATCAAACACTATCTTCTTGAATCCATGGGTGTTGACGATGCCGCACTGGACGCCCCGATGCTTCAAAATGTCCTGTTTTAATTAGTCGCATTTCCCCCTGCCCCCTGATCATGTTACAGCTCTGGGAACCTTTCAGAAGATGTGCAGTCTGTGTAAGGAATGTATCCATTAGAAGAACAAATGACCTGCCTCTGATAATGTTGTTGCTGGTGAATACATTGATTGCTCCCACAGATTCCTCACAGCCCTCCCACGTTCCCCTCTATACTGAACTCCTCCGATTCGAAATGTTGAAGAGTGACTGAAATTACAGGCTCATCACTTTAAATTCCTTTAATGTAAGAAGTGGACATTTCCCTTTATAAATCCAGTGCAATGTACAATGAAGTTAGCTTTATTATCAGGACTGGCTGAACAACTTACACTTGACATAGGTGAACTTGAGACCTCAATAAACTCATTTACTATTTGAAAAACCTAAAGAAACACTATTTAGGTGCCTATGCGATATCCCCTGTCTTTAGTCGCTCCCTCACACAGGTTTGTGGCATGCTACCATTCCTGATAGAATCAAGTCTCCAGTTAAACAGGGTAACTTTGCTTTTCACAATGCACACAAGCAGTCAACATGAAAATGGAATACACAGATCTGAGCAGCTTTTGACTTTTTATTCGTTTTTGTTTCCTTGAATGCGGGTAAATATTGATCAGAGAGTTGTGGGAAGTGTTGGATTGTGGCTTTGAGGTGCAGATAGCAAACACAATAAAATTAAATGGAGGCAGGGCGATTGCAAGTAATTGCTTTCTAGCATGAGGCTGGCACAGTGCTTGGCTTCAGTGCATTCCGTCACTCCTCCCTCTGTTGCCCTAGGGGAGAGTGTCCACTCTAGAAATATAGCAGTGGGGGGGGCACCATCCACTCGCGTGTTCCCTTGACTTGTGCCCTGATCCTACCACACAGCTCACAGTGCCCTAAATTATTCCAATTATCTAGATGCATAGGCATCGCTTGAGGGGATGAAAGGGGGGCAATTGCACCCCCTATTGGCGTATTTACCCCCCCCCCCCAATTGGTGGCCTTCCACCCCCACGCCCCCTCTGGCAAAGAACTTTTTCCAGGAGCCTTAAAGGTGCCCCTTCGTCCGGCCGTCATTCACGCGTTTGTAGGCTTTATTTGCCTAGCCTGTGTTCTTTCTTCTGGCCTGAAAAGGACAGCACCGGAATCAATGGGCCATGCATATCACTGGGGCGGGGGTGAGCAGTGTTAAAAGCAGGCTTGCTACATGCTGGACACACTACCGGTTTGCAAATGTGCAGCATACACTTGCATAGAAAAAAACAAAAAAGACATTACCCAACTGATACATGCTTCTTAAACTTACATTGCCTAGTTTTCTTTCAAATCTTTTTCTTTTTTTTTTTTTTTAAACATATTTTTATTGATGGTCTCAACAGTTGCATTGGCGCACAGTGAACACAATATACAATCGCATACATAACAATATCTTCGTTAAATGATTAACAGTTGTCATTTAAATAGTCGTTTCAGTATCTGAAAGCATATCACAGAGGTATGCCCTGAATGGGCCCCAGATGTCTTTTGGCCTACTCATGCTCGGTTGGGTCAGTACATATTGCTCCTCGCATTCGTTTATGTAGGTTAACTCCCGTAGGAAGGCGTTCATTGTGGGGGCGGCCGGCCTCTTCCATGCCTTCAATATACATCGTTTAGCTATGACACATGACACATTAAACAGCCTTCTGAGTTTTTCGGAACATTTACCAATATCACCGAATAGGTATTTTTGTGGGGTCAAGTGCGGGGGGATCTGTGTGATTTCATTTAGCATATTCGCAACCCCACCCCAGAACCGCGCCACGGCTGGACACTCCCAGTACATATGATAGGACCCCGCTGCCGGGGACCCACACTTGGGACACTTGCCTGGGTCGTCAGGCGTGAATGTAGCTATCCTAGCAGGGGTATAGTGCAGCCTGTTTAGAATTTTAAACTGTATTTGACGAAGCCCGGCATTAAGGGAGACTCTTTTCGTGAGTGCACAGTATCTTGCCCACTTTTCTTCTGGTATTGGCATTTTCATATCAGTTTCCCATTTCTCCCTCACCTAGTTTACCACAACGGAGTGAGTCTGTATTGCCATATAAAGTTTGGAAATTCCCAACCCGCCCTGTGTAGTGGCCAGCCGCAAGCAAGGGTGAGAAGGGGGTTCGTCTGGAAATGACGGCCAGCGCCTTTGATATGCAGATCTCATTCGATAATACTGCAATGTCTTTAGCTGCCCACCTCCCATGCCTCTATTGAACTCCGCAAGGGTCGCAAACTTCCCCTCTATGTACATGTCACCTATTTTCATCTCCATGCCCGGGTCCCAGGTTTCCTGTATGTCGGTATCAAACGTGGGGGGGAGGCCAGGGTATTTCCACAGGGGTGCATCGGGGTTATACGGGGTCTCTATTTTCAGTCTTTTGTGTATTGCTCCCCAGGCTTTCACCGTACAACTCACAGGGTCGAATTTGCAAGAGTCTTTATGTCCAGTATTAAAAATCAATGACCTGATGTTCGTGGGCTCGGTGGTGTATTCTTCTATTTGCGTATGAGGGGAGTTGTCACATTCATCGTACCAGTACTTTGCAAATTGTGCTTGTGACACAGTGTAATAGAGCTCAAAGTCTGGTGCAGCTATTCCACCCTTCTCATATGGCTCTGTCATCTTCTCCCAGCTGATTCTGGCCGTCTTCCCGTTACACAGAAAGGACACCTCCATGGAGCGAAGTCTAGAGAAGAACTCTCTCCCCGGCCATATAGGGATATTTACAAATAAGTATAATAGTTTCGGAAGTACAATAATTTTAAGAATGGCAATTCTACCGTGTAATGAAATTGGGAGACGCCTCCAGACCTGCAATTTAATGTTAAGCGTATGCAGCGCCTAGTCATGGTTATCAATGTATAATGTTTGTTTATTACAAGAGACCAGTACCCCAAGGTACCTGATGTGGTGTTCAGACCATTTAAGGCCACACATGTGAGCTGGGCATTTTGTGGAGGGGGTGAGCGGAACACTTCTGATTTGGAGCTGTTGACCGTGTATCCCGAGTATTCTGCAAATTCGTTGATGTCTCTCATGATGGGGACAATGTTTTTATCAGGTTCTCGAACATAGAGTAGCGTGTCATCCGCATATAACAATATTATTTGGGTGGCTCCCTTCAGCGTTATGCCCCTGCTGCCATGTCTCAACCGTATCACCGCTGCCATGGGTTCAATTGTCAAAGCAAAAAGGATAGGGGAGAAGGGGCACCCCTGTCTGGTACCTCTGCCCAGTTCAAACCTTTGAGACATAGTTCTATTCGTGTATACTTTTGCACATGGAGCTGTATAAAGCAATTTGACTTATTGAATGAAATATGGGCCAACCTCAAATGCCTCCAACACCAAGAACAAATGCTCCCAGGAAACCGAATCAAACGCTTTCTCGGCGTCAAGGGAGATTGCCACTGCTTGTTTGTTCGGATTAATCTGTGACATTATGCCGAATAGCCTACGCAAATTTAGGGCAGTGGATCTTTGGGGAATAAATCCGCTTTGATCTGTGTGTACTAATAGTTGCGTGATGGGTAGCATACGGTTTGCCAGCACTTTTGCAAAGATTTTTGCGTCCACATTTATCAGGGACAGAGGTCTATAGGATGACATATCTTGCGGCGGGCGTCGAGGTTTGGGCAACACCGTGATTATGGCCTCGCGCATTGTTTGTGGCAACGTTTGTTTACCCAGGGCCTCCCCCCACACCTCCAGTAAAACAGGGACCAGTTCTTCCCGGAATTCCTTGTAGAATTCCACTCCCAGGCCGTCCGAGCCCGGCGCCTTACCAGACGCGAGCCCTTTGATTGCCTCAGTGAGCTCCTCTGCCATGACAGGTTGCTCCAATATCAGCCTATTTTCTTCTGTGAGTTTGGGGAGCTCCAAGGTGGCCAAATAAGCTTTGATCTCGTCACGGGATTTCCTATCTTTATTCGCATATAGTGTTTTGTAGAATTCTACAAATTCATCGTTTATTCCCTGTTCGCTTGTTACCATCACATTTTGTGCCGTATGGATCGATGCAATCGGGGCCACATGATGTTCCTGCTTAACCAGGTTGGCCAGCATTTTCCCTGCCTTATTCCCCTCCCCGTACCTTCGAGCTCTGGAAGGGGCTGCTATACAATGTACTTCCCTTACCTCCAGTTTGTCAAATTCCCTGAGAGATTTATGTATTTCAGCAAGGGTGTATCCTCCATGTGTCCGACCATATGTCTCCTCCAGTACGTTCAGATCCCTCTCCACCCTCTCCATGTCTCGGCGTACCTCCCTTAGAAGGCCCGTTGTTTTAGATATTAGGACCCCTCTTACCCACACCTTGAAAGTTTCCCAGACTGACGAGATATGGTCAACAGACCCTATGTTGTCTGCAAAGAAATTGGCGATGTCTGTGTGTAGGCCTTCCGCTACGTTTGGGTCCTTTAATATATCAATAGGCATTCTCCACCTTCTAGCCGGCTTAGGGACGTCCCCGAGGGTAATTTCCATGGTCACGGGGGAGTGATCAGATAATGTACGGGGGAGGATTTCGCAACTCTGTAGGGCGTGTGTCGTATTTGAGGGGACAAACCAATAGTCTATATGTGACTCACTATCATGTACGGAGGAATAGAACGTGTAGCGCTTGCTTGTTGGGTGGAGCACTCTCCAGGCATCTAGCAGGGACAGCTGCTGTGTTATCTGTTTCAAAGCAAGTGCCGTCCTAGACGGTGGCCTAGGTGTCTTGGCGGACCTGTCCAAGATCTGGTCTAGCACCACATTAAAGTCCCCCCCCCATAGTATGGTTGTCGCTTCATGTTTAGCAAGGATTTCAAATAAGTGTAAGTAAAAGTCTGGATCTTCAAGATTAGGACCATAGGTATTTACCAAGGTTGACTGTTCTCCAGCAATTTCCCCCCAAACAAGTACATATCTGCCCGTCAAATCCACCAGGTGGCCTTTCTCGATGAACCCTAACGATTTGTGAATCAAAATGCTTACCCCCTTGATTGTGAGGAGTAGTTCGTATAATAGCGCTGCTTGCCCCATTTTACCAGTATTTGATCATTAATGGAGCCCTGCGCATGTGTTTCCTGTAGCATTAAAATTTGGGGCCCGTGCCTGCTAACGCAATTGCCCACCTTTCTGGCTTTCATTGGATTGTTTAGGCCTCGGACATTCCATGTCATTAGTTTAACCTTTAACCCATCACCCATTTCCTACGTATATGCATTGTACTGTATTATGACAACCATAGATGCATGTGCAATCAGGACTGGAATGGTGGCTGCATCTGTGAGACCTTTTTCCAACAAACCTGCAACCTTCAACTGCGCAAACTCTCCTCTCAGACTTAAACTCATCTTGGCAGTGATCACAACAAGAAAACTTCCCCTTTTGCCCTTTCCCGCCCGCCACCCACATCAGCTGCCCCAACTTGACGATGAACCCAAGTAACTGATTGGAACGTTCCTGAGGGTGCTTCATCGCAGAGCAATGCCCAGCCGTCTGGCCGCCCACGCGGGAGACTCTACGGCCCGGTTACATCGGGTTTTGTTCCAGTTTAGCTGTGTCGACTGCACAGCGAAGAGAGCATGTTTCAGTTAGCAGGGGGGATGCCTCATCCGTCCACCGGATCGCCTCTGCCTTCACCCGGGCAGGGTCTTGCATTTAGGTCTCTTGCACGATCTCTAGGGGGCAGCGGAATAGAGGCCTCAATATATGCCATCGCCTCTGCAGGGTTTTCAAAAAGTGGGCTCTGCCCCCATGCTGGATTCTCATTTTCGCAGGGAAAATCAAGGCATAGGGTGTATTGCGGAGTCATAACTGTTTTTTGACCATCTCGTAGGATATGCGCTGTGCTTGTATACTTGCAGAAAAGTCTGGATAAATGTGTATCCTGTTGTCTTCATGGTGTAGTGTCCCCTTTTCTCTTGCTAGTCGAAGGATCGTGTCTCTGTCCCTATAATTCAGGAGACGTGCAATGATGGTTCGGGATGGAGCGCCCGGCTTGGGGGTTGGTGCCAGGGTACGATGGGCCCTTTCGACGAGGAAGTGGTTTGACAGGGAGTCTTCCCCTAATACGGATTTCAATAATTCTTCCACACTCCTTTCCATGCAGCCCTTGCCAAACGACTCCGCCACTCCAACAATGCGGATATTATTCCTGCGGGACCTGGATTCAAGTTCCTCGCACTTATTTTGCGTCTTACAGAGCTCCGTCTGGAGTAGGGCTATATCACGACCGTGTTCTGTAAGCACGTCTTCATTCACACCTATCCTGTTTTCTGCCTCCGAGATGCGTGCACTTTCCTTTTCCACTTGCGCTTTCAAGGAACCAATCGTCGCCACTATGTCATCTAGTTTCACGTTGACGGCCAGGAACCCATTTTGCACAATTGTTGCCAAGCGGTCTAAGGGGTCTATGTTTTGGCCTTCGGAAGTTTGTGCTGCACCTCAAGTGTCTCCTGTTGTTGGGAGCTTGTGTAGGAATCCATTGGGCCGGTCTTTCTTACCCCTGCAGTTTTCTTCTCAGTGCGGCCCATTAGGCGACGTCGCAACTTCCAGGGTGGACTGTACTTTCCCACGAGTGTGTGTTGCTGGCTGTCAATGACTGCCCGCAGCAGTTATGCTGTACGTTGTTAGCACACCACAATGCAGGTATGGGGGTTGACACTGCCTTTTGCGGGCTTACAAGCTTGCCGAAGGGGTGTTGCGTTAGATCCCGCAGCTCTCAATGTGTCGGCTGCGCTCCTCAGCCGGGGTCTGATGTAGTGCCTCCGCCACCCACACCGTCGTCCTCCGTGCAGGGGTAAGCGGGTATTGGGGAAGGGGTTTGGCGGCCCTCCGAGCTCCCCTGCCCGCAGTGTGTCACAACGTGTGTAGGAGCCCAGGGTCTGTCTCGTCGCATGGGCGTTCTACCACAGTGTCTTTGGCTATCAGTCGGTTTTTAACTACCGTCTCGCGGCACACCCAGTTTCTCCCCGAGGCCACAGTGGCAGACAGTGTTTGTTCCCGGGAGGTCCTGAGAGTAGGATTTTCACTTCGGGAGTGCTTCCCGGCATCGGGTTTTGCAGCGCTCTCACCAATGCAGCAGCGGCAGCCTCCGTCTATAGTAGGGCCTCGCCCTCAAATCTGTACCGCTCGCCCCCACTCCCGTAGCACAGATGTATCTTGTACGGGGTGTTGGCCCCCGGTGTCTCCACCACACCGGTCGGCCCACTTACTTCATCAGCTTAGTCCTAGCTGGGCTTAGCCGCGGGGCGGACCAGGATCCGAGGGGGCAAGCGTTGTCGTCTCGACATAATTCCGTCGGGCTTCTCCTGCAGCCTGAAGTCCGGTGTGGGGAGGTCTGCGCTCCTGCTTCCGCACAGACGAAAAGGAGAAGAAGCGGAACGTCGCCGCCCACGGGCAGCACTTGTGTTTCGGCGGGCTGCCCCTCCCCCACCAGGACGATCCGCCGTTGCGAGCCTCGGGCTTGAGTGAGAGTCGCCTGGAGCCCACTGGCGGCCACGCCGCGGCTCAACAGGCGCAGCAGATGCAGGCAATGATATCTCCACCGTCCCGGGGTCTTCGCGCACCGCCTTCACAGGGTGTCTTCCGAGGACCTTCCCCCGCAATATTCTGTAGCAGCGCGATGGCCAGCGCGAACCTGGAAGGATTTATAAATTGAAGGATTTCGATTAAGCCGGAGCTCTTCACCTAGGCGGCCATCTTAGCTGTGCGCAACAGCGCCTCCCCAAATCTGTTTCTTTTTTGTGAGACTACCATACAAATACTCTGTGATTTTTGTGCCTCTTCCTTTGTGTTCTATCACAGGTTATATTGATAAAGATGTGATATGCTTATCAAACTGGGTAATCACAATGAAAGATTATGTTGTTCTGACAGCAGTTATTATGAAATTAATTGTGGGTTCATGTGTGCCAACTTTGATTTTCACTACAGGGGCAGAACTTCCCCCATACTGACTATAAGCAAGTGACAGACCCAACCTGGTAATAAAGAATTGTAAAAAGTAATATGATTAACAACTAGTTTTAAATATATAACATCTCAGTAACTGTTATTAAACCTGCTGAGCTACCCTCCAGCCATACTAACCCTGAGCGTAGCCCCATGAACACCCTCTTGCATTATGGAGTACCTTATGAGCCAGCTGAGGGGGTGCTCCTTGACTGGCATGAACTATTAAAGGGAAACACTGTTTCTGTTGGACATCCCTATTACCCAACCACACATGTCCAAGGGACCATGCAAAGCAGATACATTTAGCTTCCCCAATCTTTCATGGCTCATTGAGGATGCTAGCTGAGGATCTGCATGTTTGTATGTGTGAGGGGGCGCTCCTGCGCCTCCCTGCACATACAAACAGAATGTGGCGCGTTGTCATCAGCGTTCCAGGTCTTGCGAGCATGCACAGAAACCAGGAAGCACTGTTTGCTTCCTAGTTCCTATTCGTACTACGCAAGAGCTGGAGCTCTGAAAGGAAACTTCAGGACCAGGGCAGAAGATAAGTTAATTTAAATATGTGTATGTATGTGTGTATGCTTGTGTGTAACGAGTGAGTGTATGATGATGGGTGCACGTGTGAATGAGGGATTGCATGCTCCGTGCGAATGTGTGTGCGCGTGTGCTGGGTTGTGGAGCTGATTTTGGCAGGGGGGTTATTTTAAGCATGATAAGTGTTATTATGTGATAAGACTCACATTTAAATACAGCCAGTGTAGCAATTTTGAATTCTGGCTTGATATTTTGTGTTTGGCATCTTTGATAAAGCAAGCGTGGTAAGTGTTATTATGTAGCTAGACTGGCATTTTGATGCAGCCATTTTGGACATGTTTTCATACTGTGGCATGGCATTTTAATGGGAAAGACAACTGGAGTATGTTCTTACATGGATAGACTGCCATATATTGGCAGAAACAGCCTTTCTTATATTATCATTACTGGCATTATGCACAAAGCAAACATGAGTATGTTCTTATATGGGAATGCTGGCAGATATTGGTGCAGCCAGCATTGAAATGTATGGGCACAATCAGCATGAAAGTGTTTTTATACTTGCATATATTGTGGACAAAGGCATCATGTAAATGTATTGGGGAAATGCTCCTGTGCACTATTGGTGACTTGTCTCTGTTGGAGTTGCCAATGAAAATCAATCGGAAACTGTTGGGCTTTTTATCATTTTTAAAAAAAAGGTAAAATGCACCATTTTACGCCATGTGGCAACCCTCCCCTCACCCCTCGATTGGTTGTGGCATATTTGGGAGAAATGTTTACACTACTCCAATTAAGAAATTCACCAGCTACCACTGGGATGTACGGCCAGAAACAGAAAACTGTATACAATTCTATGGTGACAAAGTGAGATTCCTGCAACCATCGCTGAAGAACCAAGCGAACGGTTGCCTCCTTTCCCCTGCACCTGGCACATGTATGTGATATTCCATCTGTTAAACTGTCCTTGACTTTTATTTGAAACTGAAGTATAGCTCTCCTTTTAAACTGACCATTTTTGACTGGCTATCATTTAAAGTTGAGTTAAAAGCGTTGTCTCTTCTGGTAAAATAACTACACATGTGTTGAAGCTATGGTGTGAGTGATGTCTGCTTGAGTTAAAAGAATGAGGTCTCCTGCTGAGCCCATAGAGCACTTTTGCAGCTGTTGAACGTGGGTTCACTTTTTAGGATGTATATTTACTTGATGCAAAACATGTGTTATCTTAAACCTACTCTGAACATTGTATTGTATTGTATTTGGTTATTTATATTGCACTCTTTCTCCATTTGTATGGCCTCAATGCGCTTTGTGGTTGGAACACCCTCAGTGACCGTAGTCAATGTGCTGGAGGTTCTAAGAGTTTTAGATTCGGAGATGCATGTGTGCATTTTCGCCGGTCGAGGACTTGTGTGGCTGGCTGGGCTCCACGAAGCAGCCCAAAAAGGTCAGGCACGTGGGGGCACTGTTAGTTGTTTGCGATAGAGTGCTATTGTTGAAAAGAGTCGATGTGTTGTCAGCGATACCGAATTTCTTTTTGTTGGTAGTCGCTGTATGCTGGTGGCAGAGGTGTAGAGGTACGTCAGGTGTTTCAGTGTGGACGGCTATGTGCGCTGCTAGACCGGATGAGCATAGCCATAGCTGTATGCTACGGTGCATGGATGTTTGGCCGTGCCTGTGACCTGTGTCTGCAGATGTGGTGTAAGGTATACGTACCGTAGGCTTCGATGTTGTTCAGTTGCAGCGATCTTTGTCTAGTGTGGATGGCATGATCTTGTTATTTGTGGTCTCTCTGGTGTGAGTGTCTGACCCGTGACGGGGAGTGAGGCCTAGGTTTCACAATACAATTTGTGTACGGGAGAGCACACCTAGATTTGAGAAACCTGTGTAGTGGGCGGGAGGCCTAGGTTTCACAGTACAGTAGGTTTCACAATCTAATAAGCAGATATGGGGGGATACACTTACTGCCTCATCGCGAGTTTGGCGGTAACCCTTAAATGAGCTGGGGGCAAATCTGCCGCTATTTTGCCAATTTTCAGCACTATTACTGCCGCGCTAATACCGCTGGCAGTAGTAGCACCGAAAGTTCCCCAGTGGGCCCAATGGGGAATGGGGAATTCCCAAATGGGCCCAATGGGGATTGAGGAATAACCATCCCCCCAAACCCATTATCCGGCACTAATAGCGCGGGGGGGTTGGCGATAATGCTAATAGCCCCGGCGGTTATACCGCCAGGGATACCGCCCATCCCGTGATGAGGCCCTTAGAATTGAGAGTCCTTTATAGTGGGAGAGAGGCCTAGGTTTCACAGTACAATTTGGGTATGGGAGAAACACCTACATTTGAGAGTCCTGCATAGTGGAAGAGAGGCCTAGGTTTCACAATAAAGTAGGTTTCCCAATATAATAAGCAGATATCGGGGATACACTTAGATTTGAGGGTCATGGATAGTGGGAGAGAGGCCTAGGTTTCACAATATGATAGGTTTTTGTGTTGACAATGGATTTCCTAGTGGGTGTGATGGCTGTGATTGGTTGGTGTATTTCTTTACTGGTGGTGCTGCTGTGTGGTGGGTTGAAATCCTGGATGGCTATTATCGTTGACCCTTAGTTGATGTGCCACCACTCCCCCTTGTTGTATCTTTGCCCCCTGGTTTACTCTGGTTCGACCCGCAATACTGATTTCTGGAGACGCCACTGGCTAGATGGAGGTAAATCATTGCTTTGAGGAACCCAGGGCGAGTCCATGAGGGCAGAAATGCACTGTAATCACTGAGCTGCGAGCACAAAGAAAGGAGAGGACGCAGACTCCCCTTCTAGCCAAGCTACAAAGAAAAAAAGCCGTTGCGACTGTTTAATCACAATGTAAGAGCAGCCGATTAATTACCGAGATTATATGTCTGTGGCCGTGTGCCCTTCTGAAATACTGACTCCTTCCCGCATCAAAGGAGGTTTTGTAAATAAGTAATTATCGTCGGCACAAAGACTGTGTTTTCCCCAAACTACCGAGGCCTACTGAAATTAATTAAAGCTCGTAATACATGTTGATTGCATCTAACGTGCAGAACTGAAAATCGGGATTAAAGCATATCTGGCAGTCGCAGATGCAGGGAGGATAATAAGGCCACCCTTTGACACTCTTTGCCATGACTCCCGTTTTACAAAATGGCCGCCTTCCCGCGTAATTGCATTTCAAGCCGTCTCTGGTGTCCTGGTAGTCTGAGAGAGACTCATATTTTATCTGATGTCTTGCTGAGATGTAACAATATAGTTTAGCATTGAGGAATAGTGCTAACCCTTTGAATTGGTGAATATGGACCTCCTGGGTGGAGCGTACTCTACGGTTGTCTAATTGCTGACCTCTCTTATTTTTTGTACCTTCCAGGGCCTGAAACCAATGGACCACAATGGCCTGTCCGACCCTTATGTCAAATTGCACTTGCTTCCAGGCGCCAGTAAAGTAAGTTATCCTTTTGCCTTCGTAATGCTTTCCCTTTCATTCTCCATGTGTGTGCTTTTGTGTTCTTTCTGTCAAGTCTGAAGTGTACGGGTATGCGCGATATTTGGTTCTTGCTTGAAAGTGTCCTCTTGAAACTGATTGTCATGAATATTGATGGCCTTGGGGCCACATTTTTCTCCTGCTGTTGCGCAGATAAAAATGGGATGAGCAGATGTGCCTGTAAGCAAAGGCTTCGGGGGACCAGAAAAGATAAATTACTTTAAAGGTATGTTCACTTGTGGTGCCTTTCTTCACAGTATGTCGTGGAACATCGGATCCCAGTTCATGGTCTATTGAAAGTGTGCAATTATTTAAAGGTGTTTCATGACTTTTATGTCCCCAAGCCAGTTAGACACTGTTATATAGTACATTTGGTATCCTCAGGGCCGGCCTTAGAGGCAGCAGCTCCCCTGACAGGGGGAGAGCCAGTGTGGGGGTTGGGGGGAGCAGGAGCGCCACCTTTGTTTTGTCCCTCCCTGCTCCGGCACCTGGCAGGGGGTTAATCACTGGAATAGGGCTCTCATGCAGGCTAACGCATGAACTCCCTAGTCCAATGAAAACCTCCTGGCTCCCGCGTCGGAGCAGGGAGGTCATCATCATGTGAATAGGGTGCTGATGCTCTGCATCAACGCCCTATTGTTATTAAATTTACTCCGCGGACGCATTTAATAACAAAAGAACGCCTGCCGCACATTTTCTCCCTAAGCCAGCTTGGGGAAGCCCTTAAAAGACTCCCGCGCCTGGCATGGTGGGGGAGGCTAAAGGCGCACTGGGGGGGGGACAAGGTGCCCCTGGCGGTCGCCCAGCCCGCCCCCCTATGATTGGCTCTGAGTATCATTGATATTTGTAATTTCGCGTGATATTTCGCAACCATCTTGACATGCCTGTTGCTGATTGGCCTGTGGCGAAACAGCGCACTCCTCCCCACTCCCTCCACTGTGTGGCACCCGAAGCGAGCGACTGATATAAGCTATATATTCTCTATCCACTAGGGGCGACAGATGTCATATCATGCAATGCAGGGCCGCCCTTCAACAAGGATAAGCTACCATTTTGCATCCAGGCAGCTGATCCATTTGATTTGCTTGACAAGTGTACTCTATAAGCACACTGCACAATAGGTTACTGGTCACAGCTTTCAATTGAGTATGAGGTACAGTACACAGTTGATAACTCTTTGCATTTAACAAGCCCCTACCAAGCACCCAGCTACAGTAGAAGGGGTAGCGTTCAGCGTCACGGTTGACATAGAATTTACAAATCTCGATGACACCAACTGCAAGCAGATGAGCGGGTTCCTCTTTGGCTCCATCTACTTATTTTATTTATTTATTGTATTTGAGTTACTTAACTGCCACATCTTCGTGAGGTGAAGGTCTGAGGCAGGAAATGTGAAATTCTTCTGCTCTCATCCCTGTGAAATTAAAATGTTAGCTGCCCCTTGTGTCAATGAGAGCCTTGGTATTGCAGTTTTTTTTTATTTTTATTTTTTATTAAATGTTAATTGGCCCAGGACAGGACGTTGTCATTGTTGGCACAGAGCTGTCCACACCAGGGTGCCTTGAAGCCAGGGATACTCACTGAGCTTATTCAGTCTGGTGTGAACAAGTAGTAAACCATTCATTGAGGCTCCCTCAAACTTAGGGAGACAGGATTACTTGTTAATGGGTATTAGCTGTACCTCAATGGCTATACATCTTGTCAACGTCTTCATACTCTTACTCTGTAAATACCTTCTGTGATGACCTGTTGTGCGTTTGTAAATATTGCTGTATGCTACTGTGAATGACTTATGATATGCTTCTTAGAAATGCGCCCAGATGCCTTTGGGCTTGGCGCACTATATAAATAAAATGCAATACAATTGAATGGCGGCCTCACGTGTACATGGCACATCCTTATGCCATGCTTGATCGGGCAATTATCCAGCAGACGCCTTCTCGCGCACCTGGTTGCCCCTCCTCTGCAGCATCTTTAAGGGCCCCTTGTTACGATGGCCGCGCAGTTCTTTATTGTGAATTTCATTGGTGTGCTTCGGCACTTGTGTCGGTGGCTGCTCTGACTGCTCCCCCCGCGATGGCAATACGCGTAACTCCAGCAATGCGCCAGAAGTTGCAGGAGCTTTATGGCACGGGGTCGGCCGTTCGGCGGATCCACCAATGGCTACTAACTCTTGGGATTTCTATAACGCTGTCCACGATCTACAACCACACCGGTGGAAAAGCCCACGCAGAGAACAGAATGAGCAAGTAAGTATTCTGGTGCAAAGAGGAGAGCTGCAGTAGTGAATGCAGTGTGTTGCGCTGCCATTGACTTTCTTCTCTCTCCTTCCCTGAAGACGTCTACGCAGGTATCTGGTCTCTGGTCATTGCATCTAATGCCATTCCATCGAATGCCATTCCATCGAAATGTTTCCATCTAAACAATTTCCATCGAATGCATATTGTTGGGGGGTGGGGGTAAAGGGTTAATTTTTGTTTAGGTGCATTTTAAAGGGTAAAAAACTGGGTTTGGGGGGGACCACCCCCCCCAAAAAAAGAAATGCATTTGATGCACATTTTTTCTATGGAAAAAATTGCAAATGCATTTCGATGCAAGGAATTCGATGCAATGACCATAAACCGTCTACGCAGCCTCATAGGCCAGCTCTTTCAATAGCACAACAAGAGGAAATTTCGGCTTCACAAGGCAATCTCATTGCAGGAGTTTGGGAGGAAGGTAACCGCAGGAGTAATCTACCGTGCACATCGAGAATCGGGGCGGAAATGCAGAAGTGGAAAACAGCCAGGCGAGGCCCCCTGCTAATGCAGAGGGCAGTATGCTGAAGTGGGCATTCTCTGGTGCAGGGCGCAGAGAGAGAGTGTAGTATTTGCCAGATATGTGCCAATAGTGACTTTTGGACGTTTAACGCAGTGCTTGTGTAATTTTGCACAACTCTTAATGGATGTAGTCATATTGAAGTAAGGGATAAACTGTTAGTCTTGCTTGTTTTTGTAGTTTCCCATAATCCCTCGGAGGCATTGTTTCTTAGACTGCGCTGCTTAGCCAGACTAGTGCCATTAGGTCACTGTTAAATGTGATGTTTGTATGCATCAGTATTGTGACTACTATGTCTGTTCTTGTTTTTTTTTAATGTTTTATGTAAAGCGCCTTGATGCCCACGGGCTTTGGCGCTATATAAATGTACAAAAAAAAAACAATATATGTGTACAGCAGGTTTTGTGCTCTTTATAAAGTGAATGTTGGGACATGTAGTATCCGCCAGATATGCGTACAGTGAGTTCTGAGCTCGTAAAGCAGAGTATGTGTAACTGTGTGTATTTGTATGTGAACCCTGAGAGCACACACACAATCCCACTCTATCTTAAGGAGGGGTTACAGTAAATGTAGTATTTGGCAGGGTGAAGAGCGCCCTTGTTTTGGCTGCGTATTAACACACATAATGATCCGCGCCTTCAAAAGAACGTGTTCATAGAAATGTGTAATCACACAGAAGTTGTGCAACGAAAGTGGATCGTTTTTATTAACTTGCCTATTAAGTCACTTCGAGGCAAACTGACTTTGGGATATCTGTGGGATGGTAATGCGCCCATGTATGGCGATTACTCTGTAAAGATCAAGGGCACGTTTGAGAATGGGCACAGCGTGTAACCTTCTCGCTTAGCGCTAACATGGGACCCATGACTATGCGCTAACTACGTGCATTAAATGATCGTGGGCTGTGAGGCGTATCAGCAGCAGATTGTGTGCCCTCGGACATGTGTGCTGTATCTATGCTTCCGGTGTGATATTCTGCCGTTGGCAAGCGTTCTAGCCAAGTGGAAGGAGTCGGTGTTGGCACTTTATGCGCTTTAGATGTTGAAACGATTGCACACTTTTTTTTATGTTTCTGTCCTTTTTATGGCCATTTTAGATTACGGTTACTCCGTATGTTATCAAGCACAAGATATTAGCGTCATTTGACAGATTAGTATTTTTCAGATCAATCATTGATTTAGAGGTGATCCATGCAGTGTCTGATTTTATAGATTGTGCTTGGCACTGTCGCAAGAGACATGTGAACAGGAATCTAATTGCGTAGCGTGGTTTATACGCATATTAGATGCAGCAAAGGTATGCACCGGGAATTGCATTTTTGCACAGGATATTATGCATTTTGCACTTGAAATTATGTTTTTGTCTGATGGTTTGAATAGATTTTAACTTTGGTTATGTATATTATGTTGTTATCGATGTTTGTGATGTGCTTTTATGGATATGCATGTATTATCCGAATAACGCGTATCTCTTCTGTATTTGAATGTGAGTGATGTGCTTAGTGCAGTGCATGCTCGGATGTTAGTCTCTGCCACTTATGCACCCATGGTGAGTTTTCTGCTATTGATGCTGTGCATGCTGGGACAAGTAGTCACTGCCAGATATGCACCCACATTGAATGATGTGCTCTTAACATAGTGCACGTGCACCTTTTCTATATTAGTTTGAAGCAATTGTTCCCCTAGGGTAATATTAGTCGCCTGATCCTTTTATCTTTTTGTTTTCTCCCTGAGCTACTACAGTAGTAATGGTGGATTATGCTCTTACCTTTATGTTCATCAAAAACTAACATCACTTGTTCTCCGCCGGTAGGATTTGTCCTCTGACCTGTGACATCAGCAAACAGAAACAGATTGCACTTGTTAAGGCCTTGATGGCGACCGGGGAAGACTTTGACGATGCCCTCTTACGGACAAGACTACTGCTGCCCTCGAAAGGTTTAACCAAATGCCATTCAGATGGAAAGGACATTACTCCAGTAACCCTTCTGCAAAGCACTCTGTGAAGATACACGTTTGGGGTGGAGTCTCCAAGAAGGGACCTGGGCCACTGATGTTTTTTGAGGGGATAATAGATACTGCTCTTTTCTAAGAAAACATTATAAAGTCATGCCTGTTGATGTGTGCATGATACCATTAGCCTGAGGATACCCAATAATTATGGGTCATACAAGTTAATGACCCTAGGTACTCCACAGCAGCTGCCTGCCTTTATGGTTGTACAAGGTATCAATTGGATGAAAACCCAACCCGAATTTCCTGACTTAACCCTCATCAAGATGGTCTAGGTCCAACTCAAGGTGCCAGGTAATATAGTCCATATTCCCGCAAATGGGGCAGAACTGATTGACTGGATAAATACATTTTGCTTCAAGGTACCGACACCTGACACCTGCCTGAGAACTGTAAACCATGTCAAGAAGGTCTTTACTGTCAAGCTTGAATGGAATGGAGGAGCAACACCCACGTGCATGGAATAGTGGCTTTGCTTTAAGGACCCTGTGGTGCAAATCCAGAGTATGATATGATATGATATGCTATGATATGGCATTTGTAACGCGCCTACACACAAGTGTTTCAAGGCGCGACAAGTACTATACATGTCCTTATACTGTTCTCTTATGCCATGTTCTGCTGCTGATACCCCTAATAAAGAGTAAAATAACACTGGTACTTTCATTTCCAAATTGTATTGCTTTAACAAATGTGCACCATTTAAGGTATTGTAGATCAGTGATACTCAGAAGATTTAAGTGGGCCCAGAAATCAGTAGGGGGGTCTAATAAGTAATGGAACGTTTTTCAGTGGGAGGGTTGGCAATGCTGGACCACCACTCTTTTCCTATTGAGTCATGCCTTAGGGCCGTTGGGGGCGTGAGTCTTTCAGGAGTGGAAATGACAAATGGGTTGAAGGCAAGGGTCACAAAGATGGCAAGACGGTGGGCAACCTCTGTGTGGGGATCAATGTGGATTCCTTAATTCCTGGCAGAAAAAATAAAACTCACATTTTGTCCTACAGCAAAGTAGCCATGCTCTAGATGTTATGGTCAGTTTTGAGGTACAATTCATCCACTTATAACTGAATCCCCTATTCACAAAATCGCTCACGCTTCGGCCAATAGCGATTGTGCCAACGTCAGTAACTTCTTTGTATACTGTATGTTTACCTCTGCTGTCAGTCGCCATCAATCCTCACAATGATCTCTTTACTTCACCTTTTACCATCCTCTAACATCACATATGGTATCCATTCCCCACTCTCTTTTTGGCCTCCTATAAACTGGTTTGAAGTGCACAACAGCACTGTCGGTACTGTACCTTTATCAGAATCCCTGATGTGGTCATTTGACACACCATGGTCCAGAACGGAACTTGCCAGTTGTATTCTTTCAGGATATGGGCACCCTCCCACCCCTTTGCATTATTGCTTAGGTCTGTCAGGAGGGAACTTGAGGGATTCTAGAAGAAAGGTAAGCTACAGCAAAATACAGTCACCCGGGCAACCGTTGGCATGTTCAGTGTTGACTACAGGACCAGGATGGTTCAGAGGATGGCTCAGTGTTGGTACCTACCATTTTCACACACCCCTCCCCCTCCCCAAGTACTCCATCATGGGAAGGCTTCCAACGTCCGCCTGCATCAGAGTAGGCACATCATAAGTTCCTTCAAAGTCCCACTTAAGGGTCAAGTCCAAGATGTCTCTCTTCGATGGTGCAAGTGACCAATCCAGCAAGTAAGCACGTGTTTCTAATTAAGAAACGACAAGCATTCTAGATGTCCTGTGGCAGTGCAAGAAACGGAGAGGGAGGGGGAGAGAGAGAGAGAGAGAGAAAGAGAGAGAGAGGGAGAGAAGGGGAGAGAGGGAGAGAGAGAGAGAGAGAGAGAGAGAGAGAGAGAGAGGAGAGAGAGATAGAGAGAGGGAGAGATACTGCACAGTCCTATACAGTAACATTAAAAGGTACCGTTTTCTTAATGAAAAGGTAACAAAAGTCTGCCCCAGATTATCCCGAAAAGCATCATTGATACTTTTGCAAACATTGGGCCTCATTACGACCCTGGTGGTGACGGTATCAATGGGCTGGTAAGGCACCGGCACCGTTCATACCGTCCCGCTGCATTACGAGTTCCTCTCGCGGGTTCCTGGCAGCCCGCCAGGTTTTACCTGGCGGGCTGTGCGGCACCCGCAAGCATAACTCGTAATTGTGCCGGCACCGTTATCAACGGTCCCGCGCATCCATGCTCCCCACCCCCATTCTACCCTATGGGACAGAATGGGGATCGGGAGCCCGGCAATACCGCCACCGGCAAATGGGTAATTACCGGCCCATTTATCTCGTAATGAGCCGGCTATTACCCAATCGCGGGAGGTGGGGCTGGTAGCGAGCATGGCGGTAGCCGTGCCTGCCATAAAGGCACGGCTACCACCATGCTCGTAATGAGGCCCATTATATTGTAGAGATTGAGTCCAGCAGTGCCAGTTTTTTCATACAGTATGTGTAGGAAAGCAATTACAGTATCAATTGTAAGGATTACAATGCAGCATACACCTTGTGACCTTGGGCAAATGGTATTCATTCTGAGCTCTTGTGTTTTTTACGACTGCATTACATTTCCATATTAAATATATAATTAATTGGTGTCTGGTATATAGAGTAGCAAGCAGTATTATCTTTTCTTATGAATGATCACATTGCACCAATTGACTGCTGCCGTTTATTTCATTATTTGCAAAAGTTACCCCTTTGTTTTGGGCCCTGCCAATAATGGTCTGGGCCTGGCTGATGGTATTTCATTCAAGTCGAAGCGGGCGTTTGCTATGATATAATTGGAAAGCGAATAGCGTCAGGGTCCACACCAAGCAGGCACTTTAGTCTAATCAGCACCGAGGGAATTAGTGTGTGCCTTTGTACCACCAACCTACAAATAAAAATAAGGTCCTTGGGGCTAACAGCCCATATAAAATAGCCGACAATCCTAATGGGATTATCCATCATTAAGACAAACAAAAGCAAGCTGCATATGAAAAGAACACAAAATGACAGAACAGACATACATTCCATGATATTCACAATAAATACTTTACAATCACAATTCACCCACTATATTAGCCTCCTATGTAGCAGAAAAGTGCAAAAATACCCTTCGTTGATATATGAAACCTTACATGGGTGTGTTTAATCGACCACTGTATTTTTTAAAAAAAATATGTGCAGTTCCTTTTTGATCAACTTGAGTTTCGTCTGAAGGGAATTCCATCTTTTGCTCCCAGCCTTCTTCAGAGTCAACAACTACTTGAACTCCTCGCATATGGATATAGCCATTGCTTTGCAGCATGGGAGCTCAAATGTATCAGACTTGCATATTCAACATGTCTTTTTCCAATGTCCTCCCTGTTAGAGAGTGATGTTCTTTAAATGTAAATAAAGCCACAAGAGTACATGTCTGGCACTGTTCTTCGCCTTAGGGATGTTCATAAAGTAATTGCCAATGGTCAGCAATCTCTTCCACAGCCGTCCAAGCAAGCTCTTCTTGTCATTAGAGGGAAGAGTGCAAAATACATTCCATTGCAGTCGTTTCTTGAGGGATTGCTGACATGCCGGAATGCTCAGGCTTGTTTAGCGTACCCCCAAGCAACATGGACGCCCACTGTCGCGAGTATTATACGCAGCTCACACGTGACACACTCCCTTCTGTGACCTTGGCTGGATGAAAGCGGCTTTAATATTCATCTCCCATCTCACTTGTTGCACACGGTCAAACATTGAAAGGCATTGCTGAATGGGACTCTTTACCAGACCAGACCGGGCAGCACAAACTGACTGTAACCAGGCCGCAAAATTGAATAACACATATTCAACACAGCGCTTTGATGGAGGCCTTCCTCCTGTAAGTGTCAATACAATGGGCCTCATTACAAGTTTGGAGGTAGCCATGTCCTTAATAAGGGCATGGCTACCCCCAAACTCGGGTCCAGCTCTGGGTCCCGCAAAAGGGGAATTACCGGGCCATTCCGACCTCGATGGGCCCGGTAATTCCCCTTTCGCGGGACCCGTAGGCGGTACGTCCCCATTCCTATTTGAGCCCCCATAGGGCTCAATGGGAATGGGAAGGATGGTAGCAGCGGTACCGTTCATAACGGTATAGTTGCTACCATCCTGTACTGCTCGCGGGTGCCGCTCTGCACGCCTGGTCTCACCAGGAGTGCAGAGCGGCACCCGCAAGCTCCACTTGTAATGTGGCGGTACAGTGATACCGGCGCCAGTATTACTGTACCGCCACTGTCGTAATGAAGCCCACTGTGACGGCCCATGAGTTTGCTGAGCTCGCGTAGACCGGCTATTTTGATGGCCAGGGTTGGGGACATTATCAGGGAAGGGCTGCTAGAGTACTGATTGACGCATCACATTCTGGTAAATTAGCCTTGGTGTCTGGCAGCGCCGGGAGGCTCATGTGCTAATGTCAGGTTGAAAAGTGTTCGTGAAGGGGCTTGTGGAATACTGTAAGGATGTTGAATGTAATTGAAACCCTAACCCAGTAGTCATAAAAGGTTAATACTCTTACATGATTTCTTGCCACCATTCTTTAGGTATTTGGTGCCCATATGCCGATGCTGTGGGATCCAGTTTCTGACCGGGTTATTTTACTGGAATTGGAATTTGGTGATGCTTTTGGTACCAATAGGAGCCACCATGCGAATTTGTTTAGCTGATGGTCCAGAAGCCTTTCTCACAGAAATAATCAATACTGCTATCAGGCTTCTCTGAGCATCATCCCCTTCTAATCAGCATCTGTTACAGCACACAACAGTGCAGTGTCATTAGGGAGTGGCTGCTGCAGAACTCTCTTATGCTCTATGAAGCTGTAGCGAGGTCACACAGTACTAAGGTGACCAGATTTTAAAAAAAAAAACAAAGAAAACTGGGACAGGCAATAGACATAGAAATAGGACGAAAGTAAACACAAATAAAATGGTAGTCCTTCTATGTCGCTGGCCTGTTGCGGGGGGTGGGGCGGGGTGGGTGTGTGCTCATAGGAACACTCCTCTCATTGGTGGAGAGCAGCCGGGGAGGGAAAGGGGGAGAAAATGGGGGCTTGAAAAGCATTCACACCCCCATTCGCGCAGGAAGAGTCACGCCAGCTCCGATTCTGGGATTTTGAAATCTGGTCCCAGCAAAACCTAGGGCCGTAGCCACCCACCCTTCCAATCCCAGAATGGGGTTTACAAAATTAAAAAACTCCCGGAACCCCGGGAAGGAGGGCGATTTCCTGGGACTGTCCTGGGAAAACCAGGACGTCTGGTCACCCTACACAGTAGACATTCAGGAGCACTAAGACACAGAAGGGTATCTGTAATCCAGTCCATACAGGGGAAACCAAGAACATAATGAAAAAACTGCTTGGTTTTCCAAAGCCAAGCTTGGGGAATCCAAATACATAAGCCAAAAGACAAAGAAAAAGGTTGATGAATCCAAAAGTCGCTGCTGCAATAGGAAACAGAAATTGCTGCTCGCAGAGCCTCGATCTTTGATTGAGCAGCAGCTTTGCTTGTTTGTACGCGGTTTCACTTCCACGTATGGAGTGTCTTCTTGCAGCGTGACATCATTGCCGTGTAGACTGCTGGGAAGTATCCTGGTACCTGGCAACGATCCCAGAGTTGCCAGGGCAGCTGAAAAGCACCCCATTGATTCCTACTTGTGTGGAAGGGCATGAAAGGATCCATAACATTAGGTGACAAATGGCTCCCGGCACAGCCTGCATGTTTTGGTCCGTGCTTCCTCCTTGGTCAGAAGACAGAAGTGAAGAACATAAGAAAAACATTGAAAAAGAATGTTCGGATGCATACATACTTACATGTTTGACCATAATGCATACTGTGTGTGTGCATGTAGGAGTTTTGATTGAGTCTTTACGTATATGTAGTACCATGCGTTTTTTAGCGTCGGAGCGGAGTGTATGTACATGTGTTTGACTGATTCTGTAGGTATCTGCCTGGGTATTTGGGCGTTTCATGAAATGCAATGTATGGAACGAGTGCGTGTGTTTGTTTGAGGATCAGGGCAAAGTAGCAATGGATACACAGTTTTTGCAAGTGATGTGTAGTGACCATTACTAGTAAATATAGAATGTGGCTGCGTGCAAGTACCTTACAGTGACCTTATTTTCAAAGGTAGATTGTTACTACAGTTGCATGCACGTACTTTACAGTAACCATTACTGGCAGAGACAGATTGTGGCTACAGCTTCATGTAAGTAATTTACAGTGATCATTACTGGCAAGGAAATGCTGTTGCCACAGCTTTCTGCAAGTGATTTACAGCAACTATGATTGGCATAGCTAGATTGTGGCTGTAGCCTCATGTAAGCTCTTTTCTATTCCATTACTGGTCGCTTATAATGTCAATTTCTGGCATAGATAGATTATGACTGCGGTCGCATGCAAGTCATTCATGGTGACCATTACTGGCAATGATAGGGTATTTCTGTAGCTTTGTACAAGTTATTTGCCACAACCGCTACTGGCACTGAAATATTCTGGCTTGAACTTCATGCAAACGATGTTCTATGCCAGTAGTGAATTTCTGGCATAGATAGATTGTCTGGTCACAGCCTAAAGCAAGTGATTTACAGTGACCATCAGATAGATGGTGAATGCCCCTTCCATTACTGACATGGCTAGATGTGTGCAAAAGTTTCATAAACATTTTGTACAATTCCCCTAAAGCTCTGCTCCCTGGCATAATTGCCTTCTGAAACAGACTTTCCTCTCAGTAGTTCCCGCTACTCCTTCGAGCTCCTTGGATAAGTTCTACATTTTTCTACATACATTGGCCCTCATTACGACCCTGGCGGAGAACCATGGTGCAATTTGCACCATGGTCCATGGCGCTAAGCTGCCAATTCCGCCATGGTGGTTGGCGGACTTACTGCCCCATCCCGACCTTGGCGGGGCGGTAAATCCCCAATCCCCATTTTGCCCTTCCCCATTCCCATTCTTGCCCCATAGGGCATAATGGGAGTGGGGAAGGCGTTAATTACGCCACCGTAAATTACGGTGGCGTAATTAACAACAAGTCCCGTAGCGCCATGGATTTTTCCGCCTACAAAAAGCAGGCGTAAAAATCACCATGGCGCTACGGAAACTCGTAGTCAGGCGGAAAGGTACGCCATGCTTTACGCCGGCGTAAATCCCCTTCCGCAAGGGTCGTAATGAGGGCCATTGTGTTCAATCCACCCTATGTGCTCTTCAGATGGCAAGCATGTTGTCACTCTGCCCGCCACAATACCCTACGCAAGTCCCTCAGCTTGATCTTCAAATCTGTTCAGGTCCATCACACCAACAACTGCAACAACACAGTTGAACAGTGCCTCTTCCTAGCCACCAGATACACTGAAGCCACCACCTGCCCCAGGACTTTAATAGAATCAATTCTCAGTAGTAAGCTGTATCCTTTGGACCAGGTCCCAAAAGGCTTTCTGTACCATGATTACCAAAAGGACACATGTGTTCTCGTACGTTTCCCAGTAGAGACGCATGATGATACGCTGGAGGTGAAAAAACAGCATTGCATCTGCTACCAAGCCAGCAACACTACTCTCAGTGTCTAACTGTCAGACTCAGAGCAATCGCTTACCCCACACATGCATCATGCCTCTGCATTCCACATTCCAACACTTAGCCACATAACAGTCTAAATCACTAAGCAACGTGCATGCTAGCATGCATGATGTTAAGATGAATTGTCAGGACCAGCCCAGTAGGAGGGATTTGAGAGGCAACCCTTGTCGATGAACATGGCAATTGACACTTAGCTCTAGCCAACCTCTATCAAGACAGTGTTGACTGAACAGAAAGGCAGACTTCAGGAGCAATGGGGTGGTGTAGCAGTAGTTAACCCAACATAGAGCACTCAAATAACTCAAGGAATACCGTACACAAATACTATATTATTATCAATTGTAATCTCTAAGCATGCATAGTAAAAGGAACGTATCGATCTCTAAATCACCCTATAAACACACATGTATGCACAGTGGGTGATCTCAAAGTGTGATCACCTACACCTTACACTTCAACCAGTAGCAAACGGTCATGAATACAGAAACACGAATACCTGTAGGCAGTAGAGTGATGGGAAACGGTGCACATACAGTGTAAACCTATTCCCAGCCTTATAAAGCACCCATAAACTAAGTAGTCCTTCACTACCAGGTAAGTAGTCCTAGTGCCTCAGAAAAGGTCAGTGTCCCATGTAAGTATGTGAGTGGGAGTTGCAAGTCTTAAATGTGACACCACCAGTAGTGGTAAAGCATTTAGGGGATTTAAAGCAGGTAAAACAATGCAGGGCTATTCTCCCAAACCCACTACTCATAGGTACCCAGGGATGCAGGGGTGGTCCTTTGGCAAAACTCCACCAATCATGCCCAGGCAAGGGCAAGTTTGGGCATGGGCTGTACAGCCGGATGTATACTATTTGATTGCGAGAGAATTGACCTTTTCACAATTGATTGTGAAATGAAGGTCAATTAGGACATATATGCAGGGAGAATCCCCCCGCAACCTCCCACTCAATCCAAAAACCACCACAACCCTCTACCCAATCCCATTATATTGCTTATTACCCCAAACCCACCCCACACATATATATATATATATATATATATATATATATATATATATAAAAGGTAAAGGGCAATTGTGCAGAAGGTCAGTTAGGACCACTATTATTAGGTCAATTAAGGCAAAAGGTCAATTTGGGTAGTACCATACAGCCATACAATCCATATGGCTGGGGTGGAAACAGGTACGCTTGTTCTTGCCCTGAACTCTGATCTTCTATTTCTGATTTGATGGGCCTAATTAATTTGGTCTGGTTTCAGGGGGTTGAGTGGCAGTGGTTGCAGTGGCTCGTTTCCGCATTGCGAATGGGTCCGGCTAGACAGCGGTTCCGAGATCCAGCAAGACTGTTCCAGATGTCTTCAAGCAGGACAGCAAAGACACCTCACTACGGCAGTCACATCAGGTCGCCAATGGCAGGAGACCCCCAAGACACAACATAGTTGGACAGCAGTCAACATCACCCCAATCAGTGGGCTGCAGGCTACACTCATGGCAGTGGAGAAGACACAGCTCCAGGAAGAGGATTGATGTTAGGTCACAGGTCGATGGCCTGAGGAGTCCTAAGTTGCAATTCGAGATGGTGACTGATGCACAGGAGATGCCTCTCCTGAAGAGGTCCAGAGTGGGTGGTCCACCAGCCCAAGGATCAAAACTCTCATAGGGGTCTTCCCTTGATCATTGCAGAGAGACAGGGATTCACTGGGACTTCTCTGGAGACAATACTGGTTGTATTTAGCAGCAATCTTCATTGCTCCTCTTCATTCAGGGTCTTGGCTCCAGTCAAAGATCTGGGGAACAGCTCCAGGACTTCTGCTTTTATCACACAATTTAGACTAGGGGCTGCCCCAGCCCAACAATGGAAAGTATCTTCACCATTCAAACTTGCAAGGGCTTTCCAATCCTGGGCAGCCTCTTGCCCCATATCTTCCCAGCAGAAGACAACTTCTGGCTGGGATGTGGATTGAGACAAGGCAGTCACATCCCCCAATTCTGGCCAAGACGCACAGACTGCCAATTTGCCTGAGAACTGGGAAAAGCCTTGCCATATATGGTATTTCCTGACCCGAGAAGGCACTAAGACAGCCAACAGACAAGATGGCAAAAGAACAATGCAAAATAAGAGTGGTACGGCCATTTTGGGTGTATGGACCTCAGAATGGAATTGTGTGGTAAAGCTTAAAATGCATGCAAGTAAACAGAGAAAACAGTCAAAAAATATCTGCTGCCTGGCCCACCAGGGACAACATGTAACAAAAAGTGTGACGAAAGCAAGAAAAGAGATTCATAGTACCCTGGCATCGTACTAATCTTAATTTTTGCCTTTGTAACCTATGTAACTAGAAGCAACTTGTAAGCCTAAAGTATTCTTGTTCCCGCGCCCTGATACCTTCGGGTCTGGTGCACGCTACAAATAAATAAACAAACAAACATCACTGGATTCTAAGATAATGCTACAGTAAAACAGCTAAGACATTTCGCAAGGGGGACTGGTGCCTGCTGTGCTGGTGGGCATGATTGCTGACCAGTGCCCCCAGAGAGGTGCTTTGAGTAGGGAAAGTAAACAAAAATGTTTTACTTACCTCCAAATGTCAGGACAGTGTACAAGCCATAGTAAAAAAGATGGGGTGTTTCATTGATGTATTCTTTCCTCACCCACCACATATCACAACATATACTTCCCCGTGACACGAACAAGAGGGAGACAAGTCCACTACCATGGCAGTACATCAATCAACATCCTTATGCTTGAACAGGAATACCCTCAAATATCTTCATCATGAAACAAAAAGTACACTGCCCATCTTCATGTCTATAGCAAATGGCAGCAGAACAACATATCACCACAGTAGTTTGTAACACGGGAAAAGTAGGAAACCTTGAAAGTTACTGGTAAATGGGCTGAGCCCCTAGGGTATTGCCAACTCATCCCTTCTGCTAGCAGATTTAGAGACAGTCCAAAAGATGCATTTTGAACAGTTATGTTTTACAATTGTTCAATAAACATATTGTGTCAGACTAAATGCTAAGAGCGTCAGGATGATAAGGGCGGTTCAAAGTACCTCCCACCCGACCTGCGAGGCTAGGAACCTCTGGGTCATCTTTGACTCCACACTTGACTCCACAATTTGCTTTTCCGACCCACATCTCTGATGTCTCTAAAAAGTCTAACTTCCTACTGCACCTTCTCAGAGGTACTCTGCCTTTCCTCTCCTTCCCCCAGAAGCTTACTGTCTCCAGAGCTCTGGTTCTCTCTAGGTTGGACTATTGTAACAGCCTCTTTCTAAATCTTACTACCTCTACTCTCCCCCCTCTGCAACTAATCCAGAACAGGACTGCAAGACTTGTCCTTGATCGTATCTCTCCAGCTCTGAAATGTCTTAATTGGCTCCCAGTGGATGCAAGGATTAAATTCAAAACCCTCTGCGTTGTCCACAAGGCCTTTTTGGGGCCTGGGTTCAAAATACCTTCAGGTATCCCTCCACAAATACCTCCCCTCTCAAGCTCTTCACTCCTCTACTTCTAACACCCTCAGGGTCAGTCATTTTTCAAAGAAATGAGCTGGGGGTAGATCTCTGTCTTCGGCTGGGGCCTCCCTCTGGACAGCCTCCCTGCCACTCTGAAACTTGTGGAGAACTATTGCTGGTTCCAAAAGCACCTCAAGACCTTCCTCCTTGCTTTTGCCTTCGCCACCCCCATGTCCCCTGCTGATCTGTTATCTCTTGGCACTGTGTACCTGGCCTACCCTTTGTCTTCCAGGACCAGGTACCTGCTCCTCCTGCCACCCTCCTGCACTGCCTCCGGGCCACCCCTTGCACTGGGGTCTGTATCTGTACCCATACAGCACCCCCCTTTATCAGACATACCCTGTCGGCTGCCTTAATCCCAGCACTTGGCACTTGCTGGCTGCACTACCACTGTGTTTTTGCCTTTTTTATTTATTCATTATTATTATTCTTTATCTGTTTATCTCCTTTGCTCCGCACTTTCCACTTCTCCCCCTCCGATGCACTTTTCCCATCCCCCTCTCCCATGCAGTTGCGCGTTCTCAATGTCACTGGGTCTAGTAAGATCGCTGTTTTGTTCTCCCCTATTCTCCTCCCTTGCCTTGTCACGCTCTGAAACACTTGTGCACGAGCGCGATCTAAATAAAATATCAATATCAAAAAGTAAAGGGGCTGAATAATGATTCCAAAAGTGCATCCCTAAAGTGAGGATTTGGGCCAAGGGCTTTCCTAACAAAAGCATCCAATGGAATAGGGCTTCCTCTCTCAAGACACAGGGGTTTCCTTACTGCAGTGTCCAGATTTCCAAAAGTCCAACAAAAATCCTCAAACTATTCCAAACTCAACAAATGTCCCTCTGGAGTTCAAACCAAAGTAATTTACACAGTCCTGTCTCTGAGGCTGTCTCCGCTCTTCCTCTTGTACTGATAAGGAGGGTGGCTTTCTCTTCCAGCTCTCGTCCAGTCCCACAGGCGGTCTTCCACCATGGTTCCACAGCTCACGGCAGACAGGTGTTTTGGCGATGTGCCACAGCTGTGCGTCCTAGGTCTTTTCCTCTTTCCTCGCTTGGGACTTCGATCACTGGGAGGTCTCACTGGCCCTGCTGGGGTGTGATGGAGAAGAGGGCCCTGCGTCTAACTGCCCACTTCTTCCTCCAATGCTGAGTCCCATGTCTGTCTTTCTTCCCTTTACTCTTCCTCATCTCTCCTTCTTGTCCTTCCATCGTCGTATCATTCTACCCCTCTCTCTAATCTTGCTGAAATCGGTTCCATGTGTTAAAATCGCAGCAAAAAATGGCTGTGGATGCAAAATATCGCTAAAAAAAGCTGTAGTTTTGCCACCGCAATCCATGTAAAGAATGCGGAGGACACCCCTGCAACCCCTGGACCAATTATACCATTTAAGAAACCCCTGCTCCCCTTAAATGGTATAATGAGGTACACCGGGTCAAACCACAGCATTTTTGCCGCGATTTTATCACTGCATACCCTGAAATCCTCCCTAACTTCTGTAGTCTTACCCTATTCATCACCTCTTCCACTTACTTCACAGCTGGTACCACTCGCCTCCAAGCTGGTACCTCTCTT